>NW_026889761.1:12230000-12627500 GCF_033153115.1 Saccostrea echinata
CCTCAGAGTAGAAATACAGCTAAAAACAAAAAAGTCAAACAAGATAACACCTTGATCTATTGATTTTTCTTACCTAAATTTTTATACTATCTAAATATAACTGAACTAATGCGTACATTGTATCTGACATACATGTATCAAATAAATACGCACTTCCTATTTAAATAGGGGCTTTGGATTTTAATTTTCTTTACCATTGTATACATTCTGTTTTACATCCCATAATATTCTATAAATAAGTAACATGTATCAGTATTATAATGAATTCATAACAATCAATTTCACTATGACTAAATATAAACCGATGAAAATTTGGAAGCAAAGATTTAATTATTGGGGGGGGGGGGTTAGAACAAAAAATATATCATGGTCTGCAGATGAAAAACTTCCTAGCGTTCTTAAATTTAAACATACATTTTCAAAAAAATTTTAACGTTTATATTAAGGCATTAAAAGTTTGTTCATATTCATAAAATATGCATTGGATGGAATTTAATAAACACTGATTCCAACGTCTTTCACAATTCCAATATTACATAATTAAAACACAAGACACAATGTATGAATGTACTGCCGGTAATAAAATTCCCTTTCTAATGATTTCAGCATTAATAACGAGGCTACTACTACATCATTACATAAATATACACAAAACATGAGACAGCTGTGATCAGACTAGCAATTTGTAACATCAAAGGATATACTGTTGTACACGTTGAGTGGTTTTCTAAAATCGCTGACCTTGCTGTTTCTTTCGATAAAATATGAAGATAACGAACAGTATTCAATCTCGAAAGTCCAATGAAACGATACAAATTTGGAGCAGAGCAAACACGGACCTCAGAATTTAGAGGTGGGATCAGGTGTCATAGAGGAGTGAGCATCCCCTGCCGACCGGTCACACCATTTTCCTCAGCATTTTAAGATTTTTTCAACATAATGAATACTCGACATCGCATTATCTTTTTCAAGGAAGTCTCTAATGCTACACACTAGAAATATGAAATAAGTTTCATACACAAGCATGACTTCTATGTAAAAGCAGATTTTAAGATCGATGAAATTTCAAAGAAAGTGTTCTGCAGCCAAGTACAATATACCAGTATATCAATTGCGGTAAAGCAAATCTAGCATAACTTTACTATAGTGAAAAAAAAATAATAGCATTATAAACTAAGAATTTAAAAAAATATATATCTAAATCAACACTTCAAGAACCGATCTAAATTTTCCCTTCAATCACACCCTAATCTGACTCTTCTAGGCATTACATTGATAACTATTCCAAAGGTTTCTCCATTCGATGAATATATTCCAGGATAAATTTTTCTTCATCTGTATGTATAGCACTTAAAATCCGAACATCTACTGTTTCTATATCTTTAGTTGTGAAGTTATGAAACATTATATAATCCATTGATAATTTAACGTTTCCAGTTACCGTGAATTTTCCCAAGACTTTCTCGGCTTGCTTCAAACCCCATAGCTTTTCATTTTCCAAAGAGTAATATTTATTTTCATATTCCATTACATTCACCTCATGATTACGCATTCCAGAACTGAATACTTCAATGAGATTTTTTGTGATTGATCTTCCATTAAATGTACTCAGTATGGAATTTCTTGTGTAATATATTTTTGATAGAGAAATATTTACTTTTTTCTTTGTAGGTAAACTATTTAAAGTGATAAAGCTCTTCCATTTTTGTCCACCTATTCTGATCGAAGATTTCACAGAATCATGAAGTCTGTAAATTGGAATGTTAGTAGGTCTTGGAATAATTGTACACGAAATTCGTACATTGCCAGTAAGTCTGTAAAGCATTTGTAATGCTAACAATTCTATTACTTTTTCGGAATAGAATTTTTCTTGGTATTTAAACACCTCCATGGACATTCTGGATAATGCAGCTTCGTACCATTCATCTAACAAATTCCCTAGGACGTTTTCGTCAAATGTCAAGAAAGTATTACCAGCAAATCCAATATCCAATGGATCCAAACTAATAACCATTCCGAGACTGTCAGCAGGGCGACTTTGTACCTTTTCTTGCACTGGAGCAGATTTTGCTCGGTTTTTAGTGGAACCATTGGTATCAACTTTCGATTCTTCAGTTATTGCTAAGGAAATGCCTTCTGGAGAACAAATATTTCTGCCCAAGGTTGTTTGCCTTGACTTTGCAACAGTTTTAGATAAATAACTATCTCTCTGTGTACTAGACACATTTTTGTCCTTTGTCAACAAGTCTTTTGGGGTTTTCTGGTGGTTTACAGCGTCCACGGTTGTTGGCCTCGAAGGGGCAACATTTTCAGATGCATAACTATCTCTCTGTTTACTATGTACAGTTTTGTCCTTTGATAACGAATCATTATATTTGATTCCCTGGTAGTTTAGAGCGCCCTCAGTCGTATGCCTTGAAGTAGCAACATATTTAGATGTATAACTAAATCTATGTGTACTAGACATAGTTTTATCCTTTGACAAGGAGTCTTTTTGGGTTTCCTGGTAGTTTACAGCGTCCATCGTTGTTGGCCCCGAAGGGGTAACATTTTCAGATGTATAACTAACTCTTGGTGTAGTAGGTACGATTTTGTCTTTTGACAGAGAATCTTTTGGAGTTTTCTGGTAGTTTAGAGCGACTCCAGTTGTTGGACTTGAAGAGGTAACATTTTCAGATGTATAACTATCTCTCTGTGTACTAGGTACAGTTTTGTCTTTTGATAAAGAATCTTTGTTTTTGGTTTTCTGGTAGTTTAAAGCGCCCTTAGTCGTACGCCTTGAAGTAGCAACATTTTCAGTTGTATAATTAACTCTTGGCTTATTTGAAATACTTTTGACTGACAACGAATCTTTTAGGGTTTCCTGGTAGCTTACAGCGTCCAAAGTTATTGGCCTCGAAGGGGCAGCATTTTCAGACGTATGACTATCTCTCTGCATACTAAGTACAGTTTTGTCCTTTGATAACGAATCATTATTTTTGGTTTTCTGGTAGTTTAAATCGCCCTCAGTCGTATGCCTTGAAGTAGCAACATATTTAGATGTATAACTGAATATAAATGCACTAGACATAGTTTTGTGCTTTGACAAGGAGTCTTTTTGGGTTTCCTGGTAGTTTACAGCGTCCATCGTTGTTGGCCCCGAAGGGGTAACATTTTCAGATGTATAACTATCTCTTGGTGTACAAGGCACAGTTTTGTCTTTTGACAGAGAATCTTTTGGAGTTTGCTGGTAGTTTAGAGCGACTCCAGTTGTTGGCCTCGAAGGGGTAACATTTTCAGACGTATAACTATCTCTTTGCTTACTAGGTACAGTTTTGTCCTTTGATAAAGAATCTTTATTTTTGGTTTTCTGGTAGTTTAGAGCGCCCACTCTCGGCTTATTAGGCATAAATTTGTCTTTTGAAAACGAATCTTTTTGTGTTTCCTGGTAGCTTACAGTGTCTACAGTTGATGACCTCGAAGGGGCAACATATTCAGATGTATAACTATCTCTCTGTATACTAGAAACAGTTTTGTCCTTTGATAACAAATCATTATTTTTGATTTTCTGGTAGTTTAGAGCGCCCTCAGTCGTATGCCTTGACGTAGCAACATTTTCAGATGTATAACTGACTGTCTTTGTACTAGACACAGTTTTGTCCTTTGTCAACGAGTCTTTTGGGGTTTTCTGGTGGTTCACAGTTTCCCCAGTTGTTGGCCTCGAAGGGGCATCAGTTTTAGATGTATAACAATTTCTCTGTGTACTTGGCACAGTATTGTTGTTTTGGGGGCAAGGTTTTTTGTAGCTTTCATCGTCCATAGTTGTACGCCTTAAAGTAGCAACATTTTCAGGTATATAGCTATCTTTCGCTGTACTAGCCATGGTTTGGTCCTTTGGCAACGAGTCTTTAGAATTTTTATGGTAGTTTACAGCGTTTTTACATACAGAGCTATTGGATTGAATTTTTTTCTGTGGGTACTTTTGCATCAAAACACAGGACGAGAGTCGTTCAACTTCATTCGAATTTTCCGATGATAAAGATTTTGTCGAGTTTTCGTCATTGTTTGAGTATAAAATGGGTTTTTTATCAAAAGAGGCTGCATCTAAGGTTGAGGTAGAATGGTCTTGAGAATGGGAGACTCGAGGCGCAAATTCTATATTTGACATAGTTGAAATTTTAGCACTTACTGTTTTGTCCGTCGAAAATGAATATTTAGGAGGTCCTTGGTAGGATTGGTTCTTTAAAGAACTGGAACATGAGCTTGTCTGTCTTATATTATTGGAACTGTTATTGTTCGTGCATTGAGTGCGTACGACTGAGTCCACTGGTATGGAAAAGACCTCGCCTGAATACACAGCTCTTCCCTTCTCACTCTCTTTGATGAAGTAATTACTCAACTTAGTTTCCACAGACGAAAATGATTTTAGAGAGGAAGTATCTGAATCAAACATAGATTGAACTTCAGTGAGGTCTCTTGTCGTTGAGGATTCTAATAAAACACTTCTCTGGGTAGAAGAGTCATATGCATCAACACTTTGGTTTTGTCTTACATG
Organism: Saccostrea echinata; assembly: GCF_033153115.1. Taxonomy (NCBI): domain Eukaryota; kingdom Metazoa; phylum Mollusca; class Bivalvia; order Ostreida; family Ostreidae; genus Saccostrea; species Saccostrea echinata. Next base: position 12,234,535 of record NW_026889761.1, read on the forward strand.
ACTGACGCCAGCATTAATCTGGCTTTCTAAAATCCTCCATAAAGATCCCCCTGCGTTTCCATGTTGTCTAATTCTGGTGGTAGACTGAACACAATTTTTCTTAGGATTCAAGTATTTGGTAACTTTAACAGTAATTTTATCACATTTTCCAAGCTTATGGAGTTTTTTGAACACCCAGAGTCGCCGGTTGTCTGCAGTCACCCATATTCCACTTCTTTTCACAACACTGATGGTTGGAATATCACTTATATTGCATTTCCCCGATATTATGTCATCAACCGTTTCTCCAATTAACGTATTGCGATGATAAGTGTCATCCCCAAACCGATTTTTAATGGAACCCTGACTAAAAAGTATCTCTGATGGCGTTAATTCTATTCTGTCCATACTTGTTCATTAGAGAATGTCACCTCTGTTTAAATCTTAATAAAGAGAAACTACAATTTTTCCGAGAATAATTAATGGAGCGCATTATGGAATATAGTGACAAAACAATAATATAGTACATTTTGTTGCTGCATGTTTGACATACATGAATTTTGTATTTTCTAGATATCTTTATAATATTTACTCATTTTTAAATATTTTGGTTTCTATTTATAAATAGGGCATCAGTTGTGATAAAAGAGACATGCTAAAACATGCTAGTGTAAATCAAGAAGGGAAACAGCGTGCCACAATTGTAAATCATTCTATAGAGGTTTTCACCGTATATTTCATTTTTTTTTTTTTTTTTTTTTTTTTGCTGGTGGCCTCTTTTTCCAATTTTTTAAAAATTACTTATTTTAATTTTTCAGATTTTGTCCACGTTTCGTCCCAGAGTCTATTTATATGGTTCCATAATTCTACTAGTTATTATAGATTGTCATCATTAGCATAGTTTATATATATATATATATATATATATATATATATATATATATATATATATATATCGTTTTTGTCTTGTTCTCTGTCAGAAGAATGGAATCAAAAAATTGTAATATTCAAACAAGGACTGTAACTCACTGTCTGATGGCCAATGATCAGAGAGCCCCCGTTCTGGTAAATGCATTAAACTTCTACATTAAACTTAATGACTTAACTTCATGTTTGAATGGCTTCTTTCATAGGTCTGATAATCTTAGAATAATATCTAGTCTTAAATAGACAAAGGATGTCAATCATTACTTTAATACAAAGTTTAAGTTATAATGATTTTAATCTTTTATTTTTCATTCATATTTTTACAAATATACACATAATCACTGAATTACAAACTAATATAAACCCTCGGTATGCTTGCAGTGAAAAACACACAAATATAAGACAATCCGTATAATTCAAAATGTGGCAGTGATTTCAGTTATAATACTGACATCTATTAAATCAGGGAGAGCAAATGTTGCATTATTTACTTATCAAACAAAAGAAATGATTAATAGACACTGGATAAATACCACTAAGTGATGAAATATTTTCACATAAAAAGGCAAGATATATAAATTCGAGCCAGTGGCTATTAAAAATGCAGACCCTTAAAATACACACCAGCTAACATCTATACCAGCCTACAGTTCTGTGCTGCAGTATGAATTGATCACAACGTTTAAACGGTTAAATTGCCAAACTCAATATATCAGGCTGGAATAAAATACTAGTATTTGAATGTTCAGTTGTTGAATTCTTTTCAGATGACACTGATGCCTTTTCTATGCTTCATCCATACCACTTACTACAAGCAATATTTAATGTTCTTAAAATATATGTAAACAAATATTACCCCTACAAAATATAGTGCAGTTCACCTGTGATTCAGGCTTTTGGTTTAAACATTGTATATATTTCTATAAAAGTATTCACAGAGGAGAGAGGTTTTTGAGATTCACACTAACACTGAACACAATAAACACTGAGACATATAAATACACTATACAAATCTACACATATTTACACAGAGTTCTACAATGTTTAAATCTCCCTGAGTTTCCATTGCACATCTTCCAAATGATTATGATGAAAAATTAACAATTTTTATGAAAATATACATTTCTGGTTATTATTTCGTGGTATTTTAAGTTAGAAAAATATTTTTACAAATAGTTTTTTGGCATTATATCACCTAAAAATCATGTAATGACATTCTAAGACAAATGAAAAGTTTCATAAGAGGATAATGATAATGATAAAACACTCTTTTGGAATGTACATGTACACCATAAACTCTAGTTTTTTCTGTACTTATTATTTATATTTATTTTTCATAAAACTATACACATTTATTTAAGGAATAACTAATTTTTTCAATTGGTTTCATGATGTGATCAATCAATTGGTTTGCGTGATAATTTGCATAAACGCCAAAGGCGTTTATGCATAAAATTATCATGCAAGCCAATCGATTGATCATCGTCATGAAACCAAAAAATCTGACAGTTATTCCTTATATTTACATGCTCTTGATTCTGCAAATTTAGTGCTACAAGCACCGCTTCTGTCTCTATTTGTCCCGCCCCGCACGTGTTTTTTTTTCACCACGCCTATCGATGAACCCGTAGATTTACGTAGAAATAAAGTATATTTTTACTATTTGAAATTTTATCTCGGACAAAGACATTGGAAATGTAAATATTCAATAATCAGGAATTTTAATGGCTTTCAAATTTGTTGAAACAACCTTTTTCCAAAATGTACTTCTGTATATATACACCCCAATGTTATGCAATACTGACTGGAGGATAATGTGAGAGCATCTTCAATTCCCATGACACAATAAACTAGAAATATGTCCATAGGACATGAATGCCCCGCCGAGGGTATATTTGTAATGCAACATTTTAACACAAATTGAGAAAAGTGAGGTCAAGGTCAAAGGAAAGGTCGAGGTGAAAAAATATTAATGCAGTTGAATAGCTTACATCAGAATGTATCAGCATATGAAGTTTGACACTAATTTAAGAAAATGAGGTCAAGGTCAAAGGAAAGGTCAAGGTTAAAAATTCTTGATGCAGTTGAAAAGGTTACATCAGTATGTATTAGCATATGAAGTTTGATAAAAATATTATGAATGGTTTCTTGAAAACAGAGCTTAACACTAATTTAAGAAAAGTGAGGTCAAGGTCAAAGGAAAGGTCAAGGTCAACAATATTGATGCAGTTGAATAGCTGTCATCAGTATGTATCAGCATAAAAAGTTTTACACTAATTTAAGAAAAGTGAGGTCAAGGTCAAAGGAAAGGTCAAGGTCAAAAAATGTTGATGCAGTTACATAGTTCTCATCAATATCTATCAGCATATGAAGTTTGATAAAAATATCTTGGATAGTTTCTTTGAAACTGATATTTGAACAGAGCTAAACACAAAGTGTGACGGAAGGACAGACAGAAGGATGGAAGGACAAAAGGACAGAAGATGGACATGACAAACACTATATGCCCCGGCCATATGCATGGCGGGGCATAAAAGTATTGAGTATATTTTTGTAGAATCGGTGTAAAACAGAATACAGAGTAAAATGCATATTTAACAAAGCTGTTTTTAGTTTTCAGTACCTGTGACTGTATTAACCTTGCAGATATTAGTTTACCTTGACTTCCTCTCTGAAGCAATACCTGACCAGGTAGACTTCATCAGGAGTCACTAATAGTATATTATATAGGATATAAACTCTGCCAGCATCAGAATTACAGCCTGAGTCAGTTAAGCAATCACATCACATACCCTGCATCAATATAAAATTCTAAGACTACATATACCAAAGAAAACTAATTGAAAAAATTAAATAAATCATTGACAATAATTTCTAATGAGTGTTAACATTACTGTAAACATCTAAATATACCAATGAATTTCTTTTGACTTCAAATTGATGAAAGAAATCTTTAAAATTTTCAGCATGAAATCACTAAATATAAGACAACTTAGTCCAACAACTAAAAACTCCTGACTTTTAGATTTTCATTCTAATGTTTTGTACTATCTACAAGAAACTAAACTGTTTCACGAGATACATTTATCTTATAAATGCATACTTCTTACCTAAAACATGAGGAAAGGCCATGAATATTAGTTATTTACAATGTACACATTCTGCTCTTCATTGCATAATATTCAACATGTATTACTAGCTCAGAATGATCATGCATCCACATCAACCATATTTACAACATCATACTATGGCACTTGTCAACCAGTGAAGATTTGGCAACAAATAATTTACATAAATTGTCTCAAAAACTGTACATATTTACCATACATAATGAATCATTACTGTGACACCTTCAAAACAAACATTAAAGGTACAGGTATTTTATGTCTCCATATGATACATATCTCACATAGTATTTGGCAAAGCTTGAGAAAGAGGACATATTTTAAAATGAAAACCCAACCAAACACAAAAATATACATATGTGTATAATAATGCATGAAAAATTCACTGGATTATTAATTTTAAACACACAATTTAAAAAAATTTGAAAACAGGCTTTCTAACTTGTGTACTAAACGATTGTTCAAATTCATGAAATATGCAACAAATACTTTGCAACAAATGCTTTCTTGTCAATGGATTTCTCTGATTTCACCATAAAGACATATTACACTATACAAATAAAACATGACACGATATATGGAATGCATTGTGTAATAATATTACCCTTTGTATGATCATAAAGTAGGTTTTGGCATTGTGAACAAAGCTACTATTACAACATAAAAGTTCATAAAACACGAGACAGTTGGGATTATGGACTAGCACATGTATTTGAGTCAAATTTTCCACCATCACAAAACAAGGCAATAACCTTGAAATAATATTTCCCCTGTGCTTTGACCCCAAACATATTGACCTTAAGCTGCTTTTGCTAACAGTAATTAATATCAAGGTCTTGGATACCGGTATTTAAGCGTCTTTAAAACTTTATCAATGTACTCTAGTCATTCCGATTTCAACGTTTGAGGACAAAACCCACACCCAAATTTTGTTGACTTCCAGCAAAAATCTCCATGGCAGCTTATCATCATAAAGCTTTTGATACACTAGAGGCTGGTCAATTTAAATTAAAAGACCACTAGCACATGACTTGATTGGAAACACCAATAGGCCACGGCAGAATTGGAATTCCTTCTCACTTGGTGACACAGTTCATGTTGTCCCCTTGGTTCTCAGCGTACTTCTTACATATAAGGTCCTTCAATTCCTCACTCTCTCTCTCTCACTGGGTAACACAGTTCATGTTGTCCCCTAGGTCCTCAGCATACTTGTTACAGATAAGGCCCCTCAATCCCTCAATCTCTGCCCTCAGCTCCTTCACCTTCCCCAGCCATTGCTTCAGTGTGTGAGCCTCCTGCTCTTTGTTTTCTTGTCCCGTCTCCAATTCAGAGGGAGCTGTTTTCATGAAGAAAAATAGAGATGTAAGAGTTTTAGAAAATGAATAATATTCAGTCAAAATAACACATGACAAAAAGCAAAAGGATAACTCACAAGAATAGTAACTTAGTGTATTCTTCTAACTGAAGAAGGATTTGCATTTTGAAAAAATTGCTTAAAGACAACAAATTGATGGATGACAGACATTTTATCCTTGCATGTTAAGCCGTACTGGTTTTTCAACCAGTAGAGATGACAAAAAAATCATAACTAACAATATAAAACATTTTCCTTTTGATAGTTTTCACTGTACAGTATGGCAGACTATTAAACCTTACAAGGTCACATTATCACTGACCTCTGACCCCCAACAGTAGTGACATATTTGGATCGTTTCCCTCCGCTCGCTGGACACATACTTGGACCAGTGACTGTAGCTCATGGTAACACATGCTAAGCTCCTGTGTAAATTGACGTTGGATTTTCTGATTCTCGTCCGCTACCTGCTCCTCTAAAGTTTTAAGCTGCTCCCTTATGATCAGGATCTGTTCCATCAAGTCTTGATTTTTACTGCTCAGCTACAAAATAACAAACATTAACAATAGATTAGTTTTATATGGTTAAATAAATCTTAAATAAATCACCTCAAGCAGAATTTTTATTGCTATAGAATAAGAATCGAGGTCATTTACATACTTTTCATTTAAACTAGGAGAGATTTATAAAAGTTATTAATAATTTTGGTATTATACATATTAAGTCAAACAACATGTACAATGTACAGTACAGCCCACGAGCTTTCCCCGTCGCACGGTGGAAAACACACCGTGTAAAATGGTCTGTGTTACACGTGTACACGGTGTAGCACGGTGTGTGTGGATTTGAAATACACAGGTAGGCACACCGTGTGGCACCGTGTCTAGAAAAATCCCAGCTAATGTTCCCCGTGTTGCACTGTGCCCAGAAAATTCCCTCCGTGCCGCAATTTTTTGAATTTATCGTGCGCCCGGAAGTTCATATTTCGAAAAATTTAATTCCATGTGCTCATGCAAGAAAGACTAAATAGCATGATCCATCGAGCTGCATTTGTGTTACATGTAGTATACATGTACAATCCGAGCTGCAGTTGTTTTAGTATACATGTTATACAATTCAAGGAGTAGAGCACATTTATTTTGTTAATCTTAAATTATTCTGAATTCATAAGCGAGAATCGACAACAAAAACACGAAATCTCTGTGTACAATAATGTGCGTATTTCTCATTAAAGATTTTCATAAACTAGTATGTTGAAAATCCTTTCAGCGTAAGTATGTAATAAAATTTTCTTTAATTGAAAAGTGTGTAAAGAAACAATGTCAGAGAGAGAGAGAGAGAGAGGAAGAAAGAGAGAGATTCTCTTAACCCTCTTTTGTAAAAATCTGCAAAAAAAAAATTCTTTGCATTAAAATGTCGAAGAGTATTTCTCGTAACAGACGATTGTTTTTATCTTTTCATAAACTAGTATTTATGCATTTAAAATAGGTATTTAATAAGTTTTCATTTAAATGAAAAGTGTGTAAAGAAACAGTGTCAGAGAGAGAGAGCGAGAGAGAGAGAGAGAGCTTACAAATTTAATTCTTCGTTTTATTTACATCACCAAAGTCACAATTAACTATTCTATAATACTATTTAAATTCCGTAACTTCGTTTCATATTCAACTCAGTTACAACATGTGTTCAGTCAATTTGTTCTCCGTAACACACAAAATCCTCGTGCTCTACCTGTCAATCAAAATCGCACAACGCTAGATGGCCCTGAAAGTTTGCAAACATAATGCATGTAACTTGAAAGAGGCTAGGGATTTATTTTATTGATAATAACTTAACATAGACTTTGACCATGAGAAGCTTTGTTCTATCATCCCCGCTCTACATTCGCTAATTGATTTTTTTTTTTTCGCAAACCGTACGGCACATTTTTCATATAAGCTAATATTTGCAAAGTAGTTGAAAAGCAGATTTGAGTTACCAAAAGTCGGCTTTATGTGTGTGTGTGAGGGTGTGTGTGTGTGTGTGTGAGAGATATTTACCTCCATATTGTACATGATTACAGATTGCAATAATCCTTAATCGAAAGTATAATTCGCCGAGTAATAATCAGAGAGCAAAGTTTATGTGTGTGTATCTGACACGGTTTTTTATTTCATTCATTTAGATGCATTTTTTTTTTAAAATTCTCCTAACGTAGAAAATGATTAATTATTTTATAAAATAAACCATGCATCTGATAAATACCACATATGAATGCATACATATGGCATAAGAGATCTTGTTACCAAAATGACTGTAATTTAAATGAACACAGTTATCGAGAGAAATGACAACCAGGTAATTAATTTACGAATGTGTATTCCTTTGTAGTATAATAATAGTCTAACTATTGAACATATTTTTTCTCTCGTTAGGTTTTTGAAACGCGACTTACATGTACATGGATATACGTACACATTTTGAAGAGTTTGTATTTTGCTGGACAAGAGCACGTGGATCTTCGGTTTAAGGGCATCTTATTTGTTCAAACATCTGTATATCGGTAAAGAAGTAGTAATATTTAAGAAAAAATGAAAACAATTGATTTAAAAGGAAATTGATTTAGTTGATTAAATACAGACAAAGAAAAGTTCTGTGTGATATCCTAATGAGGCACTGCGATACACCGCGCATACACACCGTGTTACACGGTGCACAGACACCCTAACTTCAAAGACGCCGACTTTGTTCAAGGTCCACGCAAAAGCGTGGACTTTCGGTCCACGGGGCCCTGTGTTTTTCGGGGAAAACTCGTGGCCTGTACTGTAAGTATCTAGATCACAACTGCTTTTTACCTCTTTCATTGATCGTTTAAGTTTTTTGATGTTCTCCTCTTTCATTCTACAGTCCCCCCTCAGGGCCTCCACAGACTCCTCCTCGTGTGTCAGCCTCTCCTGTAGCTGTTTAACCTCGTTCTGATGCTTCACCTCCGAATGTCTCAATTTACGATGACTCATCTCCAACAGCTAAAAAATTAATATAACTAATGGATTAATTACAAATGTAACTGTACATGAGTATTCAACCCAACCTCTGCCACAAATTTTCCATTTCTGAAATCAATTCCGAATGCACGTAGTCTTTCCACTGCCTTTTTGCATAATTTTCCTATAAGTCGTGTGATACATTTTGCCTTGTTCTGGATTAGTAATACCGGGTATGAACAGAATTTCTTAAGTTTTGCCCAGTTAATTAAATCTACATGAATATTTTTTCCTCACGTAAGATTTAACATACTCAGTACCCTTTAAGCCTAGTCCATGTTAATTAAGGAGACAACCTCACATTTTTGTCCTTGTCCATCTCACCTTTTTAGCCATGTCCAGGTAAATTAAGAGCACAATCTTACCTTTTTAGCCTTGTCCAGGTAAATTAAGGGCACAATCTTACCTTTATAGCCATGCCCAGGTAAATTAAGCAGACAATTTTTACCTTTTTAGCCTTGTCCAGATCTATGGCCAGACGTTCGTTCTCATGTTTGACCCTCTGGAGCTGTTCCTCACACTTGTGAAGTTCTGCCCCCTCCCCCTCAGATTTTATCCTGTCTATCTCCCCTGTAACAACAGCTACCTGCCCTGCTAATCTTTTTTCCTGAAAAATATTTCATAAGTACATTAAGACCCTTCTATCTGCTTTGTGATAAATTACAAAAAGCAAACATTGCAACCTATACTTAATTTCTACTGTAAGAAAACTGCATCAGAATTTACGATGTAAATTTGTGCAGCTAAAAAATTTCTGCAATTAAACATTTTACTGAAAAAAAAAGGAAATATTTAATCACCCAAGAATTATGTCATACCTTTTGCTCTAGCTCCTGAATCTGGACCTCACGGGAAGTCAGGGCTTTTTTGCCCTCGTACAACCTCTGCTGAAGCTCTTCAATTCGTCCCTCCTGGAACTGGATCTTCTCCCTTAAGCTCTGAAGGTGCCCTCAGTTAAGGAGATAACTAATTTATATGACAATGTTCTATAAAACTTTAAAAGCATCACATCTTCAAATTTGATTTTATGCTTAAATGTACATTCATTACAAATAAATAATGTTCACCTCAGTTTAGAATTGGTACATGTTCATAAATTTTAGCAGTCTAAATGGATTGTGCAAGAAATCATTATATGAGACATATCTTTGACAAATCATTTTTATTAACTTGTAAATATGAATATTTTAATATACATAAACAGAATTACTGAAAGTTGAGGCTTTAAAAAAAAGTTGATTCATGCCAAGCAATGGATTAAAAATGAAATGAATCCCTCTAAATGCAATAAGGAATCTATAATGAAGGATATTTCTTGGACATTTTTCATGCTTTCCTCTACTGTAGGAAGGTCAGACAGATAACTTTGTAGTTCGTCCAGTTTTTCCTTCATCTGACTGTGATTATCAAACATCTCAAGGTATTTCCTCTTCCAGTCCTCTTTCTCTCTGTCCAGCTCATAAAACTACAATACAAGATTATACTGCTTACAGAACCAAGTATGTCTTGCATTTTAATTAAGTTTCTGTCCTAAGTGTAATTTATCCAAGATATTAGTATAATTATTAGTATTATTAATCCAGTATATTTGTACTATATTACAGTATATATAACACATTACCATGACATTGTTTTAAGTCTTATTCAACTTGAAGGTTTTATTTTTACCTAAGTACCCTCTTTAGGGTTTAGTTTATCCATGAGTCAGACACAATATGACATTCTTCAAAATAATTTATTTACCTGTGAGTCTGAGTTATTTACATGTGAGTCTGAGTTATTTACCCCTGAGTCTGACTTATTTACCCGTGAGTCAGTTTTATTTGCCTGTGAGTCTGAGTTACTTTCTTGTGAGTCTGATTTATTTACCTGTGACTTTGAGTTAGTTACCTGTAAGTCTGAGTTATTTACCCGCGAGTCTGAGTTATTTACCCGTGAGTTTGAGTTATTTACCTGTGAGTTTGAGTTATTTACCTGTGAGTCTGAGTTATTTACCTGTAAGTCTGAGTTATTTCCCTGAGAGTATGAAATATTTACCTGTGAGTTTGAGATATTTACCTGAGAGACTGAGTTATTCACCTGTGAGTCTGAGTTATTTACCTGTGAGTCTGATTTATTTACCTGTGAGTTTGAGTTAGTTACCTGTAAGTCTGAGTTATTTACCCATGAGTCTGAGTTATTTACCCGTGAGTTTGAGTTATTTACCTGTGAGTTTGAGTTTTTAACCTGCAAGTCTGAGTTATTTACCTGTGAGTTTGAGTACTCTGGACCTGACCCTCGTTTTCTGAGTATTGCTCTCAGCTGGTCTACTTCCTGTTCTGTGGCTCTGCAGGGCAATATAAGAAAATGTTTACGTATATCAGGTGCAAACAAGGATAGAAGAAACAGTAACAATAAACTGGCAGTTACTCAAGAGATTTGAAATACAGTTAAATATATCAATCATGATTATATATCTGATGACTTATATAGAATCTTACCCTAACTTCATTTCCAACTCATCCAACTCAGCATTCTTCTTAGTTCTAATTTCTGCATTCTCTGCTTTTAGTTGTGCATTCTTGAGTTCAAGTTCCTACAATTATTTGTTTGATGTTTATATTCAAACATATCAATCAATGATTCAAGAAAAAAAAATTACTGCCGTTAACTCCAATAGTTAAGCATATGATAACAAAAATAATTCATTGTCATATATCCATTGAAATATTAATATATTTCAGATACAAAATGTATTTTATTTCATGGTTAATAAGCCTCTGCAGAGATAAGAACAAATAATACATGTATCATAAACTGGATATGAACATTTTAAACATGTTAAATGGGTTCAAAATTATATAACAATTTTTATTCTTAAGAAGAGAATTCTAAACTGTAAGTCTAACAAACCTGCAGTTTCTCTGTCCTGCTATCCTATTTGTGTTAGTTTATAAATAACTCTATCTCTCTTCTATTATCCCTTTGAAGGTATTCGACCTGCTTTTTGTTACTTTCCTCTCCCTGTTACACATGTTACTGTATTTATTTGTTCACCCTTCCCCTTCTATCTATTTGTGTTCGTATACCTCCCAATCTCTCTTACCAGTTTGTAGGTTCCCACCTATCCCTACCTCTACCAAGGTGTATTGGCTTTTAATCCTTCTCTCCCCAATCAGTATTTGTTTGTACTTTGTAGGTCTCCCCCTCCCACCTATCTGTGTTTTTAGCCTAACCCCCCCTCCCCTCTCTCCTACCTGTATTTTTTTGTAGGCCACCCCTATCTTCTATTTGTATTTGTTTGTCACCCCCCCCCCCCCCCCCTTTGCACGCTCCTACCTGTATTTGTTTGTAGGCCTCCATTATCTCCTATCTGTATTTGTTTGTAACCCCCCCCTTCACTCCTACCTGTATTTGTTTGTACCCTCCCCCACTCCTACCTGTATTTGTTTATAGGCCTCCGACTCCCATCTATCTGTATTTCTTTGTAGTCCCATCCCATACCTGTATCTGTTTATAGGCCTCCCATTCCTATCTATCTGTTTGTACCCCCCCCCCCCACTCCTACCTGTATTTATTTGTAGGCCTTCCCTATCTCCTATCTGTATTTGTTTGTAGGCCTCCCCTCCCTCCTACCTGTTTGTACACCCCCCTTCACTCCTACCTGTATTTGTTTGAAGGCCCCTCCCTCCCCTCACTCCTACCTGTATTTGTTTGTAGGCCTCCCTCCCTCCTACCTGTTTATTGTCCTGTTTGTAGCCCCCTCCCCCCTCACTCCTACCTGTATTTGTTTGTAAGCCTCCCCTTCTCCCCCCTCTCCATTCAGTACTGCTCTCTTGAGTTTTCCTTCATACTGTTTGTTGTCTTCCTCCAACCTCATCACCTGCATCTTTAACCTGCAAGGAAAATGTTTCCTTATTAAAAAAACATTTTTATACAAAACATCTTAGGAAAGAAAAAAACCATCAAATGAAGATTTCTTTGTATAAAAATGAATTTTAAATAAAATCTGACAAACTTTTCAACCAAGGTGTCCTTTTCCTTGATAATATCATCAGCTGCTTTACTAACTGATGCCCACTTTCTGGGATTATCGTCAATATTTTTAAACAGAGAGTCAAAACCTCCATTGGTTTCACCTTTAGAGTTTCCCTGAAGAAAAAAAAATTATAAAAAAAGTGAGCACTTAGTCTTCTGAGAGTTAAAGTTAATACATACATGTATATACTTAAGCTTATAAAAATGAGTACTAGTAACTGCCAAACAAACTATTTCAGTTTTCATTTAACTATATTTTAGTTATACATTTCATGTGAAGTAAAAAATTCAATATGTTAAAAAATACTTAAAAAATATAAATTTCTACAACAATTCCACTGCTATAACCAGCAAAGGATTCCATTCAAAGCCAAAATATAATCTACTTAAAAAATATTTCTCCAATAATGTCCTACGAAATGTAAAATAGTCTAAATAGTCTAAAAACAAAACAAAACTACTTGAAAGCACCAAAAAAAATTGCTCAGCCTTTTTTTAAAAAATTGATCACTCTTTTAAAAAAGGGAATAAAATAATATAAACCTACAGAGCATCAACCAAACTGAAGAAAACTTCTCTTAACATATATAAAAAAATCCCTATAATGCATAAAATAGACCTAATCAAACCTATTAATCTCCTTAGCTTGAAATTAAACAATAGTCAAAATGACAGTATAATTATGTATGAATACCTACACTGTATGTGAAGCCTCTGGTGTTTGTCCAGTAAGAAGAGTCTAAGGATGTTTGCTGGTGATAAAATTGTATCAAGTCACCAAAGTTTTTAAAAAGAGAGTTATTCCCCTTTACACATTTACCATCTATTTCAGTCTTTTTACTTCTTTTCATTCATGGCTTTTTATATTTTTCTTTAAATATTTATATGGGGATAATTTCATTTCAAGATATAATTCTCAACATCAATTAAGCCTGCATATAATTAATTTTGTGCTTCCATGCCTATATTCTGTGAATGTTGGTCAAAGTGCATTCCACTGATCGTGTTCCTTAATTTTTACAAATGATAGATATCAACACTTTTTTAATTTGATCAAAAGCACATACAAGATAAAAAGTTACTTGAATAAGGTAAAAGGTCAGTGAATTTCATTATTATCAGTTCTCATGCTCAAAGCACTCGTGTGGAATGCATTATTCTGAGGTGAATTTTGAAAATAATGAATGTGATGTAGACACCAGTCTTATTACTTGGGTTAAGATGATTTCATGAGTAACACATACACAAGCTATAGTTATTGAAAAATAGTTCTGCAATCACAGTTGTCAGTATACATACAAGTCTTCATACTTACTATTGTACTAGATACACTTGGCCATATCTATAAGTACAGTGTATAGTGTACACAGGGTATAATGCCTGCTGCTATATTTGGCAATCCATAAATTCAGAGCCATTTCATAAGTCACTACAAATAATTCAGTTGAACTGGAGATTAATTCCCCTCCCCTATCCACATACAGCAAATTTTACCTGGGTGCTGGGGGAAGTTTCTCTATACGTGTCCATATGTCCTCTCTGCCACTGCCTCAAATCACCTGTCATGTACTTCAAATCTCCGCCATATCTCGAGCGAGATTTAGAACTACGAGTCACAGCATCGTTATCAGAGTAATACTTATCCTCATATAGAGTTGAGGATTTCCTACTGTCCCTCACATAATCAGCTCCATCTGTCACGGAAGATCGAGACTTCACTGGTGCTGTGTATACTGAACTTGGAATATCTGAGGGGGCTGATTTTGGGGGCGAGGCCCAATTATTGTCATTGATTGGACCATCAATATCCTCTCCATGTGACACAGTATAACTGGAGTACTTCCTTTGGTACAGTTCACTAGACGAGTCATACTTATGAGGTCGTTCAAGTGTGTCTTTGATGTCATATCTCGGTCTCTCTAACGTATCTTTACTGACCGTACTGTCATACTTTGGATAACTGTAAGTATCCTCCGCAGACAATTCCTTAAAGTCTTTCTCTAGATATGTTGAATCAGTTATTCCATACTTAGATGGTCTGTATGACTGGTAATGAGGTCGATGGACCGAGTCGGAATAACTGAGTCCATTTGTGAGGGTGTCCTGAGGGGTGGGGGACAGCGGACTCTTGGGGTGGGAGTAACTGTTATATCTCTCTGATCCTCCTCTGCTACTCCAGCCTACAAGATATGAAAAATGCTTTAATGTAAACATGGAAACTTACACAGGGGGGCAATTTATGAAAAATATGCAATACCATTTATTTGCTTAAATACTCCCCCACGTACCTTTATCTTTGTATATTTTTTTTTATACAGTATTACATATACATTATCTTGCTACCGCTGAAAGGACTACGACTTTTTTGTTATAACAGTGAAAACTGAACATGGACATCTCGAAAAATTCTGTGTTTTTTTTTTAAACTTTTGAATGAGAAAAATGGAAATCAATCGGGAGAATAAATAGAGAAATCATAAGGTGTATTTTAGCTGCTCTATCCTTTAGTCTTACGCCAAAATCGTAGGGTTTGGAAGCTTTGGATGCCCTCTAACAAAGTTTTTTTTATCAATCCATGAAAATTTGACCCCCACAAAAAAGTGATTTTTTACAGTACTCTATGATACATACGTGTTTCAAGGGAAGGGAGGGAGGGGAAGATAAAAATGAAGATCTGTGCCGCCTTATAACATTTTCTTTTTACTATGTGTCTTTAGCTCTCTTTGTCACACAGTTTTACATGAACACTAATAAAGGAATGACATCACTGATGTAAAACAGATGTTGTGTAGAGCAATCTACTTTATCAGATTAAAGATGTATAACCACATACCTGATGATAGAAGATTACTCTGTAGCATCTTCTGATAATCTGAAATAATAACAGAAATATCTGATTAAACAACATCTGTCTTTATTAATCCTAAAAATCCTAACATTAGAATTCAGTGCTCTCTGAACATAGGGAAGACTCACTAAAATATTGTCTGATCACATCCATTCTTTTATCTCCCACCGATTCTGATTCTTGTTTTAAATATTTTAATAAAGCTGCTTACATTTTATCCAGATATTTAAAGGACTGTCATGTTTTACTATGATCCATTATATAAAATTAAAATGTAACACTGATTGATTTTGTATATTCTCAGGAGGAATTTAGCATTAGATTACACTTTTTTTCATGGATACATCAAAGAGTTATTGTTAACTAGTTTACTTTGTGCTGCATTAACATTTTTTCAAAAACATGTTAAACATTTTTCACATATATCCTGCATGACATTCATATATACTTTCCATTCACCTATGTAACACTGAACACTGTGTCGTTAATGTTCAACGAGAATGCAATACAACATACTTTACCTGAACTTCTACAATATGCTACTGATGGATTAATCATAGCTAAGACAGTGTCTTGTCAACTATAATTGATATGTTACTGGATTTTATTGAAATACCTGTATTGCAATTCCTGCTTTCCAAAATATGTGAAAAAACATATGGACTAGAAAATAAAGATCATGAACCAGAAGCATCTCAACAGCCTGCTGCATAAATATATACAGCTCTCTGATAAATGCATCATTTTAAGGAATATAGTAGAATACTAGATTGAATGCAATGATTATGTATTATTTCTATATAATTATGATTACACATGTTGTAAAAGCATGGACAGGTTACCAAGGAGAGATCAAAGACAAGCATCTGCTCCTAAAAATCTTGTCTTACCTGAAATATTAAACCATAGGTCCCTACCCTAGTGTGCAATGAACCAACTGAGCTAAATTAATCACATGTACATGGGACAGCACAATTCAAGGCATACATCTCAATTAATCGGAAATTTAAACATTAAAGGGCCATTACTTATCATTACCGAGATAAACATCATCATTTTCTATGCAGAACTTCGCAGATCTTCTCAGTACATTGTGTACAAAGGCCTCAAATACACTCCATAGGAAGATAATGTTGGATGATTAACCTAGATGTTGTTTTATGGCCTAATATACAAGTATGAGAAACTTTATGTCTATATATGGATTTAAAATGCTCAAAAGATAACAAAGCCAATATTATAACAAATGAATATAGAGATTTCTTTGCTACTAACTAGAAATATACTATAGAAAATCATTTTGTGTGTGTGTGAACAAAAATTATATATTTTGTATCTTCTTGTATGACACATTTTTAAAACTTGACTATATTTACTATTGATTAATTTATCAGAAATTCAACCAAAAAATTGAACCCTTGACCCAATAGGCACAACTAGGGGGTAGAAATAAGGGTCAACATTCAATAGTTGTTAACAAATTTTCAGAAAGCCTAGCTCGTTGTAGACGTCAAACAGTAAGAATGAGGAGAGTATTATTGTCAAGTTATTCTTTTGATTTTCTGTCAAACATTCCTAGAGACTTAAGAATGGCAAGTGTCTACAATTCTCCAGGTGACAATATGTGCATGGTATTTAAAATTTAAAAAACAAACATACCGGTATTCAGAATAGCTATCTCCTTGATATATATTCAGAAAGGACTTGTACATAACTAGGCATTGTCAGGAACAATGAAAGGGGTTTAATGCATGTATTTACTTTTTCAATTTATAAAGCAATATATAAGCAACTGGTCTTGGAATAAATTATTGATTTAAATTATCTCAATACATACTCTCACTTATTTCACATATCTGAAATATTTATTCCCACAATTCCACTATATTTCTAAAATGCTAAAAGGATATATTTCAATGTTAAGATTTCTAAAATACTAAAAAGGTTGTAAAAGTGATACTCTTTAAACTTACACAATTTCTTTTCTTATTTATTTTTATTTTCAAATCCTACAACACTTACATGTACATGACAAACATACAAGTTGGTGCAAAAGAACAAACTAAATTATATATCAATTCAAATTTTTCTTAATTCAGTATGCTCATACAGTACATTGATCAATTAATATACATATTTCATAACTAATATATTCTAGCTAAAAAGAGAAAGAAAAATTATGTAATAAACAGCTTACCTGGAACATTACTTTGTATAGGGGTTCCTGATCCAGCCCATGACATGGCTAGTGTACATCCACAATGACCAAGTCCAGAAAATCTTCACATTACACAACCTGGAGATTAAAACCAAGAACTCATAAAACAAAGGCACTGGACATCAGTCCTATTATAGTCCTGCTGACCTCACCATTAAATGAGTGTGGTCTTTGTGGGATTATCCCACAGACTGAAAACAGCGATTAGCGAATTAAACCAGCCTGACTTTTACCCTCAAAGAAAGTTACAAAACCATGTTATGTACAGCAATATTCATGTGTCCAATCTTGCAGTGGACAATTATTAAAGGACATAGGATATTTTATCAATACACATTGTTCACAAGTTATTGTTGGAGCGGGTGTTTAACTTTTCCCTTGATCTTAAGAACGTGTTAAGTGGAGGGTCACTGTTAGAACAGCCTTAATCTACCCTCTCATCCTAACCAATAAACACCATGCCAAATCCAATACTGCTACAATGTACGAGACATACTCATCCAAATTCTGTTTGACTACACTATAGAATGAACAACCGATTTAACACTCTCTCTTCATACATATTCTAGATAAGCAATGATAAACACTGCACAGGATATAGGCGCTTTCTTTTTTGTCACATTATTGAAATATCACATAATCTGTGTAAACACTATCGACATTGCTCATCATTTCCCGTGAAAAAATTATATTATACCAATATGTCACAACGTTGTGGCTACAGCAAGAATGCATAATCAGTAAAATGTGACCTGCATGTGCTGGAAATTAATACAAGGATAATTTTTTTTAATGATACATGCATGATTTAATTTTACAATCTTATTAAATACTTGTGCATTGATTAATCCTTCATCCTTTTACACTTGTGTTTATACATATGACTGAAAGTTTTACCTTCTGAAATGAATATGTTCATAAAATTCCCTCATAAACTTGACATTGAGTTCACAAAACAAACCTTTACCCCTCTCAGAAATGAGCTAATGACTGAAGTATTGGTACATGAAAATTTAAAGGACCCAATTGTCTTGTGTTAGCCACAATCATTCATGCATGTATGTGTACATACAAGTATATGCAAAGTCCTCTATTTAACATGTCTTGATAATTGATCGTTTTGTTAAAAGCCAATTTTCAACATTGCAGACATATATAATTCTGTATGTGACATTATCAGCTAGTGAGAGTTGTCTCCATTCATTGAGAAGTGAATGATCCTTTGAACAGTTGACATAACTGTGAAGATAAAATTCTTTAAAAGATGTGTTTTTCCGGGATTATCCCCTCCTCAAGAGATAATGGATGAATGCTTTTACCATAAGCATCTTTACCACTCACACAAAATAATATTGATGTTTTTGTTTTTTCATGACCCTGGACATGTTTTGAAGTTCCTTTAAATTTCATTTCATTGACCCCATTTAAAAAAATAGTAAGGATAAGCTTTTTAATTCACGGAACTGCTAATAAAACAAAAACATTTCAAAGCATTTTAAAAATCCTCTGTTAATTTTCTTGGTCTTTTAAGAAAATAAGTCCCATACCTAGAAGCATGTTGCTACATGTACTTGGTGATAAGTTATGTTAACACTGTAATAACCTCAGGGCCTGGCCAATTTAAATCTTTTAGCTATCAAAATATTAGCTGTTGCCATCAGAATTGCATGAAAGTCAATGGACATAAAAAAAATTATCTCCAATAATGATATTCAAAAAGAGAATCAAAACATATGCTTCTTATCTTCTTTAATAACAAAACAAGAGTATTACAAACTCACATAAATGAAAGCATTTGTGTAATACCACTTGGAACCTAGAAAAGAACTCTCTTCCCATTCAACTTCCATAAAAAACAAGAGGCCCAAGGGCCTTAACGGTCACCTGAGTACAATACAACAATTTAGAGGATCCATAAACTGAAAAATGAAGCTTTGTTGCCCAAAAGCAAGAAAAATAGTATGATTAGCATCAACAAAATAATTGGTCTAGTATCTATCTGCCTATCTGACTTTCCAAGTCATTAAATCTATGAAAGTACTTTTTCATTATACAATAAATTATCTTGCATAATTCTCTTATTCTATTAAGCTTTCAAATACATTATTTACATTGATTAATTATCAAAGGTGAATGGCAAAGGTTTAATAACTTTGCTCAGCAGAATACAAGTTAATAGAGCCCTGGCCAGGACTAGAACACTTGACTAAATGGTCCAGGTGTTCAAAATTCTGGTAAAAATACCCTTGCATATTAAAACTTTTCCTCTGTTTGCCTTGAACATCCCCAGAAGCATAGAAGATTTTCAAAGAAATGCATTTTCACCATATTATTAAATAAAGCCCCATCCTTACCCAGAACATCTGACCCATTGGCCACGAACTCACAATTCTGGAAGAAGCACCTTTTCTCATTATAACTATACGCTTGTTTCTTTACTTTATAACCAGTAGTAGAAAAAATATTTTGAAAGAACTTATGCATTTTCACTGTATATAATCAATAGAGCTCTTTCCCCCTCACCAGAACCCCTGACCCAAGGGCCATGAGGCATTCCTCCTTATCATAACCATGCACTTCCTTTGTTTGAAAAATACCCAGGCGCACAGAAGATTTTGAAAGAATTCATGCCTATTCCCTATATAATCAATAGAGCCCCGCCCTAACACCAGAACCCCTGACCCAGAGGCCATTAAATTCATAATTTCTGAGGCAGTCATGCTCATCATAACTATGTACATAGTTTATTTAATATCCAGGAGCAGAGAAGATTTTCAAAGAATTAATGCAATTTTACTATATAATCAATGGAGCCCATCCCTAACACCAGAACCCCTGACCCAAGGGCCATGAAACAATTTCTGAAAAGGCAGTCATGCTCACCCTAACTATGTTCTTAGTTAGTTTATTTAATACCCAGGAGCAGAGAAAAAGATTTTCAAAGAATTAATGCAATTCTACTATATAATCAATAGAGCCCCGCCCTAACACCAGAACCCATGACCCTGGGGCCATGAAATTCATAATTTCAGAAGAGGCACTCTTGCTCATCATAACTATGTACTAAGTTACTTTATTTAATGCCCAGGAGCAGAGAAGATTTTCAAAGTTTAATGCATTTTAACTATATAAGGCCAAATAAAAAAATATATGTGGTTCCGGTTACCCGACCTTCCCTATTTTATACCCCCGACCCTAAACTTTTTTTTGGCAATTTTCATATTTTTTCCGGAATTTCCCCCCGATTTCCATCAATGGCTCCAGTTTAAGTTTTAGTTTCAGCAATGACGGCCTCCTTGCAAAACATAGTGCAAGTGATTAATAGCGTTAAATCCAAAGCAAGCTAGCATGTAGGTGTCCCCTACCAATATTGACTAGTATATTATCACATCACATCTAAATGCCATTTGCAAAGCAGTGATAGGTATTATTTAGAAAAATTTAAGAAAATCATTTTGTTAAAAAAAAAAAAAAAAAAAAAAAAAAAAATCCCTACCTACCTACCCTAATTTATTTGGAAGTGTAACCGGAACCACACACATTTTTTTGTTTGGCCTAATCAATAGAGCCCCGCCCTAACTCCAGAACCCTGACCCTGGGGCCATGAAATTCACAATTTTGAAAGAGGCACTCTTGTTCTTCATAACTATGTACTTAATACCCAGGAGCAGAGAAAATTATTGCAATTCTTCTATATAATCAATAGAGCCCCGCCCTAACACCAGAACCCCTGACCCTGGGGCCATGAAATTCAAAATTTTGAAAGAGGTACTCTTGCTCATCATAACTATATACTAAGTTAGTTTATCTAATACCCAGGAGCAGAGAAGAAGATTTTCAAAGAATTAATGCCTTTTCACTAATAATCAATAGAGCCCCACCCTCACACCAGAACCCCTGACCCTGGGGCCATGAAATTCATAATTTCAGAAGAGGCACTCTTGCTCATCATAACTATGTACTAACTTAGTTCATTTAATATCCAGGAGCAGAGAAGAAGATTTTCAAAGAATTAATAACATTTTCACTATATAATCAATAGAGCCCCGCCCTAACACCAGAACCCCTGACCCTGGGGCCATGAATTTCACAATTTTGGAAGAGGCACTCTTGCTCATCATAACTATGTACTAAGTTACTTTATTCAATACCCAGGAGCAGAGAAAAAGATTTTCAAAGAATTAATGCATTTTAACTATATAATCAATAGAGCCCCGACCTAACAACAGAACCCCTGACCCTGGGGCCATGAATTTCACAATTTTGGAAGAGGCACTCTTGCTCATCATAACTAAGTACTAAATTAGTTCATTTAATAACCAAGAGCAGATAAGAAGATTTTCAAAGAATTAATGTATTTTAACAATATAATCAATAAAGCCCTGCCCTAACACCAGAACCCCTGACCCTGGGGCCATGTAATTCACAATTTTGAAAGAGGCACTCTTGCTCATCATAACTATATACTTAGTTAATTTATTTAATACCCAGGAGCAGAGAAGAAGATTTTCAAAGAATTAATAACATTTTCACTATATAATCAATAGAGCCCCACCCTAACACCAGAACCCCTGACCCTGGGGCCATAAATTTCACAATTTTGAAAGAGGCACTCTTGTTCTTCATAACTATGTACTTAGTTACTTTATTTAATACCCAGGAGCAGAGAAGAAGATTTTCAAAGAAATAATGCACTTTCACTATATGATCTATATAGCCCCACCCTAGCACCAGAACCCCTGACCCTGGGGCCATGAATTTCACAATTTTGGTAGAGGTCTCAATGCTTATTACAATGATGCCAACAGTTTGACTGCTTGATGTCCAGGAGTAAAGAAGAAGATTTTTAAAGATTGCATTATTTTTGGTGGTTTTAGCCCCACCCCTCAGGCCCCAGGGGGGCAGGGACCATGGAGTTCACAATTTTTGTTCCCCTTCACCCATAGATGCTATATGCCAAATTTGGTTGAAATTGGTTCAGTGGTTTCAGAGAAGAAGCTAAAAATGTTCAAATGTTAACACACGACGCACATCGCACGCCGACGGACGAGAACGGATAGCAATAGGTCACCCGAGTGACTCAGGTGACCTAAAAAGTAGAGTCAATAGGTGTTTACACTAGCAAATGAAGTATTTGTACAAGAAGTTAATTTACTGATACTTCATTAAAGTTAACTGGTTTTAAAGAAATTCAAGAGACTGTTGAGGACAAAAAAAAATTCCAATGGAAAACTAGAGAACTATGTTGTCTCCCTTTGACTATCTAGTCATCAACTATCATTGAAACCTATATCTATGCAAAGAACATTTCTGCTATATCAATTTATCTAATATATATATATATATATATATATATATATATATATATATATATATATATATATATATATATATATATATATGACAATTGCTCCCTCAAATTATTCCTTTTCTATGAACTTCTTATACAAAATGGGCCAAATAAATGTTTAACTTCATAAAATTAACCCAATATACACGTGACATTTATTGCAGGAATTCAAATGCTATTTAAACAACTCAGAGATATAAACCAGATGTTAACAACATGCTAGCTATATATTTTTTTTAAATGCATGGATGCTGATGGCTTTTATATTCAATGCATGTATATATGTCAATGAATTTTAGACTTAAAAATGCATCACATATATAGTTCCAATGATACCATGTTCAGATAATCAAATAGCCTGAATTTTGACCCTATTTAGTAAATTATTTTAAGAGACTTTTCTGTATGTAAAGGGGTGCAACAAGTGACTTTCAGAACCTCAACCTTAAATTAGAATGCAAAAAAATTAATATTCACAGAATTTGAAGCCTTAAATATATAAAAATGTGTGAATTTCATTTCTTACAAACTTATTTCATAATTGAAACTGATTATATGACATTCCAATGTATACCTTTTAAACTGATTTTACTAAATGCACAATCAATTTTATTTATAATATTGTAACTACACAAAAAACCCTCAACATTGAGAAAATATACGATAGAATGGAATGATAAAGATTTCCCTAATCAACATCCTCCTCCACGTTTTGACTTTTTCTCCCTATTCCCTCGTAGTCTGGTAGAAGAGCAGCAACTGTCAACCTCATGTCTTTCCTCCGCTTTTCTCGTTCTCTCTCTTTCTTCAATTCCTCTGGATGCCTTCTCCACTTGTGAAAGTACCTGGATTTCAAACTCCAAATACAATGTTCCCTTGCTCTCCTCTCTTTTTCAATATTATCTATCTTTTCCTGCTGTGCCCAGTCACGCCAGGTTAAGAAGATTTTGTTTTTCAAATTTCTATTGTGGTAACGTTTTGCCCTTCCTTCAAGAATTTCCACATGATTCTTAACTAGTCTCCAGTTTTTGAAACATCTTTTGATCAGTAAATACTCAAACATTTTGACAGCCATTTTCTCTTTCTCTCTCAGAATTTCTTCGACATTGTCCCTCCACTGTCTTAGGACTTTCCTCTTCAAACATTCTCTCCAGTGTTTCACAGCTCTCACTTCATCTTGTCTTGCCTTTTCCACCAGTTTTTTAAACCGAAGCATGCCCTTGTATTTCAGTAATGACTTCAGGTAGTGTTCGTCTGCCATGGCAGAAAGCCTCTTCATTTTCTCTTCCAGTTCCAGTTTTCGCTGTTCTCTTAATTTTTCCTGTTTCTTTTTCTCTTGGACTGCAGCAATCCTCGCCTTTTTCTCCTCCTGCTCCTTTCGTATAAGTTCCTCTTCCTCAGCTTTCAACTTCTCCAATCTTTCTTCCTCCATCTGTCTCCTCTTTTCTTCCCTTTCCATTTTCAGTTTAGCCCTTTCAGCAGCTCTTTCATCCATCTTCTTTTGAAGGGCTAGATACTTGCTGTTAGATTTTACAGTAGAGGTTGTAATCGAGGAAACATTGGATCTACTTGTTCTTTCACCATCATTTACGGTAGACCTATTTGTTTCAGGTGGATGTTTGTGGTGTTCTCTGTTTCCTTGAGTTTTTACACTTGTCTCAGATCTGTTTGCAGCTGTCTGATTTGACAGCCATCCTCTTTCCTTCAACACTTTCTCTGATAATGGCTGTTTATCTAACAAGTTTTGGATTTCTTTTTGAGTGTCTGCTTGCTGTTGAAGCATTTGTTTCTGTTGAGCAAACTGTAAATCCTCTATCATTCTCCTTTGCTCTTGAAGCTGCTTTTGTTGCTCTTTAATGATCTTTTGCTGAGAATTGTGTCGATTTTCAAAGTTATTTGTAATGTATTTTGTGTTCATCCATGGCTGTGTTCCAAACCTCTTCCTGACTTGTACATCTGTTGGCTTCTCCTGTTCAACCAAATTTTCTCCTCCTCCTAGTTTTCCTATTTCTTCTGGAGTTAAGTTCAAATGTCTCCTGTTTATTTGCCATGCCTGTGTTGGAATTCTGTTTGGAGGTGATATTTTCTGTTTATGTGAGATGTTCGTATCAGAGGATACTGTACTTAAAGAACTTGAAGGTCGTTTTGGTTGTGTGTTGAAAAACTCATCAACATTCACCTTTTGTACATCTTTAGGTACACTAGAGTCATCTTGAGCTCCTGTCCATAGCTTCCCCTCCTGTGCAGCTTCTAGAAACACTGCCATTTTCTTCTTTGTTTCCTCTTGCATGTTTTTCATTTCTTTCCTCTCTTGCTCTTGGTTTATCCATATTTGCCAAGCTAAAAAATATTTTTTCAGTAATACAAGTCTGTGGTAGTTTTCTGCTCTCTGGTTGTTTCTGTGGGTTTTGATCACATCAATTTCATGCTGCCTTGCTTCCATCTCTAACTTCTTAGATCGCACAACAGACCTCCATCCATTCCAAGCCCTAAGGAGAAGCTTCCAATCAGATAAAGCCCTTGCTTTCCCAATTTGTAATCTTCTCTCTAATACAACATTGTACCAGGCTTTAAAACAGTTGTGTAAAATCTTCAATTCATTAGCTTTTCTCTGAACCTCCATTTCCTCCATTTTCTGAATCAGTACCTTTTGTCTTTCTTCCATTTCTAATTGTTTTTGGAGTCTTTCTGCTCTTTCTCTCTCTCTCTGCTGGTCAACCATAAGTCTGGCTTCTGATATCACAGTTTTCTTCTCTGTCTCTTCACTTTTTTTAGCCTCTTTCTGCTTCTGTCTTTCCTCCTGCATTTCTTTCCTTATTCGAGCCATTTCTTTTTTAATACTCATCTCCTCTTGTCTAGCTTTAATTAGCTTGTCCTTCTCTTCCTTCATAATCATTAATTTAGCATGATTTTGAGCTGTTTTTCTAGCCTGCTGTTCTCTCCTTTTCATCTCTAACTGTTTTTCTCTTTTCTCACGATTCTCTTTCACCTGTTTATGTCGAAGCTCCATTTTAGTTCTGGGATCTTTGTAAGTTGATGACTCATCCAGTCCGAGATCCTCCGTAAATGCTTCTTTCACTAGTTTCTTATTCAACATATGCTCAATGATAGAATCCACAGCTTCCTTTTCATCCATTTTATCCAGAAAAGCATATGGATCAGACTTGTCTTCTTTCACTACTCTTGGCATGTCAACAGGTTCAAAGTTGTTATCCAACATGTGATCCCATTCCTTCTTGACCTTAGATTCTAGTGTTCTCTGATACAAAGCATCATCAGTGAAGACATCCCCACCGCCATCATCCACATCTAGACGGACCTTGTCCTCCATCCACTGAGACAGGAGATCCTGGGCCTCTGTAAGAGCTGTGTCGTGTTCCCGTAGTTGAGCCACAGTCTGCAGAGCTGCAGATCTCTTCCCTGAATGAGGTCTTGATGGCTTTCCCTGAAAAACACTCTCTGCTGCTCTTTGTGAGGCATCTTCAACTTTCTGGATCCAGTTTTGAATATCACTTGTTGTGGCCACTTTCTGTGATCTAGAATACACTTTATTGTCTGTTTGCCTTTTCCATCGGTATAGTCCATCTTTATGATATTTCTCAGACATTTTCTTTCCAAGTTAATAAAGTATTGCAGTAACGAAAGTATTTTCACACCTTTCAAGGCATGACATACATCATGCAATCAAATGAAAATTTATGAACAATGAATCCTTGGACACCATCAAAAGTCTGAAAAGAAAAAAAAATACTTCAATTTTCTTCATTTTGCCCATAAAATGTGTGTTTCCTTTTGTTCTTGGATCAACATGTAAATTCATAAATGACTTTCCAGCTTTTGCAATTCAAAGATGTTATCAAAAAGTTATTTTCTATCATCAAGATTATGAAAGAAATTCTGTACATACCTGAAAAAAGATCCTTTGAAAATCTATTTCTCTTCTTTCATTATTAGTAAACAACTTGGTTGGTATGGGAAAAATTTGATATATTAATGAATCCAGTGATGGAAAATGCAATGTAAAAAATTTGAACATTTTTACAAGAATATTCAATATAAAAATGCATGCATCTTATCTATTATAAACAAAACCTACACCTGGACTCAAAAGAAACTAACTCACAAATGGAAACACACATTTTTTGGCTCAAGATTTTCTTCATTTCAATATAACATTCATATGCCTATGCTTTGACACTTTTGATCTCTTGATTTTGTTTCTAATAAACATGATAAATCACATTTACATAAATTTCGAATTTCCTCCACAATATACTTTGACACCAGATCAGTGTTCCATGAAATTGATAAACAAGGCTAATCAATCAAATCAGATAGGCGAAACAGATTTTCATAATTTGACGTTAGAATAAAAATACTACAACTTATCACACTTACACTCGGCAATCATGGCAATGGCCAATGCTTCGACTTCACAACGTCTTTGAAATTGACAGTTTCAAGTTTTGGAATATGGCCTATACACACCTAACAAAGCATAGAAATCGATACTATAGTATTTATATTTAACCCCTAGGAATTATCGTCCTTACCAAAGTATCCTCTCTTGTTCTTAAGGACGGGTCTGATAACGTGTCATACAAAATTGTGTCACTTTCATTGTGGATCCAAGTTAAACAAAATATTCATGGCGGGCATAGAGAAGCGACACCTAGTGTCAAATTCGTTCCTTGGTAGATTAAAACTATTTTGTAACTCTTTATTTATGTGAAGATACAAAATATAAGCAAATAGAACTATGGAAGTTTTACAACGTATATATTTACTTCCATATGAAGATGAAAGGCTTTGCTGTTTCAGTGTTTGCATGAGCGAAAAGTTCCAAGAACGACTTACTCATGAATTGCGACTTGCACTTTCAATTTGATTAGATTGTTGACATAGGGATGCAATGTGCACGTGTCATTGTGTA
The DNA here is from genome assembly GCF_033153115.1 of Saccostrea echinata. Classification (NCBI taxonomy): domain Eukaryota; kingdom Metazoa; phylum Mollusca; class Bivalvia; order Ostreida; family Ostreidae; genus Saccostrea; species Saccostrea echinata. Next base: position 12,262,306 of record NW_026889761.1, read on the forward strand.
TAGAAAAAGAGATACTCGGTAATTTAGCCCTACTTTCTCGCTACTGAAATTGAATAAGAATACGCATTTACATGACTAAATCTGGAACAAAACCGAGAGAAGATATTGGGATGCTGACCTAATTTTTGGTTGTCCTATATTTTAACTGGGGGTCTGATGGTTTTCAGTCTTGTCAGATAACTGCATTTCCACAATGAGGAGACAATTTTTCAAAGTGTTTAAGAATATTCAAACGCGAATTGGACACACAGCATCGAGTAGAATAGAAGCAAAACGCACACAGCATACCACATGTCTGGAAGAAGAAGAAAAACTTTCTAAGTTTGAATCAAAGTCAAAGGAAACTTCAGTTTTGACGGATTTGTTTGGAAGGCATCATAACTACCTCCGAATTTCAATAAGTGAACGGTGCAACCTCCGATGCCAATACTGCATGCCAGAAGAAGGGGTAGATTTAACACCTAAGGAGAGATTACTCTCAAGCAAAGAAATTGTACGCATTGCAGAATTATTCATGAAGCAAGGAGTCAACAAAATTCGCTTGACAGGAGGTGAACCATTAGTACGAAAAGATCTTGTAGAAATTATTCAGGGGATCAATTCCTTCAAAACTGAGTTTGATTTGCAGACAATAGCAATCACAACAAATGGAGTAACTCTAGGAAAGAAATTACCTCAACTGAAGGAAGCAGGACTCAATCTAATAAATATCAGTCTAGATACCTTAATCCCGGCAAAATTTGAGTTCATCACAAGGAGAAAGGGATGGGAGCGAGTGATGAACAGTATTGATATTGCATTAGATTTGGGCTACAGTCCAGTAAAAGTGAACTGTGTTGTTATGAGAGGAGTGAATGAAGAGGAAATAGTAAACTTTGTAGATCTCACAAAAGATAAGAATGTTGATATTAGGTTCATAGAATACATGCCATTTGATGGAAACAAATGGAATTTCAAGAAGATGGTGTCTTATGCAGAAATGATTGACACTATTAAATCAAGCTATCCAGATCTCCAAAGACTGACAGATCAGACAAATGATACATCCAAAGCATACAAAGTGCCTGGCTTTGTGGGGCAGATAGGATTCATTACCTCCATGAGTGAGCATTTTTGTGGTTCCTGCAATAGACTCAGAGTCACAGCTGATGGAAATTTAAAGGTGTGCTTGTTTGGGAATTCTGAAGTTTCCCTAAGGGATGCATTGCGTCAAGGGGCAGGGGAAGACGAAATCTGGCAAGTCATCGAAGAAGCCGTCAAACGCAAGAAGAAACAACACGCAGGGATGTTTAACATTTCTAAAATGAAAAACAGACCTATGATTTTAATAGGAGGTTGAAGATGGGAAAATCTGGAAGAGCCTTAACGTAAATTGTGAACATGACTGTTGCCATGATTACTTCTGTGATAAACTGCTCAGCAAATGGATTGATATGTTACATTTAATACTGTATAGTATACTATATACTTGCATATAAGTTAGATTTTTTGGTAGTTAAGTTTCTGTCCAAATTTATATGCAACTTCAACTACTATTGTTTATTATTTAGTGACAAAAGTCAGGAGTCCGACATATTCTAAAAGTTCTTTCATGCAGGAAAGGATCATGTAAGGTTACCATAAACATGAAGTACAAGTGCTTACAGCTTTGAACAATTTAATATATTGTTCAAAATATATATTTTTATTATGTATATTTATATTGTTAACATAACAATCAAATATCAATATCATACCCCAGAACATACTTTGAAACAGCTGGAGGTAAATACAAAAGAACATTGAACTGAAATATGCTATTGATTCTGGCAAAAAATCCTGCTGACTTATTAATGGGTCTGCTACCCACTAAGTGAGCTGACTTATATGCGATTATAACAGTATTTATTGTATGTGTAATAGCTGATAACCCTTTTTTAAAATCCAGAACTTTCTTTTATTTGGAAAGAAAACATCCATCCAGCAAAAGTTTAAAGTGCTGACTATTTTAGGAATATAGGCATCCTTTCTATAATTATAATCATTCCACATACACTGTAGTTTTTTATGTAATGAATAACCTTGTTTGACTTTCCCTCTTGTTTACTGATATAGGTAAATGATATGTGTAAGGGAAATAACTGATACTTGGTGCTGTGATCATTTTGAGTTGAAATTCCAGTTTTATATGAGTATATGATTTAATCTTAACGACAATACATGTTGGACTTTAGTGGTAGAGATCTTGAGAGGATGTATGTCTCAAGAAGAGAGCATTTATTTAGTTGTTTTGGATTTTTTTAAAATCCCAAATATATCTGTTTGAGAATGATACTATTTCATTTTCTTCATGTACATTGCAATGTATATTCTCCAGACACTATATATCATGAATTCTCTTATTTGTATGCAGTATGTTGAATGATGGATATTTTCTCTGCAATGACAATATAATGGGACCTAGCTGTTATAAGGTGTAAGAAACTTGTTGAGCAGAAAAGATCATATTTGGAATTACAAATCATACTGGACAACATTAAAGATGGTTATTTATTATCTGTAAGCTCTCCAACTGAAAAATGCTGAAATATATACTGTATACCCTTGTCATACAATTATGACTCGATCTATTATAAACTCATCCATGCAAGGTTTGAAATTTCTTTTAAAATAATTTATTTACATAATATTAATGGTGGCTGTAGTGGTATTATAGATAAGAATGTATCATATCTTTTTTTTTTATATGTTTCACTTCATGATGAATGTACAATTAAACGTTATAGATAATGTTTAATTACATATAATTATATGTTTGTTTAATTGTAAAATTACAAGTCTATAGTAATATTATGTATTTAAATTTAAACCATCAGCCTTTTTGCAATGGGGCATTTCAAATTGTACCCAGTATATATTTTTACAATAAACAGAGTACAGAAGTCCATAGTTGATTTTTTTCTGTATTTGAAAATTACAAACCACAGATGCATGTCACTTTATTTTTAGCTCACCTTGAAGAAGTCAAGATGAGCTTATGCTATAACCCTGGCTTAAGTGTTGGCATCCCAGTTTTAGGAGCAAGTCCATTCCCAAGTAACTATAAGCCCTACCTGGACCAAACTTGAATGAATTATGAACATTCAATTGGTATGAGATTGCTTTGCCTCTAGATAATATTCATCAGAATGAGCTTTGTAATCTTTATTAGCTATGTTTTATCTTTGCCTATAAGGTTTGGATAGGGTGTTGGATTACACGTACGTGTTGGATTAAAGAACGTGGAAATAGTGAAATGGGAATGAAAATAAAGGTCAGAATTCACAAATTCATTGCACAACATATAACATATTGCACAGGTGTTGGATTAGACAGTTTTCACTGTATATAGGTAATTTTTTTTTTTTTTTTTTTTTTTTTTTTAAGGGTGACCAGGGACTTGAAAGAAGTGAATAACTTTTGTGTGGGTACTGTGAACACTTTTAAAATTGCATATGCCACAGTTGTTTTCCTGTGAAATGAACAAATTTTAACAACAATTTTAAAAACCATTGATGGATAAAATTTTCTGAAGCAATAGCAGATTCACTTGGCCAGGCTTATACATGTACCTGCTAATGATACTTGTATTTTGCCGTGCAGTATTTATGTATAATCTTTGTTGGACTTAATAAAGAGAAGCCTGTGCTTACAATATTTTGCATCTTTGGAAGGTATAAATATTTTCATTTCTATTCATGAAGTGTATATAGCCCATGATACTGTAAACGTACATAATCAAAATTGTGTGCAATATCTTTTCCTTCAACTGATTTGCAAGTCATAATTAGCACATTCGCATCTTTAAAAGATACGTATTTTTTATAAACATGTATTTGCATGTACAAGTAGTGCAAATAAAAAAACCTAAAATATAAATACTGCTAAAAGATGTATGTTTACGCCAGCTATTCTATATACCACAAATAGCAACCGATAGTTTCCAAACTAATCGCCCTGAATGTGAGACACTGTCACTTAATAAAATTAAACATTCGGAGTGATCATGTTTATTATCAAATGCAACATACATTTCTAGTTTTCCACATACAGGTTTAAATTGTAAACCTCTTAAGTCTTACCATGAGGTGTTAAAGAAGCATGAACTTGAAAATTTTTATCCCGTTCTCATCTCCTTAATGTTATATCTGAGATCAGATAAAATGTACAATACAAGATAATCCTTAATATAGCAAGATTCAGACATCTCACAAGAACAAGATAATCACCTGTCACTGAATGTAAACTTCTGCTTACATGATGGAGTTGTTCTATTAATACATTAAAGAAGGGGGTGCAACTCCCAGGAAAAAGACGAGCTAGGAATGTCCGAAACTCTGTGTTAAATATATAACACCAATTTTCAAATTTTTTCATTTTTTTACTTCAACTTTGCATCAAATTATTCAACATAATGTATATAAAAATGTATAAAATGCATATAGTGGTTATTTGCAACTATCAGACCTTGAAAGAGTCATTTTTAAAATTTTACATGATTACAAGACCTAAATTAAAATTTATTTTAACACAAATATAAGAGAATATATCTCTACAGTTATTAGGTTTTCTTTAAATAAAAAAAAAAATGTTCAGGGAAAAACTGAGAATGTACAATGTATTTTTAGTCTGGATATTTATTTTTATTATTAATTTTTGGTTAGGGGTGCAATAGGAATGACCTGATCAGTCATTTTTGCATTATTCAACAAAATACTGGTACATAAAAATAATATGCATGATAATTTTCACAAAACAAACTGGATGTAGTAGGTTACAGGTCACCTACTGGGGTATCCTAAATATAGTAATAAACTTTGCTAAATGTATGACTTGATTTTTTTTTAAACAAAACAATCGACATGTCAAGCCATTCAAAAACTACATAACCATATGTTATTTTGTATAATCATTATCTATGTATGTGTGGATTGGTTAAAAAAAAAAGAAAACATAAAGCATAATTCATTGATTATGACTAGAGGTGGAATGCTGAGGGTTTCAAAAATTCTCCGTAAAGGGAAGTAACTTAGTTATATAATTGATGTCTATATCACTATCCTCAATGTAAGCTTGATTCTAACAAAAGTTATCACTATCCTCAATGTAAGCTTGATTCTAACAAAAGTTATCACTATCCTCAATGTAAGCTTGATTCTAACAAAAGTTACAAGCTAGTGATATTAGAATATTTTGACTGTCCATAAAAAGTTTGATGTAGGCAGCATAAGTGTAGTAAAATGGCCATAAAAAATGAGAACCCAAAGATGAATTGTACATGTATTTGTAAAATGAATAATGAATAGCCAAAAAAAATTCTGGAAGAATATCATACAAGGTTAAGAAAATTCAGGGAAACTGGAGAAATAATATTTCATAAGAATCAATGCAAGTTTTTTTTTCTTCTTATAAATTCATTGTCTATGGGAATATAACCTGGACGGAACCCTTATGAAATCTGCAGGCAAAAATTTGCAGCAATTTTTGATAGAAAATTTTGATATGTGCCAAAACAGTATATCTGATATTAATATGAATACTACATTTATAATGTTTATCCATTTTACACCCTTATTTATACCCAGACTCCTTTAAACATTCCTTCATTCCTACATATAAGATGTTGAAAGTTTAACATTACATAATAACAAAACAGTGCCATACATTTGATAAAATAATTACATAACTTTTGAAATAGTGTAAAATTCTAAATTATCATAGAATTTGTTCAGATTATTCATGCTTGTTCCTTTCAGAATATGTAAAAATATTTCCAATGGCAAGAATTGGTTATAGTTGTATTCTAATGTGGAACACATTTATTTAAAATACAATGTTAATTAATCATATTGTTTAGCTTCTTATAAAAGTTTTAACCATTTTAACATCTCTCTTAGTGAAAAAAAGATGATAATTCCTTAATGAGACACAACCAGTGTGTTTCAGAGGAATGTATGATCATGGATTAGATTATAGCCATGAGAAGTGAACACATTTAGTTTAAGATTAAAGAGACAAAGAGATATCAACTACACATGTATATTGGGAGATTCCCGGACACTGATGTAAACATCTAGTCTATTAATGAAAACGGTACTTTCTTGCAGGTTTTAAATTGATGAAAGTCTTTTTCATTTCCTCCGTATCATCCTTTTTAATCTCGGTAAATCTCTCTCCCTTTGTACTCACAACACGACTGTCTAGGTAGCGTACCATCTTTTTGGGTTCCTACGAATACAGAGGAATACAGATAGATGTCAACCTTAATTTATAAAATTCTTTATACTTCAGCATGTTCTGAGTATTTCTGTGAGGGAAAAAATCACAGCATAAAAAATGAAACTGTATAAAATGCTCATATAATGCATATAATGCTTCAAAATACACCAGTATAAAAGACATGCACCAAAATGCTTGCAGCATTCTATAAAGTCCTAAACACTTCTTGATTTCTGTTAAGAAAAATAAGGATTTGTAAATCCAAACTAAAACTTATAAACATAATATTTACAGTGATTCCAATACCTGTTTAAGAGGTGGAGGTTTAAAAGTTTTCTTGTCTTCATCGGCATCTTGATACCCATACCTAAAATTGTATTATCTCTGTACAAAATCAATTCATATTACTTTTCATAATTAACAAAAAAAGATTTTATATTTATTTCAAAATAAATTATCTAATTTCAAATTATAATTTCACACACAAAATTTACAACACAAACCTGGTCGTTTCATTTGTTAAATATGTATTATTGGCATATTGCCTTCCCAAGAGAACAAATGCAGTACTGAAAATTACATACACTTCAAAAATTAACCTATGAAACCCTACTACCGGTAGCGTCAATTCGTAATGCCTTTAAATTTTAACAGATACATGTATATGTAGGACTTCAAAGTGTGATGGGACTCCAAAGCCCAATCGTCATGCCAAAGTCTGATGGTCTGTGCCAAACCCTGATGGTTTGATATGCCAAAGTCCGATGGTGGGGAAAAACAATTAACTTTATGACGTTATATGCCGAACAGAGATGCAGCACCACGCTAAGGTCTGATGTTTTCAAATAAATACAAATGAATATTAAATAATTGATTAGGGTAGTGAAATGGTTCTCTAGAATATGCCAAAATTTAATTGTTCTACTAGTTTTAATTTCTTGAGTGGGTGCAAGGCTAACCATAATCTCGCGATGGGTGTGAGACTAACCCTAATCACTCAAAAAGTATGCAATAGCTCACCTTCATATTTTGGGTGCATGGGAGAGAGACTACCCGTAAGACTAATAAGTTGAATGGTGTGCAAGAGCCTACCCTAAATCTCTTTGGTGGGTGCGAAACTAACCCTATTCTGTCTAATAATAAGCGAGAACTAACCCTAAATCTCTCAGTTGGGTGCAAAGCTATCACATAATCAGTCCAATAGAGCAAGAACTTATCCTTTTCAGTCGAGAGGTGTGCAAGGACTAACCCTAATATCTCAGGCGGATGAAAGCAATATAAAGCAAAATCAGTCACATTTTATGTGAGGATTAATCATATATTATTGGCTTTTGAATTATGGACAACGGCGTCTAGTACTGACGTCGAAATATTGTGACGTCATAAACATTGGCTGTTTCTCCACACCATCAGACTTTGGCGTGTCAGACCATCGCACTTTCTCATTTTCGTCTCATAGGAAACAAGACATCGGACTTTGGCGTGACCATCAGACTTTGGCAACTGCACCGACACCATACCATCGAGATTTGGCGCAGACCTTCGGACTTTGTTGAGATCATTGGACTTTGGTATGACCATGGGACTTAACTTTTGAGTCTTACATATATATACATTGGATATTTTTAATTGTTCTTCATAATAAAGCTCTCTAGCTGGCAATGAATCCAAGCTTTTTGTTGAAACTTATCCATAACTTAATAATGAAGCTTAAATACTAACAAATACATAGCATACCTCTCAATCATCTGTTTTTTCAGCTTTTTGTCATCTAAAAGCATCAGTCCATTCCTAGTGGTAGGGTTACTTTTCTCCTAAATGCAAATTAAAATAATTTTTCATCATTCTTAATATTCTCTGTAAAACTATAATCACAAGAAAGAATGTCAATGACGTAAGACAACAAGTGCAAAATTTACATGTATTGAGTGTATACATGTACACTGTATGTGGGTGGGTTTATTTTTATGATGAAAATGGTGATGGTAGGAGTTATTAACAAAGTTTTGGTGCTGTAAAATTGAAGGAAATACATTCTGAATTCTCTTTACAGAGTCTATTTAAATAGGTTAACTATTTTCATTTCTATTATTTAAAAACAAATTAATCTAAACAATATAATTTCCATGTCCATTTTCAATTTTTTGAAATAGGTATATGCAAAATAATGCTTTGTAATGCTATGTAATGCCAGCATTACTCTGGATTTGAGGAATTAATGCATTACATTACCATTACATGTAATGTAAATTTTTTGGCATTACACATTACTAGCATTACTTCAAGTTCAAGTATTGCAGTGCAATCCATTTAGCATGACCCAAAGCCTGATATATATATATATATATATATATATATATATATATATATATATTTTAGGAATGACTCTAATTCTTGGCCTAATTATTCGAGTATAACCTGGTTTGGGTCAGTTTACGCTGTTTTATAATCCGCTTAACCTGGTTTGGGTCAGTTTACGCTGTTTTATAATCCGCGAAGCGGATTATAAAACAGCATAAACTGACCCAAACCAGGTTATACTCGAATAATTTGGCCAAGAATTAGAGTCATTCCTTATAATTTAATTTTAAAATCATTAAACAACTGTGGTTGTAAAATTTCGTTGCTTTTTAGTTCAAATTTGCCGCTCAATAATACAACCGTAGTAACGGAAGTGATGGGAAGCGAGGGGAGGTAAAAACTGATACATAGTCCTAGCAGCCATGTTGTTTGATTACATGTTGTAAGATCCGAGTTACTGTTCGAAGTAAAAGGTACATTTATTAAATCTGGAATTTTCCATGAATCCCGAGGACTAGAAATGAGATGATTGCATGGATACAGATGATTCAGCTGGTTGTCAGGGGGGTGTGTCCCAATACCAAACCAGGTTATACAGAAATAATTTGTGTTCCTTTTTGGATATTAACCAATCAGAGGCTAGAATACAAACAAAATTAAATTATATATATATATATATATATAATCCTGATTTCTGGGTTAGGGGACCAAAGCCATGAAATCTGGCTTAAGTAGACAAAATTTATCTTTTTCCCCTATGCTTTGAAATAAAAACCAAATGCATTTTTGTTGGTACTTGGGCTTATTAATTACCATTTTAACGCTAAATTTTACAGAAAACTTGTAGGTAAAAATATACAAAAAAATTGGTCTCCCTAATATTTTGTAACCCTTTCACGTGAGTTAAGGTGACCAGTGTATATTTTCGTAAGTACTAAATCTGGCTTAGGTGGACATTTTTTTTTTCTTACAGTTGTAAGGTTATAGTGAACTAAAATTTAACAGAGAATAGTTAAATGATTCAATTTAAGAATAATATACCGTGGCAGCACAAAATACTTAAAATCTTGCAAGGCACGATAAACAGGAACGCCAGTTACAATATGTACAGCTTCTTGCTGAAGTTTATCAGGCCTTTCAGAGCAGCTGCGGAGATGCTGTTCCATGCTTCTAATGCATATTCCAAAAGTGGTATCGGTCTTACATGTATTTAAACGTAATACTAGAATACATTTAAGCTAAGAAGTCACGATACGTAACCCTTTTAATTTACGAAAAACTGCAATTTCTTTGGAAGCCTTTTGTATAATACTGTCAGTGTGGTTTGTCCACTCCCCAGGGTTTGAGAATGTAAGTCTAAGATGATAGTGACCAAGAGAAGGATCCATTTGCTGATTATTCAACACTAAGTGCAATTATATATTTTATCTTCATTGCTGAAAAATATTAATAATTTTAGCTTGGTAATTGGGATTAAATTTCACAATTCGTTTTTAGCCATTCTTCATTTATAAGTCGTGATTGCTCAGCCTTTCTAAGTTCTGCACGTTTTGAAAGGTGTTTGACACGAATATGCATCATATGACAATATCCTAGAGGTACCCAATAGACCACCTGGTAGGTCTTGTATATCAAGTAAGAAAAGTTGAAGTCCAAGAATAGAGCCCCGGGGAACTCCAGCTTCCGTCCTTCTCACTAAATATACTGAAAATTTATTTTCGATCTGTTGCGATTGATTGAAAAGATAATTAGTCAACAAGGTACCAGGGTAAGAACTTCACCCGCAAATCTATGCTGTCTCTTGTTCTTTTAAACAAACCGTATTGAATGTCTTGCTGTTATCACAAAATGCAAAACAAGTTAATTCGAATTCTTTATTGTTTAACACAAACCATTTATTATGATAAATTTCTTTTAACTGGGTGACTGTTTAATGATTTCTTAAAAACCCACATAGGCGCGTAGCTGCCTATACGCAAATATGCAAGTGCATACACATAATTGTAAAAAATAAACAAATAAATATAATAGATGAATAAATAAATAAAATCTATGGGAGAGAGAGAGAGTTATTCGAAGAAAAAATCTCAGTACCATCCAACAAATATTCGGATTTCGAATTATTTTGTGTCATACTGCTGAAGAGCGCTTTGAATTTTATATAATCATGACTATATAATAAAATTTGAAGTCCTTTATTAAATCATTGCCAAATTTAAATAAAGCATTCATGAACTTGTATTCGTTCTTTGATACATTGATAATTTTTGATATTTTTTAAAGATCTTTGAGAAATAAAATTTCAGACACATCCTTGAATGTCATGATCTACTACATGTAGTTTATGATTTAAAATACGATATTTTTTGTTAATAATTAACATTAAGTATACAAGTTGTTGAACGATAGAAAAGAGTATGATACCAAATATCGATTAGATATTTAGCCTAAACTACATGTACACTAAGTTTCCGTAGAAGTATTAACTTTGCGTTAAAACAATAAATATTATGTCTTCTATTTCTAAACAAAAGATAAATGACATAATTTTTATTTTGCAAGAAAATGAATGATATACATGTATTTGGTAAAACTCAGAAACTTCTGGGCCCTCACCAGCAGGCATGTAGTATGGGGGGGGGGGGGGGCAGGGTTCCTTGCCTATTCTTTTCAAAACCTAACTTTTGACTATTGAAAATGTTCACTGAAAGGGTGGTTGCCCCCATCCACTTTTTGTTGTAGCATAGTTAAACCATGCTAATTTGATAATATTTTTAATATAGTTTTTTGTGAAAATTGGAAATTAACCCCCACCCCACCCCCGTCGTCCTCTTCGTATACTTCACTTTTATTTGGCTACGCACCTGCCATAATGTAGTTTGTATAACAATTTACAAAGTATTTGAACATTATATTCTTTCAAAGATTTTTCCTATGCAGCATAATAAGGATACCGGTATGTAATTAACTTGATGAATTTGTTTTAAAGACAGAAATTACATGAGTATGTTTCCAAACACTAGGGAATTGTCCGATACGCAAAAATGTTTCAAATAAATTTTTTAGCAAAACTGCAATTTTATTTCTAGTTTTTAAAAACAAATATGGCTGAATATGTCGAGAAAAGGCTTTTAGGGATCTAAAATTTTAATGTCAATAGTTTGATACACACAAATAACTTTTTAAAATCGTGGAGCGATGACCTGGAGATAGCAAATGTATAGAAAAACGTGTGTAAATAAAATTTTGTAACAAATTCAAGGTAAATTTTAGTAGAACAACACACAATATCTGGGAAAAAAAATTCCCTTTCCTATATCCAAAGAACCCAATTCAACAGTACGTGCTGAATCTAATTCAAAAGCGCTATTGGTCTTTATAATTTTGAAATGTATAATATATAATAATGGGTATTTTTAGAGGTACACAATTATTTGACAGTTGCAAATAGTAGTTTCACATGCGCTAGTTTACTTATGGGCCCCCCATAAGTAAACTAAGTTAAAAATGGCCTAGCAGTTCCTGAGAAGTCGAATGTGAAAAGTTTACAGACAAGTGGATAGTCAGATGGGCAGACACTGGACAACAGGTGATCATAAAAGCTCACTTGAGCTTTCAGCTCATGTGAGATAAAAATCATTAAAGCTCACTTAAACTCATAAATTTTTTTTAAAAAGAAAAATGCCACTGTCATCACAAAATTTGGGGCACAAATTTTGATTTTACTCTACAACTTTGCAATTTTTAATGTCAACTTCAGACCATATGGTCAGCTGTATAATGTACATGTATATAATTACAAAATTCTCTTGGTCCTTTCCAACATACATCTATCTATATTACTTGACAAACCATTTGAAATTTGCATTCACATGTTGATTAAAATAGACTATTAGATGTCTCTAGCAGGCCCGTAGAATGCGGGGGGTGGGGGGTGGGGGTTATAGTATTTTGCTATAGTAAGTTTCCCTTTAGATGCTGGATGCCCCCCCCCCCCCCCCCACTTTTTGATATTGTAAGGTCCAGCACTGGCAAATTCCAGGATTTGGACAGTAAATCACCTTTTCTTTTTGCTTGTCAGATAATTTCGGGAAGTCCCCCCCCCCCCCCACTTTTAGTCAGTTTGGTTTTTTTTTTCTTTTGAAACTGTTGCTACGAGCCTGCTCTAGATAACTCACGAAAACAAAGAGTCAAATAATAGTTTTTAACCTTTATTCATTTGATCTAAAATTGACAGGTTAACGAAATAATAATATAGTACATGTACCAAAACTGAAAAAAAAAAAATTTCTTGTCTTTTGCCACCACAGTATTTTTAAGGTCATATGCAATGTACATGCACTTTACAGTGAACCTTCCAACTGATAATTTTCAGAGAAAATATAATTGAAAATCATGATACCATTACGTGTTCTTTGACAAAAAAATCAGCATACATTACATGTATCAGGAGTTTTGAAAAAATATCAAATGATGAAAACCCTTGCATTTTTTAAAAGAAAAATCCCCCCCCCAAAAAAAAATGATTTATGTGGTATTTTCTTCAAAATTTGATTCAGATAAGGTGTGCAAGCATTACCAGGTATCATAAAATTGCACAAAGATCTTTCAATTACTGGATTTCTTAAATTATAGAGAGAATAAGAAAATATAGTTCAAACTATACTGTGCATATCCTTAAGCCATATCATGTTAAAGACATGAAGGTCAAACACAAACTTCAGCAAACAGGAAGTCTGTGAGCCAATGCTCACTAGTAATACCCCCACTCTGATGTGAATATACACTCTCATGAATCCCACAATATGGCATGACTAGTCAAAGAGAGAGTCAAAATTTCAAGCATCTTTGATGAGTAGTTGCTGAGAAAACTGCGACAAAAAATTGTTACAGACAGACACACAAGGGTAAATGAGAATACCCCCCTACTTCAGAGTGGGGGTACAATTATAACAACTGTCGCTTACTACTGCAAATGATCAATAAAAGATCTCTCATTACAAATTTTACCTGTTATTAATCTACAAAAATTTTCTTGATTAATATCTTTTGAAAATAATTTTTATATAATTTCACATCTACATCCCTACTGATAAAAAAGCTTCCAGACATTGAAAGTTGCTATTCAAATTCATAATAAAGTTGTTGAATAAAATCCACATATTCCTGGTACTTGACAACAGATAGCTTGAAATGGACAAAGTCTTTTTCACATCCTCTGTTTCTCAAATGCTTTTCCAAATTAAATAAATAACTTTTACTTTATAATATTTACAGAGTACTGTGACTGAATGTCTTGAATTTAAACACTCTTTTTGAAGTGTATCTCTCAAAGGTTGGCAGCCTTGATCTGTAAAAAAAAAAAAAAAGAAAAGAAAAATCTCTATTAATCTCTAAAACTTAGAACAATCATAATTGAAAAATTTACTTTGCTATAAAATAATTACAAAATAACTTACGCACATGTATAAAAAACAAATCTCCCTAAATGACACATTTCTTAACCAACATAAAATCTTAAATGAATGGAATCTTTGATAATGATGTTCAACACACTCAGTTGTCAAAGGTGAATTAAGCATCTAAGTTAAAAAAAAAAATCAAGGCTTAAATAGTACATGCAGGATCATATGATCCTGTCCACAAGTTTCGATGAACTAAAGTAGATGTTAACATTCAGTTGAAGTTACCCCAACATATGTACGTATTTTTTTAAATCAAGAACACAGTCAATGTCAGCTATTTAACATAGAGAAATAAAATTGTTTATCTAGATGCACCCCCTTTCTTCTCTTATGTAGATTTTCCTTATATACATGTATATGCATACAAGTTATTAATCCTAAATCACTTTTTGACCCGAGAACAGCTGCAAGATAATTTTCAATAGGTTGCTTCCCCTTATATGTGCATGTGCTTCCTTTTCATGAAGTTTTCTTTAGTTAAATTTCTCAAGATTTTTCAGATTAATTTTTTGGTTAACAAATAGTACTGTGTCATACAAAACTCACAACTCCTCTCATATTTTACCTTATCTTCCTTTTGTTAACAAAATCCACTTTTCCAACATCTCTCTCTGCAGTGAGTCTATCATTAAGTCATTAACTTGTCTTGTCTCCAATACAAAAGTTTTCCTACACAACAGGTTTATAAAAAAATAACAACCTTCATACATGTAAGTTGATATGAAAATATTAAATGTACATACATTGTAATTTAATGAAAAAAATAATTCTAACCTTGACAACTTTTAGCTTGGTTGGCATTGTTATCATCTCTGTTGGCATAATGTAATCTGAACTTTCTAATTTACCCTTCTATCAGGTGGCTATAGTTGCTCGACACATACCAATTTTTTATCCATTTCCTGAAAAAAATGAAATTCTAATTTACTATGTGTATTAAAATGTTATTCCTTTTAAAAAGAAACTTACACTAGTGATTCAGGGGACCTAGGTTCAAATCCTGGTTTGGTCCATCCCATATTTATTTGGTGCCATTGATCACCCCTCGACTTGCAGGTAAAAGGCTTGCCAGGGGTAAAAAGAACTTGAGTTGTGTCTTCAAGGGCAAATACAATTTAAGGAGGGAGGAATTTGGCGATCAGACAGGCTTGATCCCCATCGCCAGATCACTCAGTTAATAAACATGCTAAAGCACCTGATTAGTGATACAGAGGGCTGGGTTCAAATCCTGTTCTTGCTTATGCAGCATTTTCCTGTTACACACCTAATGTCAATGGCAGAGAAATTCAACTTTCCTGTCATCAATAGACAAATATTTTGGTGACTAATTGTCTGAGTTCAGCTATATGGTACATGTTAAATTAAACTTTTTACCTCAAAGGCTAAGAACATACAAATTACAGTTTTCTTAGAGACAGTATACTAGGCAATCTGGATACATTTCCTTTGTCTGACATGGAAAAAAACTCCCATATTCATGACAGGTTTTCTTAATTTTTCACTGAAAATAACAGCTTAAAATATGATTTTTTAAAATCTTGTTTACCTAAAAGTTATGCCTCAATACACCTTATTTGACCAAGTTATAGTCATTAAAGGAATCTATTTCTCAAATTAAAGAAATTGTAGGCTCCTTTCATTTACTAATTCTTGACCTTAAGAAAAAACTGCAACAAATATGTTTCACAAATTGACAGAAAAAGCGATGTCGGCCATCCGTATGGAACAGCGTCCAATCATAAAATTATGTATTATCTAAAATATGGTTGAAACAATGTCAGAGACAAACTAATTATTCATTGACAAACATCTAAAAATTATTAGAATATATTTAGGTCATTGATTTGAAATTGGTATATATGATTTTTCACGAGCCGGAGGTGAGTGCACTATGTGTCAAACCCTGACTACTATTTAGGCATAGTGCATGCAAAGTACAACACTATTGTTATTATTATGCTGACTGTTGTATCAAAACGACAACATCTTCTCCATTTCCAATGTTTCATCACTTCTTACATTCATGTTAGTACACCCCTATCATGACGTCACATTGTGCTACATGTACATTATCTTTTTTCTTTAATTTTGAATGATCCATGTACAGATACATGTAGTTTCAGAGAATTTTAGTTGAGTGAAGGGGAAAAAATTGCAAGAAACTATTTTAGAAAATTAATTTGTTTATTTTTTTCTCTTTAAGTGTAAAATATTTGAAACTAAGTTTATATATATTATAATACAGTGCTTTAGACAATGTCATCTGTGGCGTAATCGGTAGCGAGTCAGACTGATGATGTCGGGGTCGTGAGTTCGATCCATGGCGTGGGAGCTGTTGGATTTTTTTCAGAAAAAGAAGCCACGCACTAGCTATTTCGGCATAGTATGTTTACGATATATAAATCCTTAGAACACTATGCGAAAATAGTTGGGTATTGATTATATAGAGACAAACTGACAGGAAGCATAATAATGTGTAATAAATAAAACGCAACATCGGATTGGGCTCTGCAGCTATATACAGGAAGTGTGCATACTGATGATACTCTTAAATTATCGTTTATTGAATTTTAAAAATTTACTCCATTATGGTCTATATGTAAATATCACACACACACTAGCAGTGCATGTGGCTAAATCAAGAAAAAATTGTATGTGCACCACAAATACTTGATAATCATAGGTAATAAGAGATAACAGAGCTCACCTCAACGAATGTTGTCTTTAAGTAAGGCAAAGTCCCACACTAAACTAATAATCTAGTAGTCTGCATCCCTACATGTAACATTTATGCAATTTTAGTCTAATAGGGCTTGCAGTTACTTGGGAATGGACTTACCTAAAAAATTTAAACTAGTCACTCATCCAGAAAATGTAAGTCAAATCCACCATCTGAAGCAAGTTTGAGAGTGTTTATCCCATAACGCATCATCATGCAAGTTTGGTCCAGATTGCCCTTATAATTTCTTGGTAATGGACCTGTTAAAAATCTTTAAACCTGGTCACTTATCTGGAAAATGTAGGTCAGATCCAACATCTGAAGCAAGTCCAGTAATGTGCATCCTTAGATGTATCATCCATGCAAGTTTGGTTAACACCAGGCTTATAGCTACTATGAAATGAAATCTGCTCCAAAAACTTTATCCTGGTCACTCATCCGGAAGGAAAATGTAGGTCATATTCAGCATCTGAAGGAAGTCAAGTATAGTGTGCATCCTAATATGTATCATTTGTACAAGTTTGTTCAACCTAGGGCTTATAGTTACTTGGAAATGAAACCTGCTTAAAAAAACTTTAATCTGGTCACTCATCTGGAAAATGTAGGTCAGATCCAGCAATTGAAGCAAGTCCGGTAGTGTGCATCCTTATATGTATTATCCATGCAAGTCTGGTCAATATAGGGCTTATAGTTACTTGGAAATGCTCCTTTTAGCTGAATTTGCAGCATCTGAAATCTTGACTGGTATAATGAAACATACTAGAAGCATCCTTCATGCATCTCTGATTAATATAGGGCATAGAAGTACAGCTGACCTTCTGTTTTTTGAACACGGATATATCTCAAATACCATGGATATGTCGAAGTTATATTTTGAAGTCCCATCTGCTTATTCCTTAAGTATTTTACCCTGAATATCTTAAATCCTTGGTTATCTCAAAGTATTTTTTTTGTCCCTTTGAGTTCGAGATAACGAGGTTTGACTGTACTTGAAAAGAAATCTGCTCCAAAAACTTTAACCTGGGATGCGGACGCCTGCACTGACGGTATTACATAAGCTCCCCAACTTCGTTGAGGTGAGTTAAAAATTCAAAATCCATATTCTTGACGTTATCATGAAACTAACTTAATGTCATACTGGGCTGTGCAGCTTGTATATACAATCTATTCACACCTATAATTTTTGTGAAATAGTGTATATTGTTTAATTTTTATATATTTACTAAATCATGGTCTATATTAAAATTATGTTGTAAACATTTGGCAGAGTGGTCAATATCAAGAAAATTATGGCATTTGTCTAAGAACTTTCTGGACAACCCTCATACAAGTACTCGTTTAACTCAAAAATCTTTATTAAGGTCATGAAATACCCAATTTTCATCTAGAATGTCACAATGATCTGCAAAACTCAAAGGGAAAAAAATTGGTGGTACAATTTGGTGAATGAAAATGTATCAAACAAAAATCTAGCATAAAACCCATTATTAAGGTGACCAGAGAGATATATATGATCCTTGAAATTTAAAATCTTTATTAAGGTGACCAGGTATTCAGGGTTGTCCATAAGAACTGAAATAGAAAGAGGACATTTTAAAAGTGGAAGGCTGTCTTGGATTCCTCTGCTAGTGAGGGTTGAGGGGGCAATGCAAGAATAACTGGGGGATTATGTCATTACAGGCGGTGAATTTACCTGGCCCCTGAATCTTGAGAACAACCTTGGGTATTCTGCATTTAAGCAACATGATTCCTCACTATTCCTTAACATTGAAGAATAAAACATCCTTAAAAATCAAAAATCTAGCTTACATGCATTAACCCATCATTAAGGGGACCAGAGATATATGCATGATTCTTGAACTTTAAAATCTTTATTAAGGTGACCAGGTATTCAGGTTTGTCCATAAGAACTGAAATAGAAAGGGGACATTTCAAAAGTGGAAGGGTGTCTTGGATTCCTCCTCTAGTGGGGTTTGAGGAAGCAATGCCAGAATGACAGGGGGAATAAGTAATTACAGATGGGGGAATTTCCCTGGCCCCCACATCTTGAGCACAACCTTATATATTCTATATTTAAGCATGTAAAACATTAATCAATTACATTTAAGCAATGATTCCTCACTTTTTCTTAAAACTGATGAATAAACTAATCCTATAAATCAAAAATCTAGCTTACATGCATGAAACTATCATTAAAGCTGACATGAATTCTTAAAAGCGCAACATTTGCATCAATGTATGACTTGTTTCATACCAACTAGCCGTATTCTGCCATATTTCTTTCAGATACCTTGTCTTATTGTAACAATATATACCCCAATGCCCTCGTTACACTTGAGTGAGTTTTTGGTTTGGCTATCGACGCGTGCACATCTCCGACAGTAAAGTATCTGGGAACACATGAATTGATGAAAACATTTCAAAACCACAGCAGATATAAAAACAGTCATAAAGATATGTAATGGATATATGCTGAATACTGTTCTATATGTAAAATTATCAGACTGTTTGAGGCCCGTTAGGGCCGAAAACAGTCTGATAATTTTACATATAAAATTGTATGAGGCATATATCTTACTTAAAACATTGCTATTGAAATGTCCAAAAGTTACCTTGAGGAGTCCGATAATTCAAATACAATTACACAATAGGAGTTCAGGCATCAATAGTTTTCTATCTGAAACCATCTAATAAATAGACAAAAGAAAAGAGAAAGTTTTTTTTTTAAGACAGTAAAATCAGTGAGTGAACTCTTTTGTTTCATTCATTCAGTGGCAGTCGTTTGGCTTAGCAGGAACTATGGACAGTGGTCAGGTGATGAGGGATTTTTTTATGATTTGGAATATTTTTTTTTTTATTAAGTGCGTTTGACATTGATACAGATACAGTGTTGGATGATATCTTCGAAATGCATTTAAAGTAATAATGCGGATTTTTATCTAAATTTTGATTGAATGATATAATGAAAATCTTGGGTTTTAAAAGTGCGGTCATCATGGTCATTGGCGAACAAACCCCGTTAAATGAAGAGATTCGCAGACTGGTTCTCTATCAGAAATGGATTTAAATTGGCTTATTCCCAGTGATGTATCGAAAACGCTTTGCAAAAAAACTGAATGGAAAGTGTTACTTTTGAGGAAGTTTAAGACTCCAGTTTCTTCTTGGATTTGCTATTTTTAACAACTTAATTTCCTCGCGTTCGCTTTCCTTGAATTTTTTCTCCCTAACTTTTTTTTGGTTTCTGGACAAATTAAACCTTGATTTCAATCTTCTTGTTGTTTTTTAACTACTGTCCGATTTTGTTATCACTGCCGTCCGATAATATATTATTGGACTGCTAATCATTATTATCGGACGACTACAGGTAAATTTTTAGACTGCAAGAACAAAGGCATGACGTCACAGCAATGTTTTAATTATAAGTATCGTTTTGAATAATATAAATGCAAGTTTGGAAGAAAAAAACATAGTTGTGCATGTTTTTTAAAAGCATGCCAATATACAGATATATAGCATAATTAACTTGGAATAATTCACAGTAAAAATTGTACAAACAATTTGCAATTATCTATTGTAAGAATGGAACAAACAACCAGCATATTTGATATGCATGTCCATATGCAAATATAATGGTGCATACCGAGAGAACGCGTCGAACGCTGTAAACTTATTCATACCTGGAAAATAGACCACTGTACCCGTTCGAAGATGTGCACATGCCGAGTGATTTACACCTTGTATTTCATTGAAATATGCATCGCAGAAAAGTAATAAACTCTATAAATACTCAACCGGAAGACGTTGTCATGTCATCATACAGCCTAGCACTCAAATACACTTAGTCCGTGCTGATCAGATTTTGGTCAGCTAGGGAAAATATCAAAAGTGAGAAGGGGAATTAGTATTTACGCGACTGGATAAAAAATAAGAAATCATTAAAAAAAAGTCTGATTGCTGTTCATGAAGTGAAACTGAAAATTGTCTAGATCTAATAAACATACAAACATTCTTTGTGTGTTATATATTGCATTACAGGCTTCATATATAATTTTTTAATTATGAAACAAGTCCTACATTGATGCAAATGTTGCGCTTTTAAGAATTCATGTCAGCTTTAATGATAGCTTCATGCATGTAAGCCAGATTTTCGTAATTATCTAAAAACTAAACTGAGTAGTTTGGTGTGAGAAAATTATTTAGAATACAACATCAAAGCATCTAACCAAAACACAAATTAACAAATATACACACACGTGGGGAGTGGGGGGGGGGGGGGGAGATACTCTCTTTTTTGAGAGTGTCTTTCAGACACGTAGCATTGTTTTTGAAAGGGGACAGCCGTAAGAAATAATTGACACTTTACTGAAAAATCTTTGACAAGCTAAAAAAATGCTCTGGAAAAATGGGAGGGGGCATCCCCAATCCCCGCGTTCTACAGGCCTGTCTTTAATGGTTAATTTTGTAAGGATATTTTTTCTAAAGAATGGCTGGTTCTCCCCACTCTCATCCAACGATACTGTATTGAATACTCAAATATTTTTCTTCTGAAAATGATAGTATGGATGGAATCTGTCCTCCCCCTGACTACGGATTTTTTTCAATCCCTTTTTTCCTTTTTCATTTTTCCCCCAAGTATTTCGGCATTTTTCTGAACCCCTCCAAATTTTTAAGTGCCGAAAGTTTTGTTTTTGTTTTTGTTTTTTTGGCTTATCAATCATTTTACTGCCCCCTGCTCCCCATCGCATATACACATTTTGAGAAACAGTGCTACGTGCCTGTTTTATATGTATGTATAGGAAGCCCATCCAGTTTGAAAATTTTCCCTAGGTAGTATAAAATTTGATACCTATACAATTTCTTGTATTTTAAGAGAATCTGTAAGGATTACTTGAAACCCTACCCGCAAGATTGTGGATAAATATTTTTTTGCATTTTCATACAAGTATACACACACACATTCTCTCTCTCTCTCTCCCTCTCATGTAAGCATACATGAGTGGTTTCAAGAATCTCCTCACTTTACATTTGGGTACACGGTTAGAACTATTTCAATTACCAATGTTACTTTCATCTATACTAGGGATGTCAATTTTATTCGAACAGCTTAGTCGAATAGTTGGAGGCTTTAGTCGAATGATAGTCGAATATTCGTTGAAATTTAAATCAATTTTTCATGTCATTTTCACTATTTGTCTTTTATAGACTAGTTGTACAATATTTAACCTACGCTATCACCATTATACAATGAATTTCTGATTTGTAAACATTTACGTAGTACAATAAATACTATACATCTATATTTATCCAATGCATTTGATTTCAAAATTAATATAATATTTACTGCACATTTTACCTAAATGCAGGATATCAAATGCTTGCATTTGTCCTTTCTTGTCATAACGAGACTACATGTACCCGTTAATTGAAGCCATTTCTACGTGTCGTGTCAGTGACCTTTGACTGGTAAACAATTAAAGCGTGCCTCTTATAAAAACAGAGAGAACTTTTAATTATGAGATTTTGTGCAAATTATCAATACAATCTTAACAAGAGGCCCAGGGGCCACATCGCTCACCTGAGCACTATGGCGAGGAAAAAGCAGAAATCAGTTCAGTCTTGAAAGGTTGAAAAGTTTAAATATAAAAGTGGTTTGGGGGGGGGGGGGGGGAAGAATTGAACAAATTTGAATGTACATTACCTGAGGATGCTTCCAATTAAATATGACCAATCATGGCTTTGCTGTTCTTGAGTAGAAGATTTTTACACATTTTTCCTATGTATTCCTATGTAAAACTTTGATAACCCATTGTGGCCCCACCCTACCCCCAGGGGTCATGATTTGAACAAACTTGAATCTACACCACCTGATTATGCTTCCAAATAAATATGACCAATCAAAAGTTGGCTGTTCTCGAGAAGAAGATTTTTGAATATTTTTCCTATATACTCCTATTTAAAACTTTGATCATCCATTGTGGCCCCACCCAACCCCCGGGGGTCATGATTTGAACAAATTTGAATCTACACCACCTACAGATGCTTCCATATAAATATTACTAATCATAGCTTTGCTGTTTTTGAGAAGAAGATTTTTGAAGATTTTTCCTATATACTTTTATGTTAATTAAAACTTAAATCTTCCATTGTGACCCCACCCTACCCCTGGGGGTCATGATTTGAACAAACTTGAATCTACACCCCCTGAGGATGCTTCCACATAAATATTACCAATCACTGCTTTGCTGTTCTTGAGAAGAAGATTTTTGAAGATTTTTCCTATATATTCCTACGTAAAACTTTGATCGTCCATTGTGGCCCCACCCTAGCCCCGGGGGTCACGATTTGTACAAACTTGAATCTACACCACCTGAGGATGCTTCCATATAAATATGACCAATCATAGCTTTGCTGTTCTTGAGAAGAGGATTTTTGAAGATTTTTCCTCTATATCCCTATGTAAAACTTTGATCGTCCATTGTGGCCCCACCCTACCCCCGGGGGTCATGATTTGAACAAATTTGAGTCTACACTACCTGACAATAATTCCACATGAGTTTCATCTTTCCTGGCCCATTGGTTCTTGAGAAGAAGATTTTTCAATAATGCCATTAATTTTTTGCTATTTCGTAATTATCTCCCCTTGGAGGGGGGCGTGGCCCTTCATTTGAACAAACTTGAATCCCCTTCACCCAATGATACTTTGTGCTAAGTTTGATTGAAATTGGCCCTGTAGATCTAGAGAAGAAGATGAAAATGTGAAAAGTTTACGACAACGCCAACGACGACGACAACGACGACAGACAACGGACAAATTTCGATCAGAAAAGCTCACTTGAGCCTTCGGCTCAGGTGAGCTAAAAAGACTGCATGATATTAATATCCATTTAATTACACTTATAACTGTCCCCCAGTTTACATGTATTTACAATTTTGTAACAGCTGTTTAATATTCTTTATGAATAGTTGCATCACGTCAGATCTTATGGAATTGCAGGTTGAAGCTTTATAATTTGAATCTACAAAACCAAACAATTCTTGAACGGCTCTGACATCCCTAATATATACTAATAGTGTAATACATGTACTTACTTAACTTCAATTTAAACCAAAACATGTACTGTAGATTATTTTATATACACATAATTATGTCTGTTCTTGTCGGTAATTGTATCAATCATGCTTGTAATTTGTGATGCCTGAAAGGGCCCCAATTTGAAAATAATCTATGTACAGAAACAAATTGTTCAGTGTTGCTTAAATTTACGATATATTAGTTTTAGTTTTATATCTAAAACAGTTGAAGCCAGTTCATTGTACGTACAGGTGACTCTCGATCTCTCGAAGTTCAAGGGACCGCAAGAAAAGTTCGAGACATCCAGGGTTTCGAGAGATAGAAAGTGAATAAAATCCGGAATTTTCAGTTCCGATCATCATTGTTCTACCATTATAAATACCGGAAGTATATGTTGATAATATCATTGCACGTTTTCATGCGCATTTTACAGGTAATTCACTTGATTTCAACAACAATGATCGTATTTTGAATAAATAAAACGATCTCTTTAAGTTTCAATATTTATTTGTTCTCATTTCATGATTGCATAAAACCTGAATAGCAATCGTCGGTGTGGCTATCCCCCGGGCTTGATGGGGTCCTTTACCAGATTTCTCGTATTAAATCAGTATTTAATTCTTCAGATAGGATTTCTTGTGCAATGTTTGTCATATTGGGATTATGTACACTCTAATAAAACTTCATAATCTATGGAAAATTATTGACACGCCTCTTAAATTATTTTCTAAATATTTTCGTCTCGCTGTCAAGTCAAAATAAGTTGTGAAGCAATTCCTTTCTAATTTACCAATTATAACCAATTAATCATTTATATCAACACTCGGATGCTCACAGATATAGTGTCATCTATGTAAACACCCAATTAACACCTCCATGCCAACCCCAGGCGTTCACCGTTATCCAGGTAAGTCCAAGCTGCATTAATTTTACGCTTGATTGTACACACGAACAAGTATATCTCAAAACTTCGAGAGATAGAGAGTAAAAAACAATGAAATATGTGTAACGGGACCCAGGTCTTGGTTCCAGAGATAGAGAACTTCGAGAGATTGGAAGTTTCGAGAGATCGGAAGTAAATTTGCTTAGTTATATAGAGGGAAAAAATGGGACCAGAGGTTCACTTTGAGAGATCGAGAGATCGGAGTTCGAGCCATCGAGAGTCACCTGTATTTACATATATTTGATCAAGGAAAATCCGACTTTTTTCCGACGTTTGTTTAAAATATATTGAAGGATGTATTATACATATTCCACCCCCACCCCCTCCTTTTATTTTCTTTAAAAGATGTAAGATCTGTAACAAGAATGTATGTTTATGTATTAAATTTGATGTAATGAAGCCACATTCATGAACTATTAATACATATATCGAAACAGTTATTTTGATTTCTGAAACGTTTTATTTGCGTGACTATTTTGTGTAATCAGGCAAAATACCAGTGTCACTTTCACCTTTGATATTTTCCCTGACCAAAAATACTGATCAACAGGGACCACATGTGTTTAAGTGCTAGTGACTATGTGTTTACCGTTGAGTTACAAATGGATTTATTTCTTCCATGATGCATATTTCATTAAAAAGGAAGTTATTCTCTCGACATGTGCACATCCCTGTACCGATAGCAGTATTTCAGGTAGATTTTAAAGCATTCGATGCGTTTTCTCGGCATGCATGCATGTACATCTGAATTTGTTATACTTGAATGCATAAGTTGCATAGTATGTGCATATACCGTGTAGCAGGCATAATGCTCAATAGTACAGTGTTATTTGAAAAATGAGGTAGCATGTGGTAGCCTTTTCTTGTTTATTGTTCAAATATATGTGTGAATCAAACATGCATGTGCTATTTTGATTTTAATGCATTGCATCTAAATTATTCAAAATTTAAATACTTCTTTATGGTTTTCAGTAAAATTCCTAGTTTTTCAGATTTATGGTATGTTCCAAAACTGCTTTATCAGAGATGTGTACAGGTCTACATGTTTTTATGTCAGTTCATGGCGTGTTCCAAGACTTTGCTATCAGAGATGTGTACATGTCGACAGCCAGGCTAGAAAATCACTCAAGTGTAACAAAGGCATCAGGGTCATCAGGGTTTATATAGCCGGTAAAATAAGAGAGCGAATCTGAAAGAAATATGGCGGAAAAAGGGAGTACGAGAATGAAATAAGCTGTACCAGGATGAAAATATCGCATATTTAAGAGTTCATGTCAGCTTTAAGGGGACCAGAGATATATGTATGATCCTTGAAATTTAAAATAATTATTGAGGTGACCAGGTATTCAGGGTTATCCATAAGAAATGAAATAGAAATGGGACATTTTAAAAGTAGAAGGGTGTCTTGGATTCCTCTAGCTATGCTAAAGGGGTTGAGGGGAGAATGCCAGAATAACTGGGGGATTATGTCATTACAGGTATGAAAATTCTCAGATATTATAAAGTTAAGCAACACATTTCCTTACTACAGGCAACTCCAAATGGCTCAAACTTCGATCTTTCGACGTTCTTGATTGCTTGAAATATTAGCCTTGGGTCTAGTAGCCCTTTTCACAAAAAAACTTAAGTTTTTGCGTAAGATTTTAACTTAAGAATTTCTTACGACAAGAACACATTCGTAGCAGATTGAAGTTAAGATTTTATTTACGACAGACTTCATCCCTAGCAACGACTTCAATATGCTTTATAATCCTTAAATAAGTGGGTGAAAATAAAAATAAAACTTAATTAGTTTTTAACATTTGTCAGCATAACAAACATTATTGACAACAAATATCGAATGCAATCGTTTGTGAAGCAAGGAAGTTTAAAATCTATGTCACAATCAAAAGTCTGACGTAAAAGAAGGTCACAAGTGAAACTTACATCATAAATATTTTGTAGTGTTATTCACTTAAATTTTTGACAATGATTGTGAAAAAAATATAAAATATTATTGTAAGTTGCTTTACAAAGTTCAATTTAACATGTATTTTGGTTTTTGCGGTTATATTTTTACAATAAAATCATTTTTAAAATACTTAAGAGAGGGTTGGGGCTCTCGTAAAGTTATGACAGATTTTGCACTTACGACTTTCTTAAGAATTTTTGTAAAAACGATTTTTATCATAAGTTTTCACTTAAGATAAAAATATGTTGTAAGATTTTTTGTGAAAAGATCCACAGATTTTTTCTCTATATAACTTAGCAAATTTTCTCTTGATCTCTTAACTCTCAATCTCTCAAAACCCTCAAAGTTAAAATGCAGACCCGCTGTGCATAATCTATTGTATTTTACCACTGATACCTCAAAGTGGATATGTGTACAGCATTACATAATTAACAACTTTACCTTCACCTTTAGAATATATTTCTTTACAGTTTAACTAAAAAATCTTTAAGGTGACCAGATTCTGAAATTA
Source organism: Saccostrea echinata (assembly GCF_033153115.1). NCBI lineage: Eukaryota > Metazoa > Mollusca > Bivalvia > Ostreida > Ostreidae > Saccostrea > Saccostrea echinata. Next base: position 12,289,505 of record NW_026889761.1, read on the forward strand.
TATATCATTCTTTCTACATGCAGTAAAACACGCTTATAGCTAACACACTTATAATGAATTGACTCTTAGAGCAAAGTGATTTTTATTCCCTGTGACTTTAAAATATATTGTAAACTTAATGGATATATAAACGAATTACACTTATAATGAAGCAAAATTTTCCATCCCTGGCACTTTGTTATAAGCATGTTTTACTGTAATTCTTACAAAATTTTGTGATAAAATATCAGGAAAAAGATGACTTTTGGTCACAAAACTCACCTGAATGGAATTGCATGCATAATTTTATTTTAAATTTCTTCAAAACTAAATATTCTAATGGTTAAATTTCATCAAACAAACAGCCCTAGGAATCAACACTTTAAATTACCTCAATTAAACACCAAATCCTCCTTCCATTCTCATAGTTGTACAACACTTCTTCATGTAAGTCCTTTCTTGTTAGCATGTATATGCAACTGTTTTCTTTTACCAAAACTTTTAATTTGATCCACTGATTGGTTTGTTTCATTTTCATTGTTGACATCTGTAGGGAAATAAAAGCTTCATAATTACAGGTATTTTAATCAAACTCAAAAGTACCTCTCTTAAGAGATTATTAATCACTCTAAAATCTAAATGTTTTCCTTAACATGTAAATAAGTCATAACAAACACATTTTTAAAATATAAATATACATTTTTTTTTTAATCTGTAACCTACTGTAGTAGAAAAGGAATGTATAAAGAAAATAAAAGGTTGGAATCGAACTAAGGACACCTGTTTCACTAGTCAAATGTTCTAACCACTGAACTATCAAGGCTGATTCATATAGTCTAAACTACTATTTTGTTCACTCCTTCAACAGTCTTTCATCTCAAGGACACGTAACAAGTTCACCTATCTGGAATTAATCACAAGCCCCCACCCCCACCCCCATCACACCTTTGTTTGTGAATAAGTCATAACAAACACATTTTTAAAATATAAATATACATTTTTTTTAATCTGTAACCTACTGTAGTAGAAAAGGAATGTATAAAGAAAATAAAAGGTTGGAATCGAACTAAGGACACTTGTTTCACTAGTCAAATGTTCTAACCATTGAACTATCAAGGCTGATTCATATAGTCTAAACTACTATTTTGTTCACTCCTTCAACAGTCTTTGATCTCAAAGACACGTAACAAGTTCACCTATCTGGAATTAATCACAAGCCCCCACCCCCACCCCCCCATCACACCTTTGTTTGAATTAAAGGAAGCTTTAAACACTGCTCACTGAAGAGTTCTACATTTAGTATAGGTATCTCTCAATACCTCAAAGTATGCAGGACTGCAATCATGTGTTGTGGGTTTGTGTTCAGTAAAGTGTGCAGAGTTATGCCTAGGGCACATTTAAGCTTATGGTCAAGCAAATCAAATTTTTGTCGTATCGTCAGCTTAAAAACATGATCAGCCGACAGTAGTATCGAGCAACGTGGAGCAGTCACATTAATTCCTAAGAACACTGGTAATTTTCAAAATTTAGATAATTCTAAGTTGGCCAATAGTCGCCCAATCATCGTTCACTAAGCCACAGTTTGATTTTCACCATCAGCCAAGATTTACAAAAACCCAATTCCAATAATGTTGACCCATCGACGACCGACTTTAAGAACTGTCTACCAATGTTCGGATGATGATTGAAGGTTGGTCGACAGACTATTGTACGACTGCTTTAATTGAAGGAATCGACCACCGATGCAGAGAAAATTATAACATGGCCCAACAGACACAAAATTGGTAGGCTGTCAAAAAAAGAGGTCAAATTCGGGCAAGACAATGGCAGATGAACAGCTGACTGTTGCCTGAAGAAGGTATTTTTGCCTCAAAAACTGTCAACCGTTGGTCTTTCTTGAAAATTTGACTGGGGTTTTTGAAAACATGTAAACATTAAAACATAGACACTTCGAGGTATTGAGAGTAAATAACAACAGATTATTCATATCAAGACTGCATTTTGACTTGGAGGGATCATGGATTTCTGAATCAAGAGACTGAGAGTTCAAGAGATCAAACGTAAATTTGCTTAGTTATATAAGTAAAAATATCTTTGTAGTCACCTTTTCATCACCTGAAAGATTGGAATTTCCCTGTTAATTAACTACCATTTTGCTTTCTTCTTTGTTTCGTTCAAAATTCATTTAAATTTCCCTTTTTTCTCACCATTTTTGCAATGAGGTCAGTCATATTTGTTAAAGGATTTTGTGTCTAATACAAGGAGTAACATAACCACAATTCAGATCATAATAGAATTTGGCATACATATTACATTTAAGGAGGCTGGAGGGTCAACAAATAATTAATTAACCACCAGATTTAACTTAATTTTTTAGATATGGTATCTTAAGCTGTGAACTATCATTTGGCAAAGAAAAATTTCAAAAATTTTAGTTTTAAAATTTGATCATTTTCTATATCTTCATACAGTCAGGGGTGAGACTGAAATCCGTCATTTTTAAAATGACGATTTTAAGCCATAAAATAAAATTTTTATTATGACTTAAACTCGTCATTTTTAAGAAAATGACCAAAAACAGTCATAAAAATTTAGAGTGTTTCTAGAATACCGAGTTACCTCTCTTTGAAAAATGTTAGATCCACCAACTGAAAAAAGGACAAAAAACATTGTAAACGAACTTCATTTCTCTAATACAGTTGACTACAATACTGGTTATGTTGACAGTATAAATTTCCCAAGCAAAAATAAGAGTGGAAGAGTTATTTGTCAATTTATTTGCATTAAATAGGAAAGAAGACGAAAATGACGATATTCCGTCTTTTTTCAAAATGGAGGGTCTGGGCGCACTGAAATATCTCGCTTGTTTTACGGGGCGCACTACTTTTTTATGGCTTTAACTTTTTGTCGAGACTTTTCTCTACAAGTACGTATTCTTCCAGACGGTGTACTATATGTTTTTATAGGGCTAAAAGCCATGTAAAAATGGCGAATTAGTTCTACCAAAATTCGACATTTTACCGCTAAATAATAACTTTCACCTTCCATGTTGATGTTCTAACGCAGGTGGTCGGCAGTAATTAGTAACCCGGATGAAATGAAACTTGTGTAAACACTCTTCTTTCAGCGGTGAATTCAAATTTTGCTTTTATGTAACCAGGATAGAAGAATTAAGTTGAAAAGAAAATATGACGATAGTAAGTCATATTGACAAAAATGACGAAAATACGTACTTAGTAAATATGACGATTATCCATCATTTTTCAAAAATGACGGATTTCAGTCTCACCCCTGACTGTCATATGGAGCTCTTCTTCTAATGGAGATCAATATAGTCTAAAAATGGCCACAACCCCCCAGCCTCTTTAAATCTTCACATTTTGCTGCATGTTTATGACATCATGGTATGAAAATGAAGTCAATATGTTGATGACTTGTGTCAAAACCAGAAGTCTCTGATGAGACTGTAGCTCTGCTGGTTTGCACTTTAACAATTTTTTTTTAAAAAAAATAATTTTTAATTAGACAATTTCAATATTAGTGTGTGTGTTAATTAATTTCACATGTTATAATGAATATTGGACCATAATCTGTCGTTGTAAGCTGGCAACAAAGAGAAAAGTATAAATTCGAAATGCAAGTCATGTACACAAAACGAAAGTAGGGTCCTGAATAAGTCCCGTGCATCTCGTTATATCCGGAGTCCACTGTACTGGGTTTCTGGTCTTTGTTATGAACTAAATTTTTGTTTTGTAATACAGAGGAATATGAATAGCAAGTTTAGTTATTACAGATCCAACCATATTTTCATTAATTTTGGGGATAAATGACTATTGGGAAAATTAACACATTCAAATGGGAAGAAAGGTACCTCTTTTGAATTAGGAATGGGGCCCTTGAATGGCCCTAATTATAGACAATCGAGAGCCCTAAGGCATCCAGGTGTGGTTCCCCGACAGCTTGGCGAAACGAATTGAATAACTATCCTACTTCCCCCCCCCCCCCTTTGGGATCCCTAATTCTAAATGTTATATGCAAAGCCAGCTGTTATAATACTGCTAATTTCTTTTCCAAAACTGGTTGTTTTACCATTACTTTCATCACCATGCCTCAAAGAAAAATCCAAAAAATTTCAAGAGTGAGAAAAATAAAAATTCTTTCCGATGATCATGAACATACACCTGCCTACCAATACATAGCTATAAACATGTGGTAAGCACTTTTTATGGCTGTAATGTATTACCGAACATTTTCTAATATCATTACAGAAAAAGTTAAAACCTGCAGTTTTTAACACACTGAAATTGGATTCCACGTAAAAATACTAATTACAGTTTGTGTACACAATGTGGCATGATTATCTCGTGCAGAAAGACAATGGGATTAGTTAGTTATGCTTCATTGCAAATGATACCTGTGAAATTGATTTCAAAATAATGACATTGTTACATAATTTAGCTAATAAAAAAGAAATATCACCTCTTTACTTGACTACTGACAACATATTTATTATTTATTTGGCACATTATCAGGTCTGGACGATTTCCAAAAATGGAAGTCAAGAACGATAACTGAAAGTTGCCATAAGTATACATCATATACACGTAAATATTTTTCTGCCCAATCAGAACACAGCATTTTTACACATCCCAAAACATATTTCAAAGGGGTTAAAGTTAAAACTGAATATGTATCCAATATTTCACCATCTGCGCTCACCCAACGGTGATACATGTACTGTTAACATACAGGGGTTTTTCTAGGTCTTTAAATCAAGAGCCTGGGCTTTTCTATTTGGAAAAAATAGCAAAATTTGGTTGTAATTAGCAGCAGGGACCTATATATTGTTAGTATATAGGTCCCTGTTAGCAGATTAGAGAAAATATCATATTTAACACTTTTTTTTCTAAATGAATTCGAGTTTTTCTTCATTTGCAAGGTATTAATTGATTTATTTTACATTCAGTTAATCAGTTTATGGAGCATGCCTTTTAAATTTTTTTTAGCATCATTCCTGTTACATGTATACATGTTACTGAGTTCGACGGACATTATTCTAACCATACTTGTTTGTTTCGATTGTCTTGTGTGCAGGGGTGTGCAATTACCATCGCCCGACGCCCGGGGCTACCAATTTTAGAGATCGGGCTATCATAAATCTATACTGCGTTAGCCCGTCGGGCTAGTAAACACTGGTAAATCTAAAACGAAAGTATACATATATTTACGGCGACTGAATTGATGTACGAATTAACCTTGTTGTAAAATCATAATCTTTAATTCGTTTTAACCTATATGTTTTGTGTGTTGCTATCGCCAGTCGTTTCAGTGACATAATAATTATAGCAGGGACCTAGTATATAGGTCCCTGATTATCATAGTCGATAAAAATAGGGAGAAAAAAGCGCAAACCATTATTTGTTTTATTTATTTCAACTTAAATGTTTTTTTTTTAACCTTTTTGTTATACTTATACATGTATTGTTTTCGGTAGTTAATGGGCTAGTGACTGGCAACCTCGGGCTAGTAACTTTGTTACTGCCACTAGCCCGACGGGCTAGTAACTAATTTTTGTAATTGCACACCCCTGCTGTGTGAGTTCTTACGTCCACTGTTCTTGGCAACTTAGCCCATCTTCCCGTTTCTGACCACTCCATATTGACTTCGGTACAAATTATGAGAGCAATGAATTCCTATTAACTTACCTTTTTTTTTTTTGGTTCTCTCCAAAGCTTTGCATTTACTTAGGCGCCATATTGAGAACATTAAGAATTTCGAACCCGATCTAAATTCAACGGATTTCTCTAAAATCCATATCTTCTAAGTAATTTTTAATAAAATTTTAAACTCCTTCAAATTTTCATTAATCATATAAATCACATTTTTCCAATTATTTTGAGTACAACTGAAAGTACATGTTTCTCATTTATTCTCATTTATTCCTTGTAAATAAAATTTCACATCAAATATTTATCTTTGTTTTACTTTGTGTTGCTGGAATTCAGTTCAACCTGACTATCCCAAGAGCAGACTATTATCCCCTCTTAGGGTAGCAGTACAGTAGAATAGAGGGCCGTAGGAACAGAGAAGTGGTAATGGTGGGGAATGTTGGACACAAGCCCCCCCCCCTCCCCTGAAGAAACACTCAAAAATATCATTTTTGAAACAGAGTAGATCATAATTCATTTGTTTAAAGTAACACTGCTAGATTTTCTTTATTTTATATGTGAAAAATGACTTCAAGGATGCACCAGAACCCACCAAAATGTATATTCATTTATTAATGATTTTAATTTAAGGATTGCACAGGATTGAGTCCTGGAAAAATCTTGTGGTTGGCATATGCCCCCCCCCCCCCCCCCAAAAAAAAGGTATAAGTAACACAGGCACTTGATTCGATAAAAAAAATTAACCCATAGTATAATAATATTGCGTTATTACTATACTATGGGTTAAAAAATTTATTACTGAAACAAGTGCCTGTGATAAGTAAGTAGTAATTAAAAATACTAATAAAAGTACTTCATAACACACTAATTGGTACAGTGTGCCCCAAAGAGGCATATAAGTAAGAAAAAGTACAAGTAAACCCAATTTTATTAATACACCAATTAGCAGAGTTATCATACATGTAAGTACATGTATCATACAACAAAAATATGTATGTATACTTATCTTGAAGCTTTTTTGACATTTAAATCTTCTATTTAGAATTTTATTGATTTTTTTTTTTTTTAAATTGGGTAGTTGTGGTACACTACCCCCGTTTTATATCCTTTTTCTTTTGCTAATAAATACATTTTATCATTTCATATAAAGACTTCAAAATTATCTTTGGTAGACCCAGGATTTTTTAAAGGGGGGTTCAACAGGCTAATAATGGGGTGTGAGCCAGTGAGGGCCACCTTGTGGCCCCAGTGGGTAAAGGACAAAAGCCCCTTTAAGCTCCGAGGATTTGGGTCCTTTTTAAATCAGTTTTGTGAGTTGTGTTATGTATATTTTATGTATAATAAAAGCAATATCTAACCAAAAAAAATGATTATTTCACCTTTACTAAATTTTGGCACACATGAGGGGGAAGGGGTATATAGAAACTGTTTTAAGAACAGTTTTTTACGGTAATAGAAATTTCATATTCATCCAGGATTTTAAATCTAAAATACGAATAATAGATTTACCTCCTAAAATTATGTTTCTGGGGAACATAACAAATTTTATTTTAATGCTTTATAGGCAGTGAAAAGGAATTATACACTTAAAGACCTTGAAGACTCAGATTCATATTTGAGTTGTTATTAATATAATTATGATATATGCTGATAAAACAGATAATGACATAATATTAAAAAATAATATTTATACATAAAAAATTAACAAATGTAGTACCTTAGAAAATTACATGAATTAATAGCCAAATTATTGTTACTACAAAATAACATATCTTTACTTATAATATCTAAAATTATAGACAGAAACTGTTTACATCATTGAAAACTGCAGAATAGAGTAAAAACCTCTGCAATACCTTAAATTCTTGAACATGTAATTGTAGAAGTAGTCTTTGACAATATATGACATTGTAAGTCTTGTTCAAATCTTAAACCAAATTTTACTCATTGTTCAAAAACTAAAGAGTGTCATAAAAGGAAGGAAGTGGTTTGTGTTGCATTAATTTTTGTAGAATCGTTTGTTATTGTATCTCAAAACACAAATCTCAGATTCTCGTACACAAGAAACCCACCCCCCCCACCCCCCCACCTCCCCGCGCTTACTATCAGCTTCTTTAAATAATGCGTCAATCATATCCATGTTTCGAACGTCAAACCATGAGCATCCACAAACTTAATAATTAATTAAAATAAATATTTGATGATTTTTAAAAAGATGTATCATTATGAATGAAAAGAAATTAAAAATGTGTATTCAGAATTTCCTCGACGTTCGCTGTTAGTCAATATTGACGCTATGCAAGCGCGTCGTATAAAAAAGGGGAAAATAATATACAAAAGACGTATAAAACATAAAAAAAAAACAGCTGCAAATGATAGTAAGTAACAGATTTATACTTACGAAAAAGGATCCAAAGCACTTCGAGGCGTCTGCCATCGTCTTCTTTTCTGGTTCTCCAGGTCGACCGGAAACCAGGCAACTTATTGCCAGACAAACATGAGTCATTTGTAGACCATGAATTTTCGAAATTTTAAATACTGAACTCACGAATGAATGAAGGGTAAGAAAATATAGGAAATGATTAAACTAAATGGGATATTAATTAAAACTATTCATATATAGCGGATTTTGATTAATATTACACATTTTCTCTGGGCGACTTAATAGATATATATATTCCTATGAAAATATATGCCGGGTTATAAATAATTTAATTATTTCTCGCTATGCGAATAAAAAATGCAGAAATTATAATTGCATTGAAAAAAATAATTACGAAAGAGTCTTATTTCAGGACATCAGTCATCTTACCACAAAGTACACTGCCTTAAGGATCAGTTAAAATATTAGGGTGACCGGAAAAAGTCTGCTTAATCCATTGGGGTCCCAGACCGATATATAAATGCTTAACTGGGTTCCCTAACCAAGAAGTCCGGATTATATATATATATATATATATATATATATATATATATATATATATATATATATAATATATATATTTATATATATATATATATATATATATATATATATATATATATATATATATATATATATATATATATATATACTTATACGGTAGATTCCTAAATATATGCGATGGATTCATTAATGTGTACTTTAGCCAGAAGCATCACTCAAGAAATATAAATACTTGTTTTTATTCTTACATTGCAAAAAATCTATTGATCAACAGTCCACACACAATTTCATGTTCTTGCCATTTGATGTCTATGAGCAAATTTGTAATATCAAGTACTCACGTAATACAATTGCAAGGAATCTACATCATTTTATAAACAAAAATAATGTTTACATTCTATTACTATACTGGTACAGCACAGTACCTTTGGCTTCTTGATACTGGTTCCCATCTCTTCTCTCTCCAGAACCAGCTGAGCAGCAGATTCTAGATCTCCCTTAGCAACCCCCAAACAATGGGTAATCTCTAGTGTACAGGAGTTAGGAAACATTTCCAGGAGCATCTTAACATCTTCATTTGGTTCCTCATCCACCTAAAGTCATTAAGCGTAAAATTTATAAACATTTGATTATCTAAAAGATATTGGTATTACCAAACATCTCCTCCTTCCTAAGATTTGTCAAAAGTACTGATTTCTGCCATCATGTCAATTATTTTGAAAGAGATTTTCAAGCTTTGGCCAACTTCAAAAAAGTTTTTGTATTCTCAACTCTTATTTTTAAACTTTTCTGTCATCTCATTAGAGTTAATTAACAGAAGTTGGTTTAGAAACCGCAAATGTATATAAAATTTAAAATCTAGAGATACAGAGATAACAAAGAAAATGACATGACAGGAATTGTTCTGTTAAATGTGTATTTTCATACAATATTCCCATTCACTTCATCTGGTGTGGTTTCATCTTTTAAAATTTGATGGCTTGGTTTATCTCCCTTAGAACTGAACTCTACAGCATTTTCATTCAAATCTAAAAAAAAAAAATAATAAATTTCAAATCACCGGGAAATCTTTATAGATTCTGAATTAGATTATATGTCAAACATGTATCTATGAATCTTAGTTTTCAACTGTTAGAATTTTTTATTATCAAAATTAATAGAAGACTTAATGAAAAAAGTGTTTCAAATTACATGCAAACTAAACTTTCTTGAATTTAAATAAAAAATGATTGCAAACATTACACATGATTAAATGATTTGGTTCATACTCTTAAATACATCATCACAGAAAATACATTGCTCAGATATTTATACATACCTTGATTGTCAGTTGTAATTGTGTTAGAAAGCTCAAACATCCACTCACAAACTTTAACACTGAAAACAGAAACAGAGCTATGAGATAAGGTGTATGGCGACAGAAACAGTAAACAGTAGCTGTATAATTGTTATTTTTAGATACCACTATACAGATAAATGTACTTTTAGTACTCTTGATACATTTTCAGGCCTACTATAAAAATTTCTCTCCCATGAAAAAAATAAATCTGTAACAATCATGACTGCTTCTCCCAGTTTCAAATTTGCATTTAGTCAAAATCCTTATATATATGGATCATACACTCAAATTAGGTTTGATACAAAAATTCTATTCACATATATATATATATATATATATATATATATATATATATATATATATATATATATATATATATATATATATATATATATATATATATATATATATATATATATATCAGAAATTATACATGTAAGTATCCATCCTAACATATATACATGTACTTTGATATTTATTCAAGTATCAATTGTGTGTGTATCTATATCCATTCCTGAGTAGAGTTTCCCATCAATTGTGTGTATCTATATCCATTCCTGAGTAGAGTTACCTATCAATGGTCCCAAACCCTGGAATGTAAGCCTCCATCATTTCAGTAAACTGGTCCACGTCGATATTCTCCTCTGCATTGCTATCATCTCCCAGGTCCTCCAGTATACTGATCACATAATTCAAAACTATCTCATCTATATCTCTGAAAATTTACAGATTAGTTCACTATTATCACTGGAAAATTTCAAAATCATAAATTTGACAGTCTAATTAGCATTTAATTAAGTGACAGTCTATAATTTATTTGATTTTTTTCCTTAAATAAATGTCCCCTAAAGAAAATTGCAATTTCATCACTGAATTGTTTTTGTTCTCAACTTATATTTACAATACTTAATCATTCAAGCTGCTCTTTCAATAACTGTGTAAAAACAAAGAGTTTTGAGTGAGTGTGCACAATGTTTTTTAGAAAAACACTTCTCTGGAAAAGAAAAATTGATGACATTGCTTTTTCTTTCTTTCTTGTGGGAATTTCCTGATAGCATATGCTGCAAGCTCTATCAATGTCCATGTAAGAACAAATAATTACAGAGTCTGAATCTGCACATCATTGATGAAATTTCTGTTTGTTTTTTTTTTTTTTTTTTTTTTTTTTTTTTTTTTTTTTGAGTGTTGAAAATATTACTTCTTATTGTTTACCCTATACTATTCTCCAGTCCATGACTCTGTAGAAATTTTCCAAGTTCTCCTTTGACTACCAATTCTTTTCCTGGTGTAGCCATCCAGACAATGCCTATAAGAATATAAAGGAATTCTGATAACCACTGTTTTTAGTCAAAACCAGTTAACAAAATAAACTTACTTTTGCATTCTCATAATGGTGATCTGTTTGATATGTCTTTAAGTTTATAACGTTTGATCCAGACCCTATTGAATATCACTTGGTATCCACTTGTGAGAATCTTCCAAATTTCAACCTTCAGGTGTGCGTCTTCAATTTTGACTTTGTTTTGTAAAAATAGAAATTGTTACGTCTTTTTATATTTGTTTTTTCATTGCAGCAAATTGGTGGTAAATAAAATTCCTATAGATAATATACCATAGCATGAGTCAAACATCTCCTCTCTTGAAAAATTGATCCCACTTTGAACAGTGTGAAATTTTTAGCAATGTCAAACTCATATGAATTTGTAACCACAACCCCATTTAAAAAGGTCAGTTCCTTACCAAGTAACATTCACACTGATATTTTAAATATGTTTATACCAGAAATAAACAAGCATTCTGAGAGTATTGCATTAGCAATACTAGTCCCCTACCGGCAAGTGTAATCTGGTTCCCGTTAAAAATGGAAAATGCCATAATTCCTTCAAAAATCAATGAAGTGGAAAAAAATGCATACTTGATCTATAACTCATCAAAATGAAGTCACATATCAAAAATCAGCTCAATATCTGCAAGCGTTTAGAAAAAAATTGCGGAAAACCAAGTGGGACAGACTGACAGACAGACAGAGGGACGGACAGACAGACTGATGGACAGATTTGGAGGAAACCTATAGTCCCCTCCGGTTTCACCGGTAGGGACTAATAACAGGTTATATATGTCTGTGATCTATACACTAGTGAGATATATAATTTAGTCCAAGAGAGATGTGATATAACACAATTTTAAACAACACATTTTTTATTTGATAAATACTCCTAATTTATTATCTATAATAATCAAATTGTAAAACCAATGGCATGTAATTTCATGTAAAAAAGAGTGTTTCTAAAATGGGTAGTAAAACCTGTGCTGGACCTGGAATTTCGAAACTGAAAACTAATTACTGAAAAAAATCTTAATTCTTCATCACGAAAGTTACACATGTAATTTAATACATCAAAATCATCAAAGTTGTTTTTGCTGAGAGTTTTAACTTCAAATATTATGTTTTTCAATGATTATTAAAGATTGCCATTTTCCCAGTTGCTAAAATAGGTGAGAGACCCGGTTTATTCATTTTAGTGAATTAACGTTAATTACACTCAGAAAATGGGATTTCTTTGTTTTTATGTAATCATTGTTTATTAATCCTTTGTGTGCGGGGACCCAATATATTGGGTCTGACTTCACAAATGCTTGCGTGCAGGGACCCAATATATTTAAGAACTTAGATATTACGACAATAATATCGATTAAAATAATTTTTTAATACCCGGGACAAGACAAAACTGGATGTATTTGCCCTGGGCAAACTGGAGTATTCCAAAATATTGCTGTCAGATATAACCGAGTGCAGAGAAAAGAATGTAGAATTTATTAAGACAGTAACCTATACACAAACAAAATAAATATACAAATGGAAAAAATAAATGAAAAATACGCAAAAAATCCTGAAAATTCTTTTTTTTTCAGTTTCGAAATTCTCGGCCTGGCCTGGGTTTTACTACCCATTTTAGTCACACTCTGTAAAAAACCAGGAGCAACTTTACTGGTCCCCAGAAAAACGTGCTAAAATAGTGTCAACATAGGCGACTTCAATATATATGAAATCGCGCGAGTGATAAAAAAAAAAAGTACGAGGTTTTTGGCCTTTTTGACCCTAAAATAGAATTCTATGGTTAAAAGTTTAGTTTAAAAAATCGACAAAAAATAATTGTCAATGAAGCATGTGCGGCACATGTTTAGTGTTGTTTCTTTCGTACTTTGCCATTTTTTCATGTAAACAAACCAACGAAATGCCGTTGAAGCTGAATTAAGACCCTGCAAAAAATACAGAAGCAACTGAATTTCTTAATTTATCTCAAAGAACGAGTCACTGGCCCTAATCTCTCGGATGGTATGCAAGGACTAACCCAAATCTCCCAGGCAGATGCTAGACTAAATAATGCGCCAGGACTTAACCTAATCTCTCGGATGGATCCGAGACTAACCCTAATCAGTCGAATACTTGTGCAAGGACTAACCCGGGTGCAAGACTGACCCTAACCAGTTGAGAAGTGTGCAAGACTAACCCTTATCAGTTGAGTGACGTAAATAATACGTCATAGTGCAATGAGCGCGCGGATCTTGCGGATCTGGGAAAGGTAAATTCTACCCAAAAAACCATGTAAAAAAACAAAAATTTTGATGAGACAAATGGGTTTTTGCAAGAAAATTGTGAATGAAAAATCTAAAGTCAACAGAAACAACAAGTGTACTTCTGTCTGTAGGTTGGACTTGACATTTTGGTATCATAGTTATCATTCGTTCATGATACCAAATGAAAAATAAATAATATTATAGTGACAATTATATAATAGGCTAAATTGAAATTAACTTTGCAAAAGTTCACTTATCAAAAAACACTTGAAATAAAATCTATGCATTAAGCGTAATGATGTATTTTTGCATCTTTAATTTTCTACATGTACCGAAAATACTTCTTCGCTTATATTTGCATGTATTTACCCATATAATTTTGCTCGTAGCCGCGCCGCAGATCTTCAAAAGTAACAGCTTTGTTTACACGGGAACTCGGGCAAAATGTTCTAAGTTTAAAACGAACAACAGTCAACTTTTTAAAATCCGGATTAATAAAATATTGAATTTCCTTTAAAGCTAACAGATAAGTAATGTGGTTGAAAAATATACCTATGCTTTGTACAATTATCAGCAACAGAAACAAATCAGAACATTTATTTTTTGACACTTTTTGAAAGTTAATGTTCCTGAACATTTTTTTAAAGGTTTTGAACGTTATGTCGCCAAACATTCAAAAGATTTCGACACTGTGAAGCGTCTCCCTGAGGAAGTTGGTAGGCGAGAAAAAAAATGAGCTCTAAGGTTGCACTCAGGGCCCAGAGCCAACTTCTGTCAATTTTGCAGAAGGGAAAGTAAGTTAAACATGTCATTACGCCTATAGTGAAATTCAGTTTCTTTGATTCAGTGTGAAATTCAAGAAGGTACTCGCTGACCTTGCAGATTAGTCAATGATAATTAACTGACCTTCAGAGAAATTTGATACTTAATAACATAGGGCATTTACACATTAACATTACTTTTTTACTGCCGATCTGTTGGAAGAAGTGTACTTGCTGAATATCTGTCATTGTTACAATTAATGTGCTGATCAGCTGCTTCTCTTTCAAATCACATGAGTTTATGTACCTCTTGAAAATATTGAAGTACAGGAAAATGACCCTTAAGATTTAATGTCACTGATTATTTAAAGGGTATGCTCTGAAAGAAATAATAAATGCATTCATAATAATTCATTATTGAGGACAAAATAATATGTTTGATTGTGCGGTAAGCACACTTGTATTTATTTCTGGAAAAAATCATAAACCTTTTTATTAAACACCTTAAGCATGTTAAGATAGATCCACCTCTTCAAACCACACAATACATTTGGAAGATTAAAGATTGATTAAATAACCAAGTTATTAAGTCTGCCTTTTAAAGTCTGTATGCAGAAATTTGGGTTTTCATTTACAGGTCATATATATCTTTCACTGTGCAGAATCCAGAGACACATACACATTTGATCAATAGAAAATTTGAACTTTTAAAGAGGGTGATATTATGCAGAGCTTGGTCTAGATTATTTTTTTATGTATTTAGGATATATATATATACCCCAAATTTTATATATCAATGCTGGTTTGCTAGTTATTTGTGCACTCCATTATCAAATTTCGTGTAGTTTTAAAATGAAATAGAAAAGGATTTTGCCAAAATGGTTCATACATACCCCCATGTCATTGGCTTTTATGACATCTTGCCATATTTATGGACATAGGTTAAGCATGGTATTGATTATGACTTTGAAATACCTACTGTGTTTTTGATGTCTGTTGTTTTCACTTGTTGTATGCAGGTTTGCTCAGCCACTGGTATGTGCCTTCCATACCTCTTCAACATCAAAATATGGTAAGATGCCAACCATAAAGAAAGACCTCATCAACCATTCTAGAGTCAGGGGTATTGATATTTTGCGGACTCCCAAACTGAACAAGGTCTGTATAAATGCCAATTTATATTCTGTGTAGATTGCAGTGTATTTAAGACCTATGCTTGTGTAAGGCAAGTGTATTATTAACACCTCTGAGATATGTAATCTCGGCTGAGATTCAGCTTGGCTGGATAGTTGGGCTAACACTGTTGGTGAGGGTGTTCAGTCCAAATATTCAGCCAAGCCAAATCTCAGCCAAGATTAGTGAGATATGGTTTGTAATTTCTTCTTTCTTTTAAATTTTGATAAGATGATTTAATTCAAATATATACTAACAGTTGAACAAAGGTATCTCGAACACGGGTACCTCGAATATCATGGATATGTCGAAGTTATTTTGAAGTTCCAACCCCTTATTCCTTAAGTATTTTACCCTGGATATCTCAAATCCTTGGATATCTCAATTTTTTTCTTGGTGCAATTGAGTTTGAGATAACAAGGTTTGACTGTATATGAATGATGTACAGATGTTAAAAAATGAGTATCTTCTCAAGTAAATTCTCATTAATTTCAACATGTAAATTAAATATGATGCAATCTACCAGTCACTGGGTCAATTGTTTACTTATATTAATAGCAACATAAATAATTATTTTTCTTGTAAGGGTCAAGCATTCACCTTAGAGGAGAGACAGTTGATGGGAGTGCATGGCTTGATCCCTGCAGCCATTATATCTCAGGACCAACAGATGGAACGAGTCATGGTCAACTTTCGATCTCGGGCCACTGACGTTGACCGCTACATCTATCTCAATGCTTTGGCTGAGCGAAATGAGAGGTTGTTTTACCGATGTCTTGTGGAATACACAGATTTAATGATGCCCATTGTTTACACTCCTACTGTAGGCAAGGCCTGCCAACTGTATGGAACTATCTACAGAAAACCCAGGTGGGTACATTTAGTAGTGTAGCTTTCTTCTGTTTATTATTATATTATTCCAAAGGTACATTATGTGAATAAAAAATATAATGCAGTAGAAATTGAGGGAATATCTATGCAGTGACCTGCTGGATTTAATTTATTGTATTCACCTAGATATCTGGTATTGAATGTACTTTGTACACACTTCTCTTAACACATGTTTAACAGTCATGTATAAAGGAATTATTTAGTAAATCCATTTCACATTAATGCAAGCAAAGCAAATGTTACATCGTATTTCTATCTGTGTTTCTTATTTCATGGTACTGCTTTAAATAAAAAGTAAATGTTGCTGATCATTTTTTATATCACTATGTACACTAAAAATATTAAACGTTTGTACATGAAAAGGTATATGTAATATAGCAGTTACTTACAAAATCTTATACATGTATTCAAGACAATCTATGAATTATTTCAAAATGGTGCTAAACCTTACACTGTTAACAGCATGTCACACCAAAATGAAGTTGATTCTACTACTTCTACAAAAAAAGACAATATATATTAATACTTTTTGTTACAAAGTCCACTATGTATATATACCATTGTCCACTGTGTATAACTGTGGATTGGTTTTCTGGCTATTTTTTGATAATCCTTTCTTTCAGAGGTCTGTTTCTGTCCATTAATGATAGAGGACATCTCTATGAGATGATATGCAATTGGCCTGAGCTTGATGTTAAGGCAAGAACAAAACTTTCATCCATTCATCTTAACTTGTTCACATCTATTGACACATTTACACTAAGAGAGAATTAGAGAGAGAGAGAGAGGTGTAGTTTGGTATCAGAGGTCAGTAAGATAATCAAAATGATTGCTGCATTTAACACAGGCCTCTTATTTGATAGTGTGAAATAGAAGTACAAGTATCTTGTTAGCTCACTGGAGCCAATTCTCCTGGGTTTTTTCTGATCAACATTTGTCCATCTTTCATCTGTTGAATGTTAACTTTTCACATTTTCTACAACTTCTCAAAAGCCAGGTTTCTACCAAACTTGGTACAAAGCATCCTTGGTAATGGAAATTCAACTTTATGTACATAAAGGGTCAAGGATGGGGCCACATTTGAAAATCTTCTCTCTTTTTTTTTGTCTAGAAATATAAATTTATAGGGAAAAATTTTAGGGTTCTCTGTAGGAACAACATGGCCACAAATAGTCATATTAATGCATGAGCATCTTCAATTAGTGTAAGTAAGTTTGTTAAAAGCATGGCCTCTTTGGCTAGGGCAGCAGTAAATGTTTGACACAAGAAAAAAATTCTTTAAAAATCTTCTCAAGACTATCAGAGGCCACAATTAGTCATATTTAATACAAGCATCTCAGTGTTATGTATAAGTTTTGATAAAACATGTCCCTTTGGGCTAAGTGGGACTATAAGAGGAGTCAAATTTTGACATAGGAATATATAGGACAAAATCTATAAAATAGATTCTTCTTAAGAACTAGTCAAAAAGTTAAGCATGCCCATATTGTATAAATGCATATTTATTTTGATTATGACTTTTGGGGCAAGGACTGGGTCATAATTGGGGATCAAAGTTTTATGCAGAAATGTATGGCAATAATGCCGTAATTGATATTCACAAGAACTGAAATTTGAAAGGCTGACATTTGAGCCTTAATACACTATAAATTCATATTGTTGGAATCGTGGAGTTGGGTCAATAAGGGCTTTTGTGTATCTACATGGTCATTAGTAAGGAAGAGAAAATTCACTCAGGTGAGCATTGTGGACCTTTGGTCTCTTATTAATATTATCAATCCTGTATGTATTTACTTTTTTTTTTAAATAACTGTCTGAGCATAACTTCCTTTAACTTTTTCTGATCTTATCATACAAAGTAATTTCTTGTAAATGAACCATGATAACTTATACACTCAGTAGAACAGAAATTTTTATATGCCCTATCAGTATCATTGATATATTTCAGACAGATTTCATTTTGCATCATTTACTTTTTTCTTTTGGGTTTCTTTCAAATTAAGTTTGTTTTATTTGATACAATACCATCACTACTACTTCACACATGTTTAATGTTTCTTGATTTCAAATTCTGTGCCCAACTGAGTTAATTTGGCTTGGCTGTGTTATTTCAAAATCAATCAAGATTAAAGGAAAATGAATGCCTATAGCAATGTCAGTATAAATGTATATGATAATTTATGTGATACAGATTGTAAATGAGGTCTTTTTTTTTTGCAGGCAGTTGTGGCTACAGATGGGGAGAGGATCCTAGGTTTAGGTGACCTTGGGGCTTATGGAATGGGAATTCCTGTTGGAAAGCTGGCCCTCTACACTGCCCTGGGAGGTATTCCCCCAGAGCAGCTCCTTCCTGTTATGTTGGATGTTGGCACAAACAATGAGGTATTGGTGGTTTTCCCCCCTAATAGTTAATTTTTTTCTATGCAGCTGTACAATTATAGTACCATCAGAAAAATAAACAATTTTAATAAACATGAAGTGAAATTATTTCAGAAAGGGCTGTTAAGCATAAGTATATTTTTTTAATATACTTTTTAGCTCTAATGAGGTACATGTTGTCATTTTAAGTTTTATCAAATATTTGAGGACTATTTTTCAGGCTTTGTTAAATGACCCGCTGTACATTGGACTGCGACAGAAGAGAGCTACTGGTCAAGTTTACGATGATTTTATTGATGAATTTATGGAGGCTGTGAGGAAAAGGTACTTAACAGAGATTTAAAATGAATAGAAATATTGTTCTCTCTATTAAGTACAGGAAGATGTGCTTAATTATAGTGTAATACATACAAAGTAACTGTTATATACATGCACATGTATTTATATAACATCAATAGACATACACCTGTATTAATACATGTATTTGCAATCAAACAGGAGTTCAGTGTCATGATGATATCTTAACTACTTATTTGTATTTATCTAGGTATGGCCAAGATACATTGGTCCAGTTTGAAGACTTTGGAAACCACAATGCCTTCAGATTTCTTGAGAAGTACAGAGACAAGTTCTGCATGTTTAATGATGATATCCAAGGTAGAGACTCTTCTTATTAAAGCAAGAGGAAAAAGTCAAATATTTTACTCTTTAAGTTGTTCACTTGAGGCATCATTAATTCAGCTTGACATAAAACTGTACCGGTTGTGTCATTTTAGTAATCTATTACATCATTATCACGCAAAGGTTTACTTTTTTTGCTGCAGGGACAGCATCAGTGGCAGCCGCCGGGGTTTTCGCCTCCCTGAGAATCACTGGCAAAAAACTCAGGGATAATGTGTTCCTCTTCCAGGGTGCAGGGGAGGTAAATTCCAACTTTAGTTGTTTTTTTTGATAAATTCATTCTCCTGACTTATTTAAAGTGTGAGAAAATCAACAAGAGAAAAGAGTATGAATAAAGTCAAGTATCATTAGAAAAAAAAAAGAAAGTTGAGGCTCATTGTGACCTCAGTATGATATAAAAATTAACATATATGGGGTATAATTTGTTGTTTTAGGCCAATTTAGGTATAGCTACCCTGATTTCCCTGGCCATGCAGGAAGAAGGGGCAAGTAAAGAGGAAGCTGACGGTAAAATGTGGCTAGTGGACTCCAGGGGTCTCCTCGTCAAGGTATTGTCATGCAAATGAAAGAACTTTTTCAAAATTATTACAGATCATACATGTATATGTATTTATGTGTAAATTAAAGAGACAAATGATTTGTGTGTAATAACAGGATAGGCCAAAGGGTGGAATCACTGGACACAAGGCAGTCTTTGCCAAAGATCACCCACCTGTGGACACACTAGAACAGGCTGTAAAGACGGTCAAGCCTACCGCTATTATAGGTAAACAATCTCTTCAATCTTAGGAATGGAATTCAAATTAAAGTGGGGTTTTTTTTCAGTGTTGGATTGAGATTGTTTTTAAAAAAAATTAGAAATCTAAAATAAACCCATTTGTTATAATTTTGAAAATATTTTTTTCCTATGGTTATTCATTAGTATTGCAGCTGATTATGTAGAATTTGCCCAATTTTTTTAGGCTATTAACTTCTCAATAATTTTATGAACTGCTTCTAAGCAGTGGTGTATTATTGCACTGTTTGAAATCCTGCTTTTTTGAGTACTTGACACTAAGTAAGTCCTTAAAAAATGAAATTGGGGATGGCTTTATTGTAAATCTGGGCATTTGAGGGTGTTATTAAATTTAAATTGTTTATCAGCACAATGGTATAATTTTCACCGAGATGCAGATGAGAAGAGACAAGTTTAGGATGATCATTGTAACAAATCTTTCTGCAGTTATTTTATCGTGTTTATTTGTGTAATTAGGGGCAGCTGCAGTTCCTGGTGCTTTCACAGAAGGCATCGTCAGAGATATGGCAGCATACAATGAACGTCCAATCATATTCGCTCTTAGTAACCCTACAAGTATGTCAGAGTGCTCAGCTGAAGATGCCTATAAATGGAGTGATGTAAGTCTGGAACAGTCTGCAATGTTCATATACAGTCAAACCTTGTTATCTCAAACTTAATGGGACAGAGGGAAAAAAACAAGATATCAGGGGATTCAAGATGTCAAAGTTAAAATACTTTAAAGAAAAATGCATGGGACTTCCTTATCACTTTGCATATCATGGTTTCCATGGTATTTGAGATATCAGTGATATACCAAAGTTCAACTATATTTTCATTGCTAACCATTCATAAAGGCTTTAAGATGATTAGAGTATTTCAGTAAAACATTATCCTACCTCAAGACTCGAGAATATTTAAAGAGATACATGTACTACCCATAGAATTTTTTCTGAAGTTATTCATTCTTAGATGATATTTTATCACTGAAGAACGTGGTATGGAAACTTTCATTTTATTTGTATCAATATTTTACTATTATTATGGAAAAACTGACAGTTTGATTTTTTTTTTAATTCAGGGCAGATGTGTGTTTGCCAGTGGAAGTCCTTTTGACCCTGTACTTGTTGATGGCAAGGTCATGGTACCGGGTCAAGGAAACAATGCTTACATCTTCCCAGGAGTGGCGCTGGCTGCCATTACATGTGGAATCCGCCACATTTCAGAAAAGGTTTTCCTAACAGCTGCACAGGTATAACAACCGCAAAGTCTTTTAAAAATGAAAACTCATAATGGATAGAAAGAATGCAAACATGGTAGAAGTTAAGCCTTTATTATTATACTTGCTTAAATGGACACATGTAAAATATTGCCCACAGCATCAAGCAATTTAAGGAGGAAATATTGAGTCCTTGAAATGGGTTTTGAAAAAAGGTCTCAATAATCAAGTGACATAAAAATTGAAATATTTTTTCTGTAATCAGTGTGTTGGATTTAAGACATAGCGTGGGCATGCGTGAAAAGCTAATGAGATACTTGTGTTGCAGACCTTGGCAGGATTAGTGACAGAAAAGGACCTTGCTGAAGGTCGTGTGTACCCACCACTGAAGACAATCCGAGAGTGCTCCATACAGATTGCCTCTGCCATTGCTGAGGAAGTATACAAGGAGAAAATAGCCTCATACTACCCCGAGCCAGAAGATAAAATGGCATTTATTCGGGAGAATATCTACTCTACAGATTATGAATGCTTTGTCCCTGAGACTTGGAGCTGGCCAAAGCCAGGAGAACAATAAAGATGAACACAGTAGGACAACAAATTAACAAACAAATTATTTATAAAAAAGAAATTGAACATGTGAAGGGGAAAGCACAGTGTTTTTAGTTTAGGTTTATGTGTTTCTGTCCACCATGTTTTCAAATTTGTTGAAGGAAATATAATATCTGTTGTCGATATTTATTGTTTTGCAATGTATTTCTTACATTATACTCCCTTGTCATAACTTTAACAAACTTTACTTATAGAATATAAAATTTAATTACCTTGGTTTGCTTGTGCTGTGATTATTTTCATTATGAGGTAACAAGATCACTGGTGATGATAAAAGAATTGTAATGTTTACATGTAGAGTTCACAAAAGTTTTTCATTCATGTATATTTTTTGAAGAGTTCATCTTTAGTACCATGTTTAGTAAATGCATTATTGTGTGGTGGCTGGAGATCATAAGGTCTCTTTAAACAATTTGTTAGAATCATTGTTAGTACCAGAAATACATATCTGAATTTGTTTTCTGTGTATATGTGCCATGCTAAAAATCTTTTTGTTTTACAATTTTAATCAGACTTCTGAGACCCACCTGACTTGCAGAGCCCTGGCATCATTTTACTCCAGTGTCATTCAATATCAATGAAACTTTTACTATAGTTAGAAGATCTGAGATGCTTGTTTTTCTGAGAGCACTGCATAATAATTCAAAGTTTATAGAAAATAAGTCATGTTATGTTTCCTGATTTTGAATACCGGTTTTATATGTAATAATAAAATGTGAAGTCTTCTTATGATCTGTTTGAAAGTAAATTTTGATGCAATATACATAACAAATGTAGAATATCTTGTTTCATTGTCATTTAAGAACTTAACAATATCTGTGTATGTTTATATATATTCAATAGATACCTACGTACTTCAAAGAGTATGATATACCTTAATTTGCAGTAAAATGATTGTGTGATGTAAGAATCTCCCTATATTCCTCCTACAAAGTAATATCATTTACTAGGTTTATGTCACTAACACTGCTTTGTTTTTTTTTTTGTTTTTTTTCTTCTTCATTTAAATAGTTTGTTTCAATGTAAATGTCTTTATGATGTACTGGATACAGTCTGAAGGAACATGACATGTTGAATATTTTTACAAAGTAAATATTAATACAGGCACTGCCAAAGTAATCGCCAAACTAACAATGGTGAAGGGAAATAAAAACCATGTACTAATTACTAAAATGGGTCAAACAGGTCCAAATTAAAATGAAAGTTAAATGTTATACTCTTTATAATTTTACTGAGTTATCTTATAAACATCTCAGGCAACAAAATGAACAAAAATAAAACTTATTAAAGGGAGTAAAGAAATATCATTTTATATACATGTAACTGTACTACCATGTATTTTGTCCTACCCTCCTATATATGTCTATTGTGTAGAATTCAGTAGTTTTAGACCTGTATCATTCTACTGATAGTATGAAGAGAACTGTGAATGAGACTGACTGTTGGAAGGCAATGGATTGTTAAAATTTACATTCAGTATTTCAATGACATCTTTCTCAGTATTAAGGTACTACTAACCTTAACATTGACTATTTAGCAAATTAACACCACAGTTTTTCAACTATTGTAGAAATCTCGCTAAGTTTTGTTAGTATTATAGTAGTGTTATTGACCTTTAACATTTTTCTGGTGAGTAGTTAATCAGACGTTTATGTGATTAAAGTGCAAATGGCATATCATTTTGTAAGAGGTTTTTCTTTTTTAATCAAAAAGGATGAAAATTTGGAATGTCTAGCAAAAGATTACTGAGAAAATAATATGATAGTTTATAACTTGCACCAAATTTGGGTTATCATACATGTATGTAAAAAAGTGGCCTTGGGGAGAAGTTCCTATCACAAGTTTGATGGAGGCTACAAGTGATGTTGAATGATCACAGGGTTCTTTGTGTTTTAGAATGTCCTTAGTGTTTTGTGTATCAGTGTGTTGTACTGTATATGTTGGATTAATTAATCACTAGATAACAGCATTATGAGAATTGGAGACATTTGTTTTGAAATTCATTTTATACCAAAAAGAAAATACCATATAAGCAGAATTTTTAGCGAGGATTCAATTTTGGCATTATTAGCGAGGGTTCTGGGATAGCTACATGTAAAATTGAATATTGCTAACAATTTATTTTGTATCGGTTGTTATAACTATCTCTCTTGACATTATAAAATTGCTAAAATTACTTCTTGCTAAAAATATATACCATTTTTTGGATAAATTGCTAAATTTGCGTCTCGCTAAAATTTCCACTTATACATATTTATTTGTCTATTATTCAATGAATCCCCCCCCCCCCCCAAGTTTGTAGATGTCTTGTACTCATTTGTATCGAGTTAGCTTTTTGGGGTTTGTTTTAAATAACATGTAAATACAGTAGTTTAAATACATGAATAAAATGAAAGAATTAATTTTAGTATGAGGGAAAACAGTTTAAGGAAATTGAATAGAAAGAAAAGAAATTGTACACCAAAAACTGATGTTAATTATTGTTGCATAACCTCAGAGAACTGTTCATACATATTACATGTAAGTGAAAAGAATTCAACAATTATAATGCTTTATTATCAACTTTTCCTATTTCTATTTTTTTATTTACTTCGTAAGTTTTTGTTGTTTTATCAGAATAATTCAGACACAGTGCTTATATAGTGCTTCTTTAAGGAGTGCACACTTTTTTTCTTGCCTTATAAAACATATTTTTTTATAGCCACGGGATTGTTTTAAAAGAAATAGAAATACAGTGTAAATGTTGTTAGTAATATAAATACAAATCATGGAACAAAACAACTGGTTTCATATCAGGGTATTGAAGGATAAAGTTCAAGATGATTGTTAACATTTGCAAATTGCTTAGTTTTGTAATAAAACTCAAAAGTTTATATACTGTTGATTTTTTAATGGACACAGTTTGTGCTCGTATGATTTCACCCTGCAAGTGAATTCCAGTCTTTAGTTCACCTGAGCTGAAAGCTCAAGTGAGC
Source organism: Saccostrea echinata (assembly GCF_033153115.1). NCBI lineage: Eukaryota > Metazoa > Mollusca > Bivalvia > Ostreida > Ostreidae > Saccostrea > Saccostrea echinata. Next base: position 12,314,463 of record NW_026889761.1, read on the forward strand.
TTTTCTGATCACTTGTTGTCCCTCGTACGTCCGTCCATCTGTCTGTCTGTCTGTAAACTTTTCACATTTTCAACTTCTTCTCAAGAACCACTGGGCCAATTTTGACCAAAATTGGTACAAAGTATCTTTGGGTGAAGGGAAGTTTAAATCATTAAAATGAAGGGCCAAGCCCCCTCACAAAGGGAGATTATCAAGAAAAGACAAAAATAGGGTGGGGTCATTAAAAAATCTTCTTCTCAAGAACCACTGGGCCAGAAAAGCTGAAACTTACATGGAAGCATCATGGGGTAGTGGAGATTTTAAATTGTTCAAATCATGACCCCTGGGGGTAGGGTGGGGCCATAATGTGATGTAAGAACATTGAAATATATACAGAAAATCTTTAAAAATCTTCTTCTCAGGAACCAGTGGGCCAGAAAAGCTGAAACTTACATATTAGAAGCATTGTTGGGTAGTGTAGATTCTAAATTGTACAATTCATGACCCCGGAGGGTTGGGTGGGGCCACAATGTTGAATCAAAGTTTTACATTGAAATGTATAGGAAAAATCTTTAAAAATCTTCCTCTCAAGAACCAGTGTGCCAAAAAAGCTGAAACTTACATGGAAGCATTGTTGGGTAGTGTAGATTGTAATTTGTTCAAATAATGACCCCCGGGGATAGGGTGGGACAACAGTGGGGAATCAAAGTTTTACATTAAAATATATAGGAAAAATCTTTAAAAATTTCTTCTCAAGAACCAGTGTGCTAGAAAAGCTGAAACTTACAGGGAAGCATCATGGGGTAGTGTAGATTCTAAATTGTTCAAATAATGACCCCTGGGGATAGGGTTGGGCAACAATGGGGAGTCAAAAGTTTTACATTGAAATATATAATTAGGAAAAATCTTTAAAAATCTTCCTCTCAAGAACCAGTGTGCCAGAAAAGGTGAAACTTACACAGAAGCATTGTTGGGTAGTGTAGATTGTAATTTGTTCTAATTATGACCCCCGGGGATAGGGTGGGGCAACAATGGGGAATCAAAGTTTAACATCAAAATATATAGGAAAAATCTTTTTAAAAATCTTCTTATCAAGAACAGTGGGCCAGAAAAGCTGAAACTTACATGGAATTATTCTGGGGTAGTGAAGATTCTAAATTGTTCAAATAATGACCCCCGGGGATAGGGTGGGGCCACAATGTTGAATCAAAGTTTTACACTGAAATATATAGGAAAAATATTTTAAAAGCTTCCTCTCAAGAACCAGTGTGCCAGAAAAGGTGAAACTTACACGGATGCATTGTTGGGTAGTGTAGATTGTAATTTGTTCAAATTATGACCCCCGGGGACAGGGTGGGGCAACAATGGGGAGTCGAACGTTTTACATTGAAATATATAGGAGAAATCTTTAAAAATCTTCCTCTCAAGAACCAGTGTGCCAGAAAAGCTGAAACTTACATGGAATCATTGTTGGGTAGTGTAGATTGTAATTTGTTCAAATAATGACCCCCGGGGATAGGGTGGGGCAACAATGGGGAATCAAAGTTTTACATTAAAATATATAAGAAAAATCTTTAAAAATCTTCTCAAGAACCAGTGGGCCAGAAAAGCTGAAACTTACTTTGAAGCATTCTGGGGTAGTGAAGATTCTAAATTGTTCAAATAATGACCCCCGGGGATAGGGTGGGGCCACTATGTTGAATCAAAGTTTTACATTGAAATATATAAGAAAAATCTTTAAAAAGCTTCCTCTCAAGAACCAGTGTGCCAGAAAAGGTGAAACTTATATGTACATGGATGCATTGTTGGGTAGTGTAGATTGTAATTTGTTCAAATTATGACCCCCGGGGATAGGGTGGGGCAACAATGGGGAATCAAAGTTTTACATTAAAATATATAAGAAAAATCTTTAAAAATCTTCTCAAGAACCAGTGGGCCAGAAAAGCTGAAACTTACTTTGAAGCATTCTGGGGTAGTGAAGATTCTAAATTGTTCAAATAATGACCCCCGGGGATAGGGTGGGGCCACTATGTTGAATCAAAGTTTTACATTGAAATATATAAGAAAAATCTTAAAAAAGCTTCCTCTCAAGAACCAGTGTGCCAGAAAAGGTGAAACTTATATGTACATGGATGCATTGTTGGGTAGTGTAGATTGTAATTTGTTCAATTTATGACCCTTTGTTTATAGGGTGGGGCAACAATGGGGAATCAAAGTTTTACATTGAAATATATAGGAAAATCTTTAAAAATCTTCTTCTCTAGAACCACTAGGCCAGAAAAGCTAAAATTTACAGGGAAACATTCTGGGGTAGTGTAGATTCTAAACTGTTCAAATCATGACCCCCGGGAGTAGGGTGGGGCCACAATGGGGAATCAAAGTTTTACATTGAAATATATAGGAAAAACCTTTAAAAATCTTCTTCTAAAGAACCAGTGGGCCAGAAAAGCTGAAACTTCCATGGAAGCATGCTTGGGCAGTGTGGATAATAATTTATTCAAATCATGACCCCCGGGGATAGGGTGGGGCGACAATGGGGAATCAAAGTTTTACATTGAAATATATAGGAAAATTCTTTAAAAATCTTCTTCTCAAGAACCACTAGGCAAGAAAAGCTGAAACTTACAGGGAAACATCCTGGGGTAGTGAAGATTCTAAATTATTCTAATCATGACCCCGGGGGATAGGGTGGGGCCACAATACGTATTACAATGGGAAAATCTGGTGAAGAACAGCAGGGCCAAAGTTACTCAGGTGAGCGTTGTGGCCCATGGGCCTCTTGTTTTCACTAAGATTGCAAGATATTCATGAGGATTGCTTTAATTTGAAATATTTTCCGAAAAATTGTATTCTTTGAAAGAAAATTCTGTAAACATCTTTAGTTTCATGTGTTTAATATTTCACGATTTCGTATGTTGGTACATTTCACGGTGGTTTTAATTTTGCGGTCACTGAATGTCTTTTTTCTATAGATTTGCAATTTTGTAAATTATTCTTTAAAAAAAAAGAAGAAAGTTAAGGTAAATTATTTAAAATAAACAGATCATTAACTAACTTTAACCCGTCATTATGTTATTAAACACAGATTTCCTAGTGATTTTCAATTGTTTACTATTTCAGTGTTACGAAATAGAAAAAAGGATTTTAAAGTGTATGTTTGAATGCTACATTGATTTGTCATCAATATTCACCTTGGCTTAATTTTAACGAAAAATTCTATTACGAACATGGTGAAATTAAAAACCCCGCAATGTATTCCACTTAGCAAGGAAAAATCGACATTTAACAAGATGTGTTTGTGAAACACTTATGCCCCCGTATGGCAACTCATATCAAAGGCTAAACTTTCTCAAATACAAATCAAATATGTTGGTACCCAAAGTAAGGTCTTGTCTCGAGGAATATACCTTTGAAATATGAAAACCCTAGCAACAACCATTGAATAGATATGGAAAAGGTTAAAGTTTTTCAAAAGTAAGTCAAATATCAAGTTCAAATGGTCAAAATTAATGGTGCCCAAGGAAAGGCCTTCTAACAAGAAATACACATGTGAAATATGAAAGCCCTGGCACCACCAACCGTTCAGAAGTTATAACCAAAGTTGAAGTCTTTCAAAAGTAGGTCAAACTCCAAGGTGAAAGGGTCAAAGTTGTTTGTATCCAAAGGAAGGTCTTGTCCCAACAATTACATATGTGAAGTATGAAAGCCCTAGCACCAAGCGTTCAAAAGTTATGGCCAAAGTTAAAGTTTTGCAAAAGTAGGTCAAACTCTAAGGTCAAAGGGTCAAAGTTGTTGGTATTTAAGTGAAGGTCTTGTCACAACGATTACATATGTGAAGTATGAAAGCGCTAGCACCAATCGTTCAAAAGTTATGGCCAAGGTTAAAGTTTTGCAAAAGTAGGTCAAAGTCCAAGGTCAAGGTCAAAGGGTCAAAGTTGTTGGTATCCAAAGAAAGGTCTTGTCACAAGGTATACACTTGTGAAATATGAAAGCCCTGGCTTCAACGGTTTAAAAGTTATGGCTAAGGTTAACGTTTTTTTCAAAAGTAGGTCAAACTCCAAGGTCAAGGTCAAAGGGTCAATGTTGCTGGTATCTAAAGAAAGGTCTTGTCACAAGGAATACACCTGTGAAGTTTGAAAGCCGTAGCACCAACTATTCAAAAGTTATGGCCAAGGTTAAAGTCTGAAAAAATATTGCAAAAGTTGGTCAAACTCCAAGGTCAAGGTCAAAAGGTCAAATTCTATGGTACCAAAAGAAAGGTCTCGTCACAAAGAATACACATGTGAAAAATGAAAGCCATAGTTCCAACCAATCAGAAGTTATGGCCAAGGTTAAAGTTTTTGCGGACAGACAGCTAGACAGACAGACGGACGGACAGGGCAAAAACTATATGCCCCCGAATCTTCGATTACGGGGGCATAAAAAGGAAAGCACATCGAAGTCGAATTATTTCTGACTGTTTACAGAACAGTAAATAGTAAATTAAGCTTTTTTAGCTTTTGGCTCAGATTAGCTTTTCTGATTGAAGTTTGTTGTCTGCCTATTAACTTATCTTATTTTTGACTTCTCTAGATTCTAGAGAACCACGGCACTTAAATTTCAATCAAACATAGGGAGATGATTGAGAAAATGCAAAACAGGGAGGATGTCTTTAATAATCTTCTCAACCACTGGGCCAGGAAAGATTCAATTGCGTAAAAGCTTCGATTCAAGTTTTGTTCAAATCATGGCCCCATGGGATTGCCTGGACCACAATAAAAGATCCAAGTTTTCCATGGGAAAATGTAGGGGGAAAAATCTGAGAAAATCTTCTCAAGAACAGTAGGGCTATGATTATTAGTCATATTAATATGCAGGCAGTCTAAGGTCGCGTAGATTCAAATTTGTTTAAATCATGGTCTCAAGGAGCAAGCGGGGTCAGAATAGAGGGTCTAAGTACATAGGAAAATCCATCGCAGCTTTGAGTCCACAAGGTCTGATAGAGAGAATCGATGTGAATCACCCGTGGGCAACCGAAGATGAGGTTTATTAGGCTAGCTTAATTGATTTTGTTGTTCTTTTTTCAGTTTTTAGTAAGTCAATTTAAAGCGAGCGCTAAATACTGTGTTAAAGACAAACTTTGAGAGCGTTGGGATTGAACTCCTGAATTGGCTCAGTGTATATTTTTTTCTGGTTCCAATTTCAGGACATATTACATTTTCTCGAAATTAATTTACATTCTAATGGACGCAAAGTTTTATGAAACCTTTTTATAAATGCACTTGGCATTAAAAGACAAATATATGGTGTCTTTAATATTTGATTTAAAAGAGATATTGGAAATGAAATCTGAGTGCAGAGATTGTACGTTTGTGATCTTCAAGTTCACACTTTTAACAAAAAGGCTTCAGGTGTCCTTTGTATTTCTCAATTTCTAATGTTCTTCCTTTAGTAAAGGAAACATGTGGTGCTATCTAAACACTTTTAATATCTAGAAGTTAACAAACACGCTGTGTTTGTTTTCGCACTTTATCTTGTGATATGACAAATCAAAATTGACATAATATGTTTGGCATTTGCAATATTGCTACCACGAATAGAAGTTATTTAATTTTTTTGCGATTTATTTTCTGGGTGGATATAAAACACTTTCATTTAAACGTATGGTAGTTTCGACATTAATTTTCATCGTCGTATTATTTATAAGAATATGCATAATTTTATAGGAGTTTTTTAATAAAAATTTTAAAATGTTTGGATTGATGACTGCAATTGAGAAATTCAATTTACCTGACAAATTGGTTTCAAGATAAGAATATATGCCTAAAGGAGATATTCTTTTCATACAAGTATAATACATGTAAAATTATTTTTATCAGCCTAATATGTTTCATCGCCACAACAGCATGTGTGTTTTCTTAAAGCAAACGTTATAAAACCATGCACAAATCTTACGAAATTAGTTAAAATAGTCTTTTATTAAAAATTGTGATTATTTTCAATCAATGATACGAGCAGTAGATTATAAAGACGATGGTTGGATCTAATTGTACACGACACATGGGAGGTACGGATTAGTCTTCAGTAAAGCAAGAGAGAGCTGCAGCATTTGAAAAATAATTGGTATAAAGTAACTACTAGCATAGCAATTTCCATATTTATTTTAGTAAACCTTATTGCCCGAGACATACATCTTACAACATTAAATCAATCTAACAAGCATACAAAAGTGGGTTGTGTGGCATGATATGATATATACATATGTAGCATATAACTATATATAATGTTAAATTATAACAAATAATAATATACAAATTACCATATATATATATTAGACAGAAAATGATTTGGGACACTTTCACGTACTTCAAAATCATGTTGAAGGTAAATATATCTAGATTGCACAGTTTCTTATTTTTTTACACTGAGCAGATGAATTAAATTGAAAGCTGAAGGGGTTTTTCCAGTAATGTTTCTTAATTTATTGACATATAATATCACTAAATTGAGAACATTTTAAAATAAAATGAATTTCATCCTGAATATGTGAATGGCATACTTCACAATATCTGTTATCTACTGGTATATTATTGTGACGGCTTGATTGTGAGATGACATATATTCTACATAGTTGCTTCTTATATTTGATTGGGATAATTTTTGTTAAGTAATATTGGAGAGAGAAGTTATCAATGATATACTTAAAAATTATGCATATCAATCATCATCAATTGAAATCGAAGAATTTTTATTGTTTATTGTTGAAGGGGGGAGCTCTGCGGCCCATACATTTAGGTACATGTATACAAGATATACAATACAGTTAAAGGATTCAAAGATACATGTATTACAATATGAAAACAAATGATTATAAGAAAAAAAAATAAAATTTAAGTAACCAAAAATGAGATATCATTAATGATATTTAACAAATTAGTGTTTTTCTTTGTTTTGTAGATTTCAAGAGGTTATTGATAAAGCTTCTGAATAATAAGGCTTAATATTTTTCACGTAGATCAAAAAAAAAATGCCAGGCATATAACATTATGAAATTTATCTTCTATTTCTTGTGTGTTAAAAAATGAGCATTTGTGTTCATTTCTGGGTACCTTCCATTTTAACATTCAGGGGACATACGTTTCTGCTAATTATTCTAAATTTTCAAACATAGAAAATAGTGCATTTTTCAGAAATAAATTTTTAGAAATTATTTTTTCAAGACTGTGACAATTATAAATGCTTCCTGTTGCACTCTAATTTTAATAACGTAGTTTATTCATTTTGTTCAATATAAATTTCAAACAATTAAAAACACACACACACACATACACACTTTTTTTAAGTTAAAGAAAATACTTAATACAAAATTGAAATATGAAATAAGATGACCAAAACATACATATCAAAGTACTCAGAAGTACAGAGAGCCGGGCTCATTTACAGAATAGTGAACCAAGACCGTTTTACATGAAACATACATGCTCATTGTGGTAACAGATAAACAACAAGAAAACATTGATGTAACCATCAATTGTCGCCCGGGAAATAAATAAAGTAAACAATGGAAATGAGTCTTGATCATCAAACCGCTTCGATATGTGTGAAAAAGGCATGTGTCTAAATGATGGAGTCGATAGTAGAGAATATTTTGAAAACTTATAGTCAGATGAAAATCGAACAAAAACGATACCCTTTTAAATTTTATCAATTCCTCAAGTAAATGTTGGTTACATAAAATATAATTTGAAACCAGACACATGCATCACCTATTTTCAAAAATGTCTTTCACTTTAAGATAATAAAACACGAACTGTGTAAAGTACATTTTTACGTTTTTATGCGATAAGTAAAATTCGATGTTCTAAAAACAGGGACCTGTCGTTTTTTCGATAGTAAATGATAAGCAACTTTATATATTAAATATGAAAAACATATATATTTTTACAGATTCACTTTATGGAAGTAAATATATTGTGTATCTCGTAATTTATAAAGGGAAAGAACATTCTGATTAACAATCTTTTTAATGTTTAGAAAACCTTTAATTCTGAATAACTTCTCCCACCTCAATTCCCATATACCAACACTTAAACTTATATGTATAGAGCAGCCCGGTCCTCCGGGCTGCAACAAGTTCAGACACTGGAAGAATATGTAACACAAAAATACATTGCATATAGTATAAATTAAAAATGTTTAAAAAAATTAAATAAAACGTAGTTTGAATTTAACATTTTTTTTTTATTGTTTCGGGTCTTATACTACTTTAATACATAAGTAAATGAACATTGATGCAGAAGGTCAAACGTTTATGTACAGATGAGTCCTCAGCGGGGAGTTTTGCATCAAGGTGTACATCGGGTCACGTGCTCCTCGCATTAGTGTTAGCCTGGTAACACAACCTTTATTTATAGAATGTGACGCAGACAGGGAGACCTGATGAAAACCTTTCGCATATTTCTAACAAATAATTCATCGAAGAAGAATGGAGAAAGTATATTACCATTAATGTTTTGTTTTGTTTTATTTAGAGAAATTCTTAGTTAAGTTAAATTTGTTTAGTTTAGTGTTTGTATTGCCTCAAAGGTGGTTGAGCTTACGTACTATATTCTTACTCGTTAGATTTGGCGGTGAGGAAGCAGCATTTCCGGTTGAACACCGTAACAAAAGCCGGCTATTGCTCTATGAGCAATGAGCCCGGCTAAAAATGACGGCGCATTACTGTCCAGTCCAAATCTCTCTTCGCCAAGAGGTTTCCTATACGTATAGATCGATCGAGTTACACTGTACTACCAACAAAAAAAAATCACAGGTATGCTCTCAAATGGTCCTGTCTCTGACAACTTTTTTTCTGGCATCGATATAAGTATTGAGATCAGATAACTAATCAATCATAATATTTTCAAAATCGTACAACAAATCTATCATAATAATGAAAACAAAAAATACTTATTCCTGAGCGCAAATTTTATATTTCATTTTTTTTATCCAATACATTTATAGATAATTTACAAAAAGTAAGCAAGACACAAAAAAGAGGGAAAAAATAATCCAGAGAGAGGGGAAGATCAGCACCCAGATTCCTTATCAAACTGCTTCCGAATCTCTTTCCTTGGTGGAGGATATATCTTTTCCTGTAAATTCTTGCTGACATTAAAACACTGTCGAACAGGATAATCCATAAATTGAAGCCTCCATCAATTTGACTTTCATACTTAAACAAAATTGCCTTCTCTTTATGAGAGAAATGGTTTGTTAAGTTTTTTCAATATCTTACAAACATATAGCGGCCGTACACACAAATTATTAAAAAAAAAAATCCTGACCGGAAACTTTTGTTTTTGTTGTTTTTTTTTTTTTTTTTTTTTTTTTTTTTTTTTTTTTTTTTAAGATAGGGTTTATGCCTTTATTTATTTATTTTTTTTTTTACTAATGGAACATTCTTTTTCTTTCTAAAATTCCATATACTGAGTAATCTGTTTGTTGAACAGAGAGATAAACACATGCAGATAAACGCGTTAATCCTTCCAACTTTGTTGATGAAGAAAAATATGCAAGTATTGATCATGTTCATAATTAAACATCTTACCATTTTACTATGAATGTCAACTTTGGAATAGAAATTTCATCCAGACACTTTTATCGAATAAATAGTAATCAAGTAAATACACCGTACAATGTATACGTATGTACATGTACTAGAAATAGTTCACTTTCAATACAATGTACACTTTGCATGTAATGTGCACCAAGTTTCAAAAGCTCTTTACTGTTATTCTGCCAATACCGTCATTTCCTTTTATTTCCATCGTTAGCTGCTAAACCGTTTTTGTTCCGAATTTTAGAATGATCAAAGTTAAGGACAGCTTCAGCAAATGAAATGACAGTCGGTGCTTGCAATTTTCTAGAGACACTGGTTCTGTTACTACTCCCAGATGATACACCGCTTTGGAGGTAAAAATCAAACTTCAAGGAATTTAAATTGTGCGGTTCTGTTGGCTGTCTGCTCCAGTTTTCGCCCTCCGAATCAGATGGTTGGCAGCTATCAGTATACAAAACCAATGGACCTTTTCTTGTGGTGAACGTCTTTGGAAGAATCAACGGATACTTGTTTCTATTGATGGTTAAATCTGAAACATCCGAAACTTTATTCGGAGAATTTCTTCGACGTCTCTCATGAGGAATACGGCTAGAATGTCTGCTTCTGTCGCGTTCAGTAGTGATTTCAACTCTTTCGCCGTACCCCGTGGACCTTATTTCTGCCAGACCTTTACTTAGGTTAGAAAGCAACATGTCTGTTTATTCTGTATCGGTCAACGAAATGACACTCCAAGAAATGGCAGCATATTCACTATCTCTGATTATGTCTCTTATTTGAACGTGAGTTATACAAAAGAGGAAACACACTCTTAATCTCCGTAAATCCTAAAGATTAACAAAAAGGACTCCCGTGTTTTATTTCACTGAAAAATCGAAAAGATGAAAATTTTCAAACCACGCGGTAATATGGCCATGAACAAAAATGTCTGTCACAACCGAATTTTAAATTTGATGTCAATGATTTGAAATGCGAATTAAATAGATGTACTGAAATCCTTTAATATCTGACCATTGTGTACGTAAAGGTGAATAATGCACTGTATGGCTAACGAAATCTCAGGAAAAGTTCAACAGTGAACGAACAAGAAAATAACTTTTGCGCACGGGAAACAAATTCATATACATATAATGTAAAAAGTATTTGTTTTTAATTTGTCAAGATAAACAAGAACGGACAATCGTTTATACTCGTACGTAAACAAGCCTCTAGTAACCACTTTGCAGGTAATGTAATGTAACACAATTGGTTCCTCCTTTGTTGGAATTCCAGTCTCAAGTTCATGGGAATAACGCGTTAAAATCCAACTACCGCAATTTAAAAAGAGAAACTTTACCCCAAAGAAAGTTTATTTCGCTTTCCAGTGTCTCTCAGCAACCCAGTGAATGTCCTCTTCTTCCAAGAGTCACATCGAAAGTAAAATCTCTTTGAGATGACAGGTTAAGAAAACAAATTGATGCCTTGCATATGTAAACCTAGCGACCAAGACATAACCAAAGAGAATAAAATGCAATAAAAACAACGAGATTTCATGTATCCACACAGTCATTTAGTAGAGAAACGGATACATTAAAGGCAGCCCGACCTTTATCAGAATGTTACATCTTTAAAGAGTTAGGAATTCCACTCTCCCTATATCACTGATGAAAGGACAAGTTGTTAAAATGTTTTATGTATTTATTCAATCTGTATATTTAATATTTTAGATGCTTACTTTTAAGAAATTTACATATCAGAATGAATGAGGGAGAGAGATAGTCATATTATAGTGAATTCATTATACATGTAATTATATGGTCTGTAAGGTATTGATTGGTTATCCTCTGTTAATTACATTTTAATTCAATGTAATATGCAAACATCGACTTTATAGCCAATTTTATGATTTGTACATGTAAATTGCACCAGACTAGCAGTTTATCTGTCATATTTTCAAATCAATTGCATAGTATTCCAGAATTGCTTGAAGCGGAAAAAAGGAGAGAAAACCAAATTTGATGCTGAATTCAGTTTAATTTCTTTTCATTTCTTTCATCATTTCCCGCAAATAACAAATGAATGAAACTTCAAATATATATATATATATATATATATATATATATATATATATATATATATATATATATATATATATATATATATATATATATATTCTGAAAGTGAACATGACTATGGTCAGATTGCCGGGATTTATCCAAATCCTTTAAGAGAAAACGAATGTCTTTGTGTTTCTCCAATGGGTGGTAAGAAAGTTTGTGAGTTCGAACTAGCACTTGATCTATGACTGCTTGGTCTCCTTGGTGATCCGGAAGTTTTCTTCACGGTTCGTCCCGCCAAGCGAAGGTTGAATTCTGGAATTCCAAAAGTCAGACCGAGACTTTCAACGGTGTACCTCTCTGAAATGAAACGTAAAAATAAATGGTCTTTGTTATATATATATATATACATATATATATATATATATATATATATATATATATATATATATATATATATATATATATATATATATATATGCATTTCTTTTCTAAATGTATCACAATATGCTTTTAATCTGTCATATTGTAAATTAACCTGATGGCAGTGTATGCATTAAAAAAGTTCTCTGTATCGATCGATATATGTGAACATGCATATAAATAGGATCACCTCAAATTAAGTGTCGATAAACATTTTCAATTTTGAAATTGTTCATAATAATAAATTATTATTATTATTTACAATTTCAGAATTGCAAATGTTTCTATTATTTTATCATATTATTAATTGAAACATGATTCCTAAAATAAGTTCCAAACGAATTATCCCAGTGACCAAGTAATGTCCTCTTCATCTGATGAAAATAAATTAATCCAAGACATGAAGAAGTGTTGCAACAAAGATTGAAGTTTCCGCGTGTTACAGACAAAAAAAAAAGTGATTTTCCTCCAAAGTAATCAGAAATTCTTAAGTTGTACTCACCTTCATGATGGTGTTCGATGTCCCCATTCTTATTCCAGGCATCTTTGCGAACAGTACTTCCTTTCATTGCGCGTTTCATGTACAAACTAGAAAATCCTTCCGCGTGTCTTCTGGTGGCAGCCAAAATGAAAGATCGACGACTGTCTGATGTTTTCGGTATCTTCTTTGGTTGTTTGAATGTTTGTACTGGCGATTCACATTTTACGGACCTTTCCTCTGGGAGTTTCTCTTTCGTGTGAAGAACTTTTTCCATTGGTTCAATTTTCTCTGAATCTACCAATGAAATTTTATTTACGAGGCTCGGAAGTGTGTTACCGTTACTCCATACGTTTTGAGGGATTTGGTCGTTTTTCGTTGTTTTGTTATTGCACTCTTCAGAAATTTGAGATCTATCAACTGTTTTGCTTTCCTTTGAACTTTGTTTCACTTTAGGTACCCCGTTATCTTTTACACTACTTGGTGCGTTCACTCCTGGATTTGCAGGGTGCAGTTTGGTGGGTTCCAGCATACCTTGTTCTATCTTTTGTTGTTAAAGTCCTGATCCCTTTACACCATTTACGGACAGTCTTCTACTAGATTTAGATGGCTCTGTCTGATCCATTGATTTTTCCCTTTGCAAACGGTCGCTTTTTCTGTCCCCTGTTTGCTGTCTTGTACTTTCAATTTTTAGTGTCGAATTTTCCCTAGTCGTCGATTCACCAGAATCGGTCAAACATCCAGGACGTTTATCTCGAGAAAACTTGTCATAAAACTCGTGAGAGTAGAGTACAGACATTCGGATGTTGTCTTGGTGATTGACCTTTGTCCCCAGAGTTTGACAAATAGAACACTTTTCCCGACTATCACTTTCCCTGTCCCTCTGCTGTTCAGTATTGCGTTTTACGTCATTCATGTCTTTGTCATAAACGCCAATTTTGGAACACCCGCTACATAGAATTCCACGAGGAAAACTTACATTTTGCAAAGCTAAAGACGCCAAGTGGTCTTGCAAATCCCCGTCTTTTTGTTGAGACACTTCTTTTGCCTCCTCGTCGTCATCGTAGCATTCAACGTCACTTCCTTGGTTACCGTCCTCTGTCTCAAGCACCTGTTGACCAACTCCTTTTCTTTTGTTTCTGTAATTCTTTCGCTCTTCACGTAATTTAACTTTGCCGATGCCTTTTGTTTTACGTTTAATTTGGTCGTTCCTCATAATTTACTTAGAGCTTGTTTTATGTATACATTGTGCCATTAATCAATAGTAAATATTTGGTTTTATGATTACGTTCGTCTGTCTTCAACAGCAGAACAAATAAAGCCAAAATCCTGGAGTCTGCAAGGAAGGGGAATACACTAAATTAACACCATGCTTGGAACGTGCATTTAAATCAGGGTATAATATATCAACAAATATAATGAAAGACCTTTTGCTGAAGTATACACTGACAAAATAAACGGCAATTACAGCTTAAACACAATTAAATCGATGGATTCTGCTTTTACAAATAATAGAAAATCGAAACTTGCAATATAATCACATCCGATGGATGTAGATATTCAATTATTATTGGTTAACAAATTATTGAATTACATGAACTTCCTCAATTAAAGAAGAAAATGAACCATTTTCTAAAACGCGACATTTGCCCCTTTGAAATTTGATAGGCGAGTTAAATCACTTTGTAATATTTCAAACGAAATTTTTCCTTGCAAATTTTGAAACAAATAAACAATTATACTCTCTTGTATTCAAAATTACAATTTAAGTCAGTCTAAAGATTGGTTTTACATCTTAGGGCAATCAGTTAACATTTAATTGTTTCATCAATAATTGAGAAAATCGCCGCCGCTTCCATTCCAAGAAACAAGACCACCAAACATATATGTGCAATGGTCCGAGTTTATCAATTATTATTTACAATAATTGTAAAGAAACCCTAATTTAAACACGAGTTAATAATTCTATATAAACGTTTGAAGAAGGTTGAGAGAGAGATTTACATTTACTTCCCAAAATAAATATAACAAAGAGGAACATAAAGATTTTTCAATAAAAAAAAAACTTACCTTTAAATTAAATCAATAGCGAATTAAGGATATACTCTTGTCAATAAAAAAGGGCGATCGACTTAATAACAGACATGAATGTTGGAGAAACAATCAACTCTAAGATAAGAATTTATCAATACCGCGGGAAGGCAATAAGATGAAATCGTCTTAATATCGCCTTCCTACCTTAATCAGAGACCAGAAACTTCTAAAGACTACGGCCATGGTATCGTAATGAAATTCTCACAATCATTCCAGACAACCTGGTTATGACCTTGTGAAGAAAGGAGAGTTTTGACCCCCTAGCAAAGACAGAATAGGAAACATGTAAAGTATATAGGGTGGGGGAACAATTGAATGCAGACTGTGTACAATGTACACAAAGATCCAATAAACGTGTCAACAGGGAAAACAATGCCAGTATATACCCCTCTATTTCCCTACAATCATTCTCGTGGCTTTTAAATCACAATGGTTTTGTTATATCCCAAAAATGCATTCAATAAGGTTATTTAACAGGTTAAAATATATGTCAAAAAGCAAATAAAAGTCCTTGTCGGAGTTCATTATATTATGTTAGCAGATATCCTATAGAAAGCTGTCTTTCCACTGGATTGACAGAATTCTCTACAATTTGTACAAAATTATGTAGGGGTGTGCGAATCGTACCATCAACCCCAACATTTCAAGTGATCAAGTATTAACTGATTTGACATTTTTGAAAAAGAAATGATTTTTAATATACTTACATATTGCTTTGTGTCAGTTTGAATTCAAATTCCTATACATTTTGCAATTAGTAGTAAATGTATCGTTGATATACAAACAAGCTTTTAAAGTAGATTATGAATTAAATTTTTAAATGATCGCCAATGCGTCAATAGTTAAAATGCAAACATTGCAGGGGTATGCCAAGTTGAAAAATATTTGTAAAATGTCTCGGAAGTCAATACAGATTTTTTTTCTTTCTTGAGATTAAATCTATTCTATTTTCCCCCAATAAATCAATAAAAAGTATATCAAAATAATGATGGTGTTTTCAATTTGAAAGTTGACGAATGTATCACTTGAGACTTTTCACCGAGGCTATTGTAATGAAGCGGGTTAACACTTTATGAAAAATATGCCAAATCTGACATCAGATCTTTTATCCTTTGAACCTTTTTAAATCGAAATAAAAGCTTGTAAGAATATTACAAACTGTCTAGTGAAGTCATCATTGCTTAAAGTTAAAGTAATGCAGATTGATTGCCATATTACATCTCCATGATGATGTACATACCTAGAATTTCAAAGAAATCTTAAAGTCTGTTAATGTTCAGGTATAATAACTCGTTTTACGACTATGAAGATTCCCAAAGAGCTAACACAAGATCGTGCAAAGATTGTTCAATGTAAATGTAGTGAACTTAAACATTACATTTAGAAATTATGTTATGACATAAAACAAAGTTTAAGAAGTCTGGGCATTGACACTTTATAGCTAATTTTCACATTGGATGAATATGCACAATAAAAGTGGACATTTGATATTATCGCAATGACACAGAGCTTTTATTATTTGTATTGTTTATTTAAAAAGAACAACATATTTTAGATCTTATTTAAAACTACATCAAATGTGTAAAATTCGTTTATCTTGTAAACTATTTACATAATAAATTTAATCTTTATATAGATATTTTATAAACTTTATTTAAATCAAGAAAATAATGAAAGACACTTACTTGTATATACATCCAGCATGTAATTCTAGGCACACACTCACTGATCGACTCTTTGTAAAGTGTCATTGAAATTAAAAATAAAACGATTGCATAAAATTACGACTGGTCATTTATCCGCCATTCAAGATAAAGAATAGTAAGGGGGTAAATTAAAAGACGTTCTATGAAAAAATCAGCTGACGTTAAATACCCGTAAAACAGATTATCCAATAATGATAAATAAAGTAGAAAACTTTTAAGCACATGGTCCTGACAACTTTCAATAATCGTTATGTCACAGTGAATTTTACATCGACCGTTTAATTAATTTCTACGGTAAAAATTATGATGGCTTAATGGATTTTCTATTTACACCGTATAGTCTCGACGCATATTTTGCATTGCATTAAGCACTTCTCATTGAAAGAAGTGCGAGTCCATTTAAGTTGAACGTCTGTGACCAACCATTGATCTTTTGTAATAGCGCCACGGGAATAATGTATCCATTAATACCTCAATCTGATATACTCGGCAGGTATTCTATATATATCCATCGTGTCTAAAGACTTATATATTGAGGGATCTTAAAAAGCATTTTATTTTCGACGGAATTCATTATTGGAAACATTGAGCGAGATTTGATTAGATGCGGGGGCTTATAAATAATTCAATGTAATGAAAAATGGTCGTTGATAAATTCTTTATAAACCTCATGTGCTCAGGAAAAAGGCAGAAAGTGAAATTGATTAGATATATGCTTACAGGTTAAAAAAAAAGACTTCATCTATACGTTTATCGGAAATATTCTCAATGTTATTCTAAGCAATGCAATCACCGGGCTGAATACACGCTAATGTGATAAATCATCTATAAATTCATAGTGCATTGTATAGTTTTTGCTCGGAGATAAATCCAGTAAACTTAATTTTTAACTGATATTAGAAGGTCTAGTTCAATTTCCTTAATATTAAAAGCTATAGTTATATACTTCTTTGAATATTTTTGGTATAATGTAATGTCTACATAAATCGTATATAAATCACCTTGTATTGTTACAGAAAAGAGAAGCTCGGGAGATTGCATGATTTTGTAGGCGAATGTTTAAGTGTATGTTTTTAATTAATTTACTATATTAATGCAACTACCACTGAAAAGAACTAGTTCGTTTTCCCATACAGAATCTCCAGAAACACTCGAATGGGGAATCTTGTAAAAAATTACGATAGCCATACGACATTTCTATGGCAACCTGATCGAGTTACCCTGCAACTTAAATCAAGTCTCCACACATGCACATGAATGCTACGGATAAGATAGTACGTATATAGAACAATGAAAATATGCACCAGTACATGACAAAACGAATGCTAATACAGGATTCTATGTCTCACAACATCATCTCTAACCAAACATATATATATATATATATATATATATATATATATATATATATATATATATATATATATATATATATATATATATATATATATATATATGACCATTAAAGTAAGTTTTCCTCTGTGAATGAGAAAATGGTCGCAGAATATTTGCAAAACCTTACCTGAGTCCCGACACTTCCGATGTTGTGTTACCTGAAGGAGATCACATATGACCTCGCCGTCCTCTAGTTGATAATATACCTATAGGTATTTAAACCATTTATCTCTCATTGTATGTGTCCGTACTTATTTTGTCCGCGCAAATAAAGTGTAAACAAAAATTCATGTTGTACAACAAAGATTAAGATCTCTGATACGATATAAAATGTAACGCGGATATGTTGAAAAACATGTTTGTTTTAGAAATGAAAATCGTGAGAATATACTTCAAAGACTTGGACATAAAAAGATTACAATGGTTTATGATGTTTGCATTCTACTCTATGATCTTCCAGAATTCTCAAACGACACCGCACACTTGTCGTTATACGTTAGGTCAACAGGTGACATCTACCTAACATAAATACGAGTAAAGAGGGGTAAAAATCTTTAATGATCCCTAGACGATTTCCCGTTTGTTGTTACAGCTCGTGAGTAAGCGACAAAGGAAAGCCCCTTGATAATAGAGGTGACGCTGAAAAGATTATGTTAAGGCAAATGAAAAGTAATGTTTTTAAAATTCTCGCACATTCAAACTGAATTTAATCATATCGCACAAAATTGCTTGATATAAATACGCTTCAATTTCAAAGCTTTTAATTTGCACAATTATGCATAAAATATGGAGATAACAAATAGTATTGAAACTCAAAAGTCCATTCAAACAATAGAGATCAGGAGCAGAGTAAACACGGACCTATAAAAACTTCAGAGGTGTGATCAGGTGGCATGGAGGAGTGAGCATCCCCAGCCGACCGATCATACCTGCCCTGTGCTCCTTGAGTTGTCATGCTCTGGGGGGAAAACCGGAAAATCCATAGACAATTCAATGTGTAAATAATGGCCTAACAATTAGTATGAAAAACGTCAGTCAGCATTTGACTTAATGATAGTTCGATACAATGACCTTGTTTGCTCAAACAATCTTACGTTAGTTCGAATGTTGATTGACGTGGTTAAGCCATTATTTTCATTATGAATTGTCTACGAATTTCTCCGTTTACCCAGTCATGATAAGGGGCACACAGCGGTCGACAGAGAATGCTTCCTCCTCTATGGCGCGCGATCCCATCTCTGATATTTTCAGAGATCTGTGTTTGCTCTGCTCACAATTTGTCTTGTTAAATTGGACCTTTGAGCATGATTACTGCTTGTTATCTTCACATTTCATTGAGAGCTTCTTGTTCTTATTTTCCGTTCTTTCTGTGGAGATGGATACTTGTGAAAAAAGTGGAAGAAGTTTGCTGCAAAGCGGTACAGAGCAATAAGCCGCGGAGCTCGTTTTCGTTTGGCCATCCATTTTCAGCATCTGCTCGCATATGCGCTTTTTGTCAGGTCAGCCTCGTTTTGATAACGAAATTTGGCACGTGCCTGAGTAAAGCCTATTTCAAAGCAATAATTATAGTCAAAAAAGTAAAAAAAAAAAAAAAAAAAAGCTATCAATTGCGGTAAAAGACTGTTATAAAATAACTTGACAAAACAATTGTAATCTAGTATATCAAAACTCAAAAGCTATTTAAATCGTTTATACATACATGTATGTACATGAACTTTGTTAATTATACCACTACCTGAAATCTTAACAGTTAAGTATCAAAAGCAGTTCCGAATTAGCCAATCTTCTTTTAGAAGAAATATGAATTACTATTTTCTCACGAAGATGATACACTGTATATTCATGCGCAATAGAAATATCTTTTTACAATTACTGACCAACTTTCTTAGCCACAATACCCATAAACATAAAATATACCAATCGATTGTAAAATAACAATAAATTGACCCTTTCGTCAGGCTCTGAGCCATTTAATGTTGATCAAGTGAATTAAAAGCAGTTCCATATTTTGGTTCCTGTACTGGCATATGAAAAAAAACCCTTATATACAAATCATTTTAAAAGTTCTTTTTAAATAATCGAAAGGAAATTCGAAGTGTTAAAATGCATTCAACATAATAATGCTATTTTACCATACAAAATTGATCATTGTTAAATTTTCAGTTGAAGAAACGTTCGTATAATGTGTCCAGCTGGCTTGCTTTTTATCCTACATTAAATAGATTTGCACTATATGCCTAATAATTAACGTATAGTGCATGTAATTTCGTCAGAATTGATGGGGCTATAGAGGTAAGTCGGCGAGTGACAGTTATTTTGCTAATAAAGGAATCGTCATATCATGTTTATCGAAACTCCATAGAATAAAACCGGTATGAAAATAACTAGAGAGGAAATGAAAATATCTATAATCAAATATGTGCAAATAATCATCATAGGAATTCGAATATTACATTTATGTAACACATATGAAATATGAAGATACCGATTAATAATCAAGCTCAAAAGTCCATTGAAACAATACAGATTGGAAGCAGAGCAAACAAGGACCTCTGAAAACATCAGAGGTAGGATCAGGTGCCATAGAGGATTAAGCATCCGCTGTCGACCGGTCAAAGCCGTCGTATGCCCCTTATCATGATTGGGTAGACAGAAAAATTTGTAGACAATTCAGTGTGAAAATAATTGCCTAGCAATTTGTATGAAAACATTTGACTTAACGGCAGATTGTATCTGTTAACAAGGTAATTGTGTCGACCATACGATTTGCAAAATATTTACTTTAAACGAGACTTTCATAAACTTATTCGACAATAGCTCTCCTCGTACTAGACATTGTTCGTAGAAGTTGCTCTTGCATATCGAATCAACTGGAATACATAAAATCCATACATATGCAATGATAATGGTACGTTGCTACATAAACAAGGGAAGCTGACGAAAGAAAAATTGTTGCAACAAACTAAGAGGGATTATGCTATCATGCTATTAGTCCAGTTCCATCCTCTGCTTTTTCTCCCTGTGTCTAATGTCTACCTTTCCCTCTTCCTTTCCCTCTACCCCCCCCCCCCCTTCCCACAATTACATGTTAATATATAATCATTACTATTTTGCTTAGGATATGTTTGTTTTAATAACATCATGATAAGTATTTCATTAACTTATTTTTACTAATAGATGCAAGATTGTGTTCTATTATTGCGTAGGCGAGATAAAAAATTAGCATATCACCATTTAGCATTGACTGTGTAAAATTAGTATAATAGTGAAAATTGTAAATGCGTATTTCATTGTTAAGGTTTAATTCACAAATTGATTTTAATTTACATGAGCAACATTCAACAAGCTACATTACACCAGTCTCTCTCTAGGTGGGCATGGTATACTTAGGTAATCAACATCACAAAGGCAAGCGTGCAGTGTTTCTTTTGGCATAAAGATTGGTGACACTAGATGCTAGCCAGAACATCAATGATAACATATCCAGTGTCGATAGGAAGTTGGGGATGTTCCTCTTGCAATTGCTTTTCGGAAGTCTGTGGAACCTGTTCAGACACTACACTATTTGCATGTGAATCATTTCCCTCTTTGGAATTACATGTAGTTTTGTCCTTATATTCAAGAAAATAATTTTGGTTTTCAGTATCCGTGACATACATTTTACTAATAAAATTCGAAATGTCACTTTCAGAAGATCCTCCCGAAGGTATATCCTTTGACCTTTCCACATTGCAATCTACTTCTCCCTCAACGAATCCAGCGTTATCTAATCCTTCTTTTCTCTGTTCTCGTTGTGTTTTTGCCTCATTTTCAACAATGGCTTGATCAATGCTGACTTCTCGGTAGTATTTCTCTGCCGCTTTGTGAACTGATTCAGTTGAACGTTTGTCGTTTTCCCCAAGTGTGGAGTAGACGCCACTGTCAGTCTTCTCGACATTGGTTTTCAAACTTGAGGGTTTTTTCGGAGAGGATACGTTTAGAGAAGGCTGATTAAAGGCCCAGCTTGTCGCCCTGGACTCGGCCGGTATATATGTGGATTTAAGGTACCGACTAAAATAGAAATATAAACCGTAAAAAAAAAACCGTAAAAATAAAAGTTAAGATTATATGCTTTAGAATGAGGTTAACTTCGCATTAATCGATCCTACAAATTAAGCAGCAATAAATATTTCACTGTACAATATTTAGTTGTAAGGATGACTCTGTAAAAAGCATAACAGAATTTGTTAATGAACGTTGCTAACATGAGTGTAATTAGGTACGATGTCTTAATTGAGCTGCGAGCAGAATTTTAACGTGTGACTTCTATAAAGTAATGCATTCAAAGAAAAAGATCTTTGCAGATCAAGTGCGATATAATGTTACAATTAAAAATAAAAGTGTCCCCAGAAAGCGATTATGTTTAGATATTGCTTGTAAACAATAATAAAAAGCTTGGATCAAGATTCAAAGCTCATCAGCTTCACCATTTTGACTTGTAAACATGTTTTCTTGAAACAGAAAACCTAAAGATGTATAATACACTCATCATTTTTGTTTGATGAGAAATAATTGTAGAAATGTACGTTTTTATTTTCCAAGCAAGTTGAACCGGTCATAAATTATGATATTATAGACAGCATGTCTGTTACAAGCTGTTACAAGCTTTTCAAATCTTGAAACAATTTCTTGCATATTTCCCCCTAAATATTTGACGAACAGGTATTTAGACTGACCTTCGTCTGACCTTAAGGATGATGACGGCGACGACAATGAGGACGAATATTATAATACTGAGAGGTGTGATTATCTCCCCTGCAAAAGAAGAAGAAAATCTATACATTTGCAGTAATATGCATCATTTTAAAAACAATATAACTCTTGAACTATAAAGATTGATAAATGTAATTATGCTGATGATTGAAATAAATATCCAATAGTTAGCTGTTACCCACATACACGGAAAGTGGGCCAGTTGCCTGTTTTCAATGTGCTGTGTTTCTGTTACGGTCGTCCCTGTATAATTGTACGATGTGGAAACCTCTTTGTCTTCCGATTTCGTAATTAAAGCTGTTCCGGTGAAGTTTATCGTATTTATTGTAAATCCATTGTGAATTCCAGTAGATGATAAATCATCTTCTGTTTGAGATGAAACTATATTGGTGGTGGTGGTTGTGGTGGTGGTGACTGCAGGGGGGTGTTCTGTTACTATTGTGGTTTGCACCGTGGTAGAAGGTAATGATGGATGATTGCAAACAACAATAATAGATCCGGGAATTCTCTCAAGTCCACTGACTTGATCTGTCAAATAAAAGAAAATGTAAACCATCGATTTACAATAATACAAAATACTTAGTAATTATATAATATATGACCTTTAATTAGTATTTCGCGTGTTCTCAATTTGTACCAAAATAAAATGCAATATGACCAAAACATTCATTTAAATTTCATTCATATTTATCTCAAAACGGAAGTTAATACACTGACATCTCATATCAAATCATCACTAACAATTAAGTACAATTTTATTTTCAATGTAACAACTTACAAGAGCGTAACAAGTAGCAATATTTTGAATCAAATGTTTCCCTTTCCCGAAATATCTGAACCGTGACGGAATCCCCCGGCGTTACAGTCAATGATTCCGCACCCTGCAGGCATCGGATTGTGGACGTAGTCCGATGATTTATCGTTATAACAGAACCACATCCGTAGTAACCCGGCGAAAAGACGTAATTAAATTCCAGACGATTTCCGGATGTAACGTATACGCTGCAGTCGCAAGAGGGCGCTCCAGAGGTTTCAAATGGAGAAAAGTCAAGCATTACCATTTCGCCAGAAGTATGTCCAGGTACACATATTTGCGAGACTGAAATATAAGAAAAAGAAGATAATTTTTTTTTATATAAATAACTTCACAGACACCCCTATCCAAATATTACGCTAGATTCTTTATGCATAGACCAACAATCACTATTTAATAAAAGAAGTTAGTATTATGTTTAATAGCATTGGTACGACTCGTCCCTCGTATAAGAATACTTAGTTTATATATAATTGGTTCAAATTAAAAAAAAAAAAAACACCGACGGAGGCAGACATGTGAAACTGCGCAACCACGACAAAATTCCTGCCATGAAATAATTGTGGTTTAGTTTCATTAGGAATGAAACGGAATTACTGAATTTTTTGTTGAATATTATACGAGCAATTTATTTTTAAGCACTATCAAGGTTTCTTTTTTCATATATATGTTGGAACACGATCCGCTTTCCTAAAAAATATTAATATTAAATTGGTAATCACTATGATCACAAGGAAAGGAAAAACTTTCCAGTTGACCTATACAAAATACGATTTTTTTCTCTAAATATTAATCTTAAGTCAGTCAAATGATCAGAAAAATGATTTCAAGGGTTTTTCTGTGTAAAGGTCAACAGATCTTTAATCGAATCCGATTTTTAAAAAAAATATAAAAGGAATAATTAACATTATGCATTAAAAATGTACTTACTATTCATGTAATTCGACGAACAGGATTTTTGTGCTAAAAAGAAGACGACAGTTATAAATGAACATTGCAGTGGAAAATAACTTGATTGTTCGATAATGGAATAAATGCATGAACGTTTAAAGAAAAAACTTCTTATATTCAAATACAAATGTTTTCGAAAAAAAAGTTATTTTACCTACGTAGATAAAACTTACCGGATCCTATATAAAATGATACAAATATATACAAAAATCCTACCACAGCAAAAACTTCCATCATTATCCGTGTTCAAGTAAATTCAGAGCCATGCAGGTAAGTGCGCGATACCTGCACGATCTCCGGAAAAGAAACATGTAATTAACAAAACAATCAAGGGACCACGACACGGACATTCTGTGAAGACAGAACGAGATCATCACTTTAACTATGTATTAACACGTCTCGTTATGGCTTCACGGGACAGTGCGATCTTCTATGATGGTCGTTTAATGTTCTTTATTGTTCAGGAAACACCCTTCCACATTACTCGTGGCGTGAGGCATGTCATTACAAAAAGAAAACAACATTATTGCGTATTGTTTGCGGTGCACATTATATAACGTAACATAGCAATATAAGGAATTGTTTGGAGTAACATGATTGTTCTAATGCACTTCAAATACCTATTTTTCTGAACGAATTAAAGTATGTTATGCAATTTGTCAAAATTACGTCTGGACGTTCACCGACAACTTGCTGCCAAATTAAAATTCTTCTGAAAAGGTACATCAATTAACATCAATGAACTTAAGCAAAAATGAAGTAAAATATCATACAATATCAATCCCCCTATAAAGCTCTCTGAATGAGTTAAATTAAGCTATTTTTTTCATAGATTCATATGAAACTGGGTTCATTGCTTACATCCTTTGAATATTATCTCCTTTATTTCTTATGAAATTCACGTCGTTTAAATCACAAGTTTACGTTGACGCCGATAAGCAAGACACCTGTGTAAATTTCTTGAGCAGTGGCTCTTCCATCAATGAAGCATACAATGAAGCATACAATGAAATGCATATCAATAATACAATATTTAACATACATAATCCTACTTTATATTATTATTTATACAGACAAAAATGTAAAAAAAAAAAAAAATAAAAAAAAAAAATAAAATGTCTTTCTTTGTTTGTTAGTAGGGAAATTAACGTTGCAGCTATTGCAGAAAAAATTACATTATCCGCTAACGCTGGTTGTGTATTTTTCTGCAACATTAATTAACTCGCATTCTAACAGCCAAAGAAAGCATTTTGTATACAGGGTGTTTCAGAAAACGTGCAACCATTTTGATTGATTACATTTTACTGGTGTTTCATCCAATACTATCTGCCAACATATCAAATTAAAAGGCTTAATTTCAAAATTTATTCTCATAAAAATAAAATTAATCTGGCAAATAGATAATGAGCTACGAAAGAAAAAAGAAAACTTCACTTATTTCACTTATTTACAAAATATGTTCTAAATGGCGTCATTTATGCTGAATGAATAAATCTATCTGATGCAAGGAAGTTCTCATGCATTACTAGTACAAAGAGTCTGTTTGTAATGAGTCTGGTCTCTTTCTTAAGTCATGTGTTTTTGGGGGGTTTGTTTTATAAACTGTGATTTTTAAATGTCCCCACAGATAAAAGTCAAGAGAGGTTTAAGCTAGATGAGTGTGGAGACCAAATGTTCTTGGATTTGAAATAGTTGAATCGACCTCCAAACATTTGTTCTAACCAGTCCAAGTTGTAAGATTCAAATCATATTTCAGCATCCGATATAACATGCTTAATGTAACTGTGAATTAAATGTAGGACACATTGTTTAGAAGAAAAATTTATTCATAACACGCGCAAAACAGACTTCCTTTCAACATTTGACATTACCAAGAACGGAAACTTTCTAGGGGAGATGTCTTTGTGTGTCCTACTTGAATTGCCTCCAGACGTGTAGGTGTGCCGGAGAAATGGCGATAGATCTCGACATGTATGTACCTTCCGTATCCTATTCTTATCTGCAATAATTTTAAATATTTTTCACAAATAATCACAATAATTTCAAGGTTAAACTGACAACTTCGTACACTATGATAATGTTATTTTCTTAAATAAAGAAGGAAACTATTTAATGTGTGTTCTTATATTTACTTACCGGGTAATTATACTATCAAAATACCCAGGTGCAACATGTATAGCAGGGTAATCTGTCTTTTCCCTATTTCATTCAATCTTATTGATAATATCACGAACGAACACGGAATGTAATAAACTATATCAACACCTGTGTTCATGCACATAAGTAGCGAAAAGTTGACTTAAAAAGGTAAAGCGAATATTTGTTGCAGTCCATGTAAAGCCTCTAGTAATAATCAGTATTTTTGACCTACCTTGACAAGATGAAAGGATCCAGTAGCAGCACGGGACCTAGAAAGAAGGGGAACAAACTCGTGGACCGGGATGCCGTTTGCCGAGAGTGTCTGTAGTATATCATTCTTCACCTAAAGCATTGGGAAAAATCACTAAATAAAACAGGACGGAAAAGGAACTTAACAAAACTTGACTCTCGTTTTTTTTTTTCTTTCGAAATGTTATAGGAAATCTAGCAAATTGCATGTTTACGGTCAAATATGCTGCCATATAAATAAGTTGCCAAAATACATTACCGAAAAAACTATTTGTCTAGTATATTCGTCAATAACTTGAGTCTCTGTCCATCCACCTGGAATTTGACCAACAGCACTGGCCAGTCCCAGTAAGAAAATTCCGAATGAAATCCAGCTCATGTTTTTTCTTGTCTTTCCTGGTGCACGATGGCAACGACGTTATATAGGCCCAAGTTTTGACAAAAGATTCCTTTTTACTGATTTCATTTAGTTTTCGAAAATGATGACAAAATTAACATATGTTGTTCAATTTCAAATGGACTACGTGATTTAATTCATTTTTGTTTCTGCCCTGTGGTCGCAGTGTTAAATGCGAAGTGAACATGCATACGTGTCAAACCATAATGCACTTGAAGATTGATGTTAATCACGAATAACAATATGCACACAGAGTTTTATTTCAACAAAATGTGCCGCCATTGTGCAGAGATATTTTAGAAAAATGTATAATTTGTACACACGTTTTGGGAATATTTTCATCTTTTTTTGTATTTATACAGACGCTGAATTTTAATGAGAATGACAAAAACTGTCTTA
This sequence comes from Saccostrea echinata, assembly GCF_033153115.1. Classification (NCBI taxonomy): domain Eukaryota; kingdom Metazoa; phylum Mollusca; class Bivalvia; order Ostreida; family Ostreidae; genus Saccostrea; species Saccostrea echinata. The sequence continues at coordinate 12,341,852 of NW_026889761.1, forward strand.
AAACGTTTCCATCGTAACGGCCATCTCATATATGCAAGAGCATGAACGCAGATTAAATCTACAAAAATACGTCATTTCTATTGTCATTTTTACACAACGCCTTCACAATACAACATTATAGCAAGACAGTTATAGGACAGAGTATACACTATTTACATATTTTCCGCGCAAAAAAGTTGGGTTAATGTTTCCAAATCCACTTTCTTAAGGTAAAAATTCAGATTGGACACTCAATGTGATCGTAAAGAGGTGCTCAGTATCAGATAGAGAACATTATTTAGTGTATATAATATATATGTATAATGTAAAACATGTATTTGACATCCTCACAACGTCAAGGGTCCTGAGTCAGCTCGTTCGTGGGACCCCTGACAAAATTTCATTCCGTTTTATTCAGGCTTGCTTCTCTTATTGAGATGGACCAATCAAATTGAAGTAGACAGATAATGTAAACAGAAGGGAATCAGTTGACAACTAAAATGCACGTGTTACGCATTGTTTATCATGAAAGTCTTGTGTGATTTGTTGAGAGATAAGATAAAAGATCAAGATTTGGTTTTCTTTTTTCGGAAAAAAGTCGCTGCATTCAGCCCATAGATATCGAATGAAATTTATGAGGGGTCCCAACGAGTGTTCCAGGTCCAGGTGGAAACGAGCTCGAGTTGATACAGAACACCTGAATTTGTGAGGATGGGTATTTGAGTCCTGCAACACTCCTGTTCTTTTAAAATAAAGTTACAAACTCAAGCTTTATAACTACATGTATCACAGTGGGGAAGTATTTTAAAGGAACATCGACAAGGTCAAATGGAAAGATAAGTTTTACATTTATTTGAATAAGAACGTGATGATAAAGCCTCTTAAGAATGTTACAAATTGAAATAAAATGTGGGTTTTTTTTTTGTCTTTTTACTTACTGCGTCCTTCAATTAGACATTTAGCTATATCGATGAAGACCACAGCACTTCATTCTCAATAAATTATGAAATGAGGAATATTTCATATCATTTTCGCATTACCTTCGGTTCATTTAAAAAATTTTTGACGATGGACCATTCAGATACTCTTTTTACTACTAATTCCAGGTAACCCTAGCTGAGCAGATAAAAAATATGCTGCGTCAGGTTCAACAATTTTTATTTGTTGAATCAGAATCTTGAACACTTATCAAATTAAATTGTTATCAACAATCAAAATTAACGCTACGAATATACTAAATTCCGAATTATGAATTCTTATCCGGAATAAGGGGAGGGGGGGGGGGCGTTTGGACTATAGAAGGAAAAATTTCCAATATTGGGGAATGGGGGTTGACTTTCCCCAGGGGAGACTTTACTATATAGAAGTGCATCCAGGAGGAATGTTTGCTATAGTATTATTGCAATTATTCCGAGAGGGAAGCTTTAATTACTATATAGTAAACTCTCCCCTGGGAAAAGATTTGCGGAATGTTTACAATACAGTACGGGTATCCCATTGGACTCGAAATAAAAGACACCTCGCAGTTTGACACATCTGCTTCGTACTTGGATATTTTACACAGAAATACATTGATGGCAAACTAACAACTAAACTTATAATAAATTTTATGACTTCAAATTTCTATCGTCAACTTCTCTCATTTGTGTAGCAATGTTATACCATTATCACATGCATGTGGGGCTTATGTCTCCCAAATGATTCGATACACAAACGCATTTCCTTCGTACAGACAATTTCTGAAACGAGACAACTTACTGACGAATAAGTTGAAGACACAGCAATATCTACAACCTCGTTTAAAGTCAACAATACGCAAATTCTATGGTCGATACATTGACCCTGTTTGCATACACAAACTGATATTGGGTCTACCCTAACAAAAGTTTACTATAGTTAACCATAGCTTTCCATAGTTATCTATTATAGTAAATACTTTTATTTACTATGAAACTTTTCTCTAGAACTTTTTTTTGAAGATTTAGAGCCTTAATATTTCTTAAATTATAATTATATCAATGATGTAAATTTTTGAAATAATATGCAAATATACAAGTAATGTTTTCTTTTAATATGAGGAAAATTGTTTATAGGGATTTAAAAGAATAAAATATAACGATCTGAAATTCATAGAAAAATACTTTGATTAACTACAGTAAAAACTTTGATATTATAGTAGACTATAGTTAACTATAGTTTACTATAGTATATTTTTGTTAGGGTAATGTTGGTTGACGTCTTCTGTACAGATTATTAGGCCATTATTTTCATATTTAATGGACTATTTTTTACATTTATCCGATCATGACAAAATACACATGGCGGTTGTGAAACGTCGACAGGAGATGCCTTCTACTGCATGACACCTGATCCCACCTCCGATATTTTCAGGGGTCTGTATTTCATCTACTAACAATTTGTATTGTTTTATTAGATTTTATTTTGCATGATTACTGTTTGTTATTTTCACATTTCATAATGATGTTATTACCAAGATAAACAGCATGCAAAACTAGATTACTACGATATTTTTAGACAAAAACGAATGTCTTCTCATTTTCAATAATACCCTGGTCATCACTACCATCAATACACGCCTTTGTTATAACTTTGACCTTTGTGAAATCTCCTTGATTCAAGCTGGCATTCCGTTTGGTCATCACCATCAACATACTGAAGTTTTAATTCATGCAAACCAAGGATTCAGAATTAAGACCTGAACATGATTTTTCAAATTAAATTTCATTGCCTAGTACCTGTTATCTTTGAGATATGAATCTGAATCAAGCTCACTTGTCTAGTGTAGCCCCTAGTATATATGAATACATACCAAGACTTACCATAATCGAACGACCAGGAGGTCTATATACAACAAACTTAAGTACTAAACTTGAGTTCCTCTTACTGACAAACAGACATGCAGTTACACAAATAAATGGACAAACAAACGATTATGTCTAAACCAATATAACTTACCATTAGGCGACATGGTGAAGTGAAGATGTGATTTAACTTCCACGAATTTGAAAAATTTAGTTGTGTTTGCTTATGATATATGAGAGCCTTAAACAAACAATAGAATAATTCAAATTTAAACTAGGGCGATAGAGAGGTTGAACTTTGATGCAATTTTTGCATACGCGGGAATAATTTATCGGTCACATACCGTTTTACGCAAAGAAAGTCAAGAAATTAAATGTGCGACCCCTTTATTATTGGACACCATCTTAAAATTGTTATGCCCCGGATTATCTAAAATGGCGATTCCATAACCCCTTGGGATACAAGCAGAATCATTTGCACAAAAAGACATTATATTGCATAATAAAAATGAATTTTTTCCACATAAAATAGTTTTAATTAATGTTTGTATGAAACATGGTTTTAGAGAAAAAAATGATTATGAAAAAAAATCAACCAAGCTGAAAACGAAAGGAGAAACTTTTTGTTTTGGTTTTTTGGTTACTCACTTTGATGCTTTTGTAATTGGACATATATAATTCCCATCCCAGTTGATGCCATCTGGATGAGAGTAGTCAAGTAAATTACTATAAAAATGATACGAAATTGGAAAGTACTTTGGAAAATTAACTAGAGAATAATGTTAATTGTCAATGAGTTCTTTACAAGTAAGCTTTCAATTCAACACGCGAAAGCTGCAATGATCTCATTTCAGAAACGATGGGTAAAATAAACCAATCATGTTGGTAGCATTAGTACTCCCCCCACTCCTTACTATATAATGTAATAAGTTTTGTTAATATTAAAACAATATCTTGAATGAGCTTATGAAGAATCGTTTTAAAAAATTAAAAAAAGATTTAATTAATCACATCATTTAAAAAAATAGAAGCTTGGTTGTTTTTGACAGTTGAGCTTGAAATAAATTATCTCACACTGCACTAAATTCTGGTATATGTATAAATTCAAAATATGTACATGTATTATTGTAGCTGCAATTGTAAGTGCATGCAAAGTGTTAAAATACGATTTTACCTCTGTAAGTCGAATGCTGACTGACGTTTTTTATTATAATAGTTAGGCTATCATTCAAACACTGAATTTTCTACGTATTTTTACGTTTGAAAGATCATGACAATGAGCACACGCGGGTGTGAACCGTCGACAGGGGATGCTAATACTAGTATTTGTATCAGTTACTGTGTAATGATTTGGTATTAGTCTATATTGTGTTTCTATCTCTTAAGTTACATTTTTAAAATAATAACAGTCATTGAAATTTGACTTATTTTAAAAGCACACATACTGTAACATAATGCCGATTATTCATATGTAGTAATATAATGAATTTTGTATGTGATTATTTTTTGTGTTTCTGTATGATAATTTTCGTATGTGATGTAAAAATTAATGAGTATTCCATCAACCTGAATTTTGTGATCTTCTGAACTGTATTGACACTTTCACTTGTGTTTCTAACCTTCAATTCAGTATTCTATTTAAGATGGAATTCAATACAATTAATTAGATTTTCAGGAGTTTCTTTTAAAGTGAATTTTAGATACTTTATATCACTAAATTTTCGCAACACCTTATTTTCGCGAGATACTCAATTACTCTTACTTAGCGAAACAAAATTTTCACGAATCGAGGTTATTGCTTTAAATAATTATTTATTCTAATATAATAAAATTTTCGCGAACACTCTATCTCACGTAATAACGCGAAAATAAAGTTCTAGCGAATAAAAAGTGATTTACAGTATTTAATTTTAACTGTTTTATATTTGTATTTTTATACCTGAAGAATAAAGAAAAAATCAAACACTTGACCTTCTTTAAGCAAACATGATATTTATTTCATTTTTAAATGTCTTTAATATTTAGATCAATTTGAGCCATGTCAAGATTTCTATGCCAATATATACAAAATTACCTGCAACTAGTTCTTTTTTCTTTCTTGTTTTGATTTTTCACATGTATTCAAGAGAATAGAGAAATAACACACATTTTTTATCTATAATTGGCAAGTGTTTCTTAAAATATTTTGCTTTGTCAAAGAGAGATTTTGTGACTCTGAATTCAATAACATTGGGACTAGATATAATTGATTGCATCCTCCGCAGTCTTTCCCAGTTCTAGACCAGTAAGAGAAACCTCGGTTTTCATAAAGTTGCTGTAAATTTTAACGTGGATGTAACTGTTAGCACCAATCTTGATCTGAAAGAATATAAAATTAACTAAAATGTATTATTACCTTTTTTCATTGGTCAGTCTACTCTAGATCTGCAAATTGTAAGTAAAGTAAAATGGATCCGTATAATACATATGTATTAAAAATATTATAGAAACATTTAGCAGGTCATTTATTAAGTAATTCAAAAAATCTTGATACATATATAAATATATTAAGGAAAGATGCTTTAGATCTTAAGTAACTGGTTATGTGTCGAACAACTCTGAAATACACTTTCTACAATGTAATAATTAAATCAATAAAATTAACAATAAGAAGACTTAAATTCCTCTGAGAAAATGAATGCCTACCTTGACAAAATAGTTGATTCCATTTACCAGCTGAGTTTTGTAGGAAATAGGCTCAAATATCGTCCCGTCATTGAGAGGAAGCTGTGCCACTATATCCCCTTTGACCTAGAAATTTAATAACGGAATCCTCAATACCGGTACATACTCGTCAAAAAGTGTAAACAAAATCAATCCACATTTTGTATTTTATTTTGTCAAGGTTTTGTAAAGTTGTGTAACAAGGAAGTCACTTTGTCACATTCAAGGATTTTTATATAAAAGCAACTTGTGCGGTCAGTATTGTCTGGATCTCCCCTTAGCTTGTTTTTGTTATCATTATATAGAATGATAATATTTGACTTATGTCATCTAATAAATGACAATATTCACACAATACATGTGTTATGTTATGTTTGGATGGTTGATCTGTATGATATGGAACTTTGTCAGATCAACAATATTTCATAAAAAAAGTTTTAAATAATTTTCGTCAATCTAATGCACATCACTCTTCCACTCTATTCATCATGGTATTAAACACAACAGAATGATTATTGATCTACACTGACACAACCCACAGGATTTGATAAACCATAATCAAAACATATTGACTATATGTAACCGGGAGTAAAGAAAAACTTATTTTAATAAGATGGTATAACAACTGTCGTAATTGAGTACTTACTCTGTCAACTAGATCCCTGATCTCTTGATCCACGGGTTGGGCATTTTGAGAAATACCCCCTACCCTACGGCCGCCTAGTGCCTCGGTAAACCCAAGTAAACACAAACAGAGTCCGAGTGTCAAGTACGCCATATTTGTCTTAATGTCCTGGTCGAATGAGAACAGCTGACAATTTATTTATATGCGCGTGGAGTATTACAAATGCACGTGATTCTTCATAACAAACTACGTCATCCACATAAAAAGCAATGCATCGTGAATAATAAAACAGTGGATGTTTTCATTGCGGCCACAGCTGTGTGCTGTTTGATAAGATGTTTACATTTGATTTACTGTAGGGATTTTGAAATAACCATGAATTAAAATACACCACACGTAGAATTTAACGGTGAAATGATTCTTTAAATTGATGACCACAATTAAGTAGATACTAATTAACTGGTTGGGACCAATTGACCAAATGGGATATAATTAATAACCCTTTTGGGATATAATATCCCAAATGGGATATAAATTTAGTGCAAAAAATGAAAAATTATTTGTCTGTAAGTATTGTAAATCCACATAGATATAAACTGAATTCAATAACTTTTAGCGAGCAAGTTTTTTTTTTATAACCCTACAGTTTGTGAGATTGATCCCCAGGGAATTTAGGATCAATCTCCTAAATAGTTGGGATATAGACAAACTTGTGAACCAAAAGTTATTACTCATTAGGTATTTTGGTGCATTTTTTAAATATTTATAGCTAAGTCAAGAGTCATAATTTTTTACACTGTAAATTTATATCCCATCCTGGACATAATATCCAAAATGGGCTATTATATATATCCCATTTTGGCGATTGGTTGCAGCCTGCTAAAGGGGATATATTTTACGTATTTTTGCAGACATACTATAACTAGTATGTTTGTGATCTTTTATGTTTTATTACCTGAGTTGAATGTTCAAGTGAGATTGTTTATTCCTTGGTCTTCTATTAATTTTTCACAGTATCGATTTTTTAAAGTCAAAATCACTTTATTAGCATCACTTAAGAAAATCTTGCTCACTTTGACTTATTATATCAAGACTTTACAGTGACACTGTCCATGACTTTGCATATATTTCGAAATTGAGAAAAAAATACTTGACATCGAAGTGTATATTTCCTTCTAAACCAAAGTGTAAATTATTCTTAAAAAATTAATATGCAGTTTGAGAGCTTTAGTCATGTATAGAAGTAAAATAATACATCGCTTAGAGACCCCCCCCCCCATATTTTATGCATTCACCTTTTCTTCGAATTAGGTATTCGATGTCACTTGACTTTTTATATTACCACTTATACGAGCCTGGTCTCGGATAGGTGAGTTTATTTCAGTAACCCTAGTAATATTTATCTATTCCGGATAAGTTACGTACATTCGGATAAATATAAATTTTCACCCTTAGTCACAAGCTATCATTCCGGATAATTTAATAGGTCCATTTGTATATAGTCTAATAATAAGTTCTTTTCTACCTCCTTTCTAGAAGAATCGATTAAACGGTAAGGTCATGGAAAATTTTTGGGAGTTAAATTGTGGCAATGTTTTAAATTTTTTAAATCAAATAAGTTTGATTTTTAGTATAACTATTGAGGTTTGTAGATTCAAAGCAAATTAGACGTATCGATGGCGAAGTTTGACTTTGGATTTGTCCTGATTGGATTTTTTCTAGGGATGTCAAAATATTTATTTTCCTTAGTCGATTATTCGATTCCATTATTCGAACAATAGTCGATTATTCGGAACATTCGGAACATTTTCTGAAAATAAAATTTTATTTCAGACTTTACTGGTACATGACGTATTTATAACTCAAAAACCCTTTTACTTGAATATGTTTAAAAAGTAACATAAGAATTAATGCAACGTAACGTTTGATAGCATGATTATATGAAATAAATATAGAAATCTAATTCTCCAAAATTTATGATTTCCCCATCAATCGAATTCATAAATTGGTCTGTACATGCAGAGTGCATGAGCATTCAAAAATTGCTTCTTCTTTTTTTAATTTTTTTTAAAGCTTATTATGAAATAAATTGGGGGGAGGGGGGAAGGTAATTTCCAAACGCCAGGTGGTTGTTAAATTATTAAACAGTTAATAACTACTTATTCATTAATTGATTGCTTTGGCTATCAGAATGTCCTAAATTATAAACCGTTTAAAAATGCAATTAAGTGAATTGTTTTAATAATTAGCGTCAAAACATGTCACAGCTATATGGTTTGTTCCTTGCATTTGAGCAATCTTAAAATAAAAGATAATTGGTACATCGTATAAAATCCAATTAATTGTTTTACAAACAAAGCCCAGTAAATATATTGATGGTTGATTTATTACAAAAACAACACAAGCAGTAACTGATAGATAATTCTAGCGGTAGTGAAGCATTTATAATTACTGTACTTTCTATACACACACAGAAAATCAAGTTTTTTGTAGAGGAAAATTATCTTATCAACTGTCTCCGAGGAAAGACGGTTTCTCAATTTTGTAATGAGAATTCCTTATCGTTATCACTCTTTAATTGCATTTTAAAATTATAATATTCGAATGTCGTTTCATTATTCGATCGTCGGTCCATTCGACTGACAGTCGAATAGTCGACTATTCGTTGACATCCCTAATTTTTTCGTAAATTGAATTGATTTTACGCGATATTGTAATTTGTGAGACTTTACAGGTAACAGGAATATATTAAGATCAGTTTGGGGGTCAAATGATTGTTTAATTTGAGTTATTATTTTTAGGAGCGAAATGTTAAACTTCGAGTCCATCATAGCTATAACGGGGGGGGGGGGGATAATTTCATAAAACACGGAATATTCTCAGAAGCTGGGCTTACTAGAAGGATTTTAGTTTGTTTTCTACATAGATTTATCGTGCTCGAAGGAGGTATATTGATTCGCATTTTACGAAATGTAATCGTCGTTAAATCGGAGAAAGCATTCACGAGAATTTGTGCACTTTCACTTTTTAAGTAATCAAAGTACTGTGTGTACTGAGAGGAGGTTTATTAAATTGTGTAAGTGTTATGCTCTATTCGCAGACTTGTATCATTTCATTTGTTTGTTAGTCTTTTGAAAAGGTTTGGAACAGTACTGTTTGTTATCTTTTCCTATTTTTTTTTTTTTTTAAGAAAACAAAAAGGTGTAAGGTTTTATGGTTGATATTGTATGAACTGATTTTCCTATTACATAATGGGATGGGAGTTAATTTGTATATTATGTTACACAACATATGGGAGCTCATTTGGTCCACATGGTCAATTTCTGCATAAAAATCCAACTAATGAAAGCAAAATCACAGTTTATTGAAATAGGATGTAAACATTTCTTATTAATTTTGCAAGCATTTGTCCCACAGTGAGCAGTCAAACTGCAGCAAAGCTGTGGAAAAGTATTCTTCATATGCATTAGAATAGGTAGGCAAATTTGCAGGGTTCAGGCACAAGCAAGGAGCAAATTATATTGGTACAAAAGGCAGTAAGTACATAAAAAACCTTAAGTAATTGATTGATAGTGATTACAGATGTATGTTACCATGATTATTTATTTTCAGGTACATTACCAAAAACAGGTCAACATTTTTAATTTTATTTTTTTAAGACAGCTTTATCAGTGAGTCAACAGCTGCAATGGGCACAACATTCCTTTCCATCAAAGCATGACCTTATCACTTCCCCAGTAATTCATTAGAATAGTAATTAAAGATTTGCAAAAAAGAAACAAGTACGAAATGTTGCAGTTGTGCTAATACTAGATATAAAAGTGGAATTGGCAAATGATATAGATCCTAATCCAGCTTCAATTAATCGCAGCTATTAGATTACATTCTAGGGAAAAGTATAATTTGGTTAAGCGAGTCTTTGTGTGAAGGGGGGGGGGGCATATTTCAAATAAACTGGTAATTTTTTAAAAAAGATGGTCAAAATCAAATTAGTTCCTCGTCTCCGCCGGATGACTGAGTTCTGATATTTAGTTAAGCTATTAGAGCACTGTGATAGGCAGATTAATAAAAGTGATTGGTCAGGAGTCTCACTAGGATAAGCAGCACCCAGTACTTGCTTCGTATGTTGCTTATCAGGCTATCTTTGAATGGATAGTCTGCTAATGTGTTCGACGAGACGGGGAAACAAAGCTTGTCAAATAATCAGTTAAATTATATATGAATCAATTATTATTATTATTTAAAGATTTAATAGGTTGATATGAAATTGCAATATTGAATTTACTAGTACATAAGAAAAGTCAAAACCAAGGAGTTAATAATGTCTTGTCAAAACAATATTGATCCATTTATTTAAGGTACACTGACATTCAATTTTAAGCTAATCTGGTAAGGGATATCCAAGATATGTCCAGAAGTATGCCTTATAAAGTATACCAGTTTTTTTCCACCTCACATACCCATGGACAAAGAGTTGCAACGTACTCAAGAATTTGTTATCTCGGATATTTTATTGTGTTTATCTATTTTATTGCGCACCTATGTCAGTGTCTAATGGGGATTTAAGCCTTGAGACTAATTTTATCATTCTGTTTAATTATTACCAAATACATGTATAATTGTATGTAATACACAATGGTCCACGATTATACCTAAATTTCCCAGAGATAAAACTACTTCCTTACAGATATTTTTTGAATATTCAGAACACTTAGTATCGCAATTACCTCGAATTGTATAGCTTACTGCGGCTGTTTTGCAATAAAGTCAAGAAACTTATAAATCTCCATTCATTTTCGGGGCATAACATGTTGTTTACATATATTGTTTACGCTAGTGACAATTGAATGATACGAACAATAAGTATGCCGAAGGTACAATGCAATGCCGATGGTTGCACTTCAGAAAGCAAGTCAAAGTATTCGGAATATTTAGACTTCCAAAATAACGTTTATCAGAAAGAAAATGATTAAACTTATTATTAGAATAGTCTACTTAGCGGGAAATATCCACAAAAAATTAACACAAGAGAGCTAGCATTTTAATTTCATAGCGTGGTGCAACGAACATTTAGCTAGGTATTTCACCAGGGCTTCTTTCTTATATATGTCCCTTAAAAATCTGCAGTGATCGATCTCATAGTGTAGTCAATAGCTATAGCACATTGTCCTCAGCTATTAATCAACGTTTCCTACCTTCAACGCAAAAGAGTTTCATTACGTTAAGTAATAGCGATATAAAGTATTCTTCCTTTTGTTTAAAATAGGTTAAACTACCCTTATGGCATGAGGTTATATAAAACTAAAATTAGTCGTACTTTAAAACACTTAATAGGTGATGATTAAATTAATAAGCCTTGGCAGTTATTTTTAATCAAAACAGTTTAACGATTCGAATGTAGTTGCAAGTACTTCCATGACCAGTCATAAAAGGTGTTTATCCTTTTTCAGGGAAACTTCGAGCAGGTTTAGTCAGTATTGGATACGGCATATCATGCCCATATGTTTTATTATTTGTAGAATACAAAATTTAAATCTCATTCACTACAATTGGGGAGCAACCGCTAAAGCACATTTGCCACCAACATGCAGGGGGGTTATTTTAGCTTTGAAACGCTGGCTATAAAATGTACATGTTTAGGCATCCATTAAGTAGTTGTTACAAGGCTCACATATTTTTACTTTCTTTCATTTCAATGATTTATTTATTTATTTATTTTTTTTTTTTTTTGAAATTTTACTATGGATTATAGTTGTTTGATAAATTGTGAAGAGGAAATATGATTTATGCAGCTGGAGAAATGGGAAGGGGGGGAGGGGTTAAGGACACAAATATTGTTTTTAAAAGTATTCTAAGTTGAGAGGTGACGTAAATATCTCGTTTTTGTTTAATTTGGGTCTGATACACTCCACACTTTTTAGTACAGCTATAACCAATACTTGCAAAGATAGTTTAAATTTTTATAAAAGCCATAAAAATGCGTAACAGGAGTAACAACCTAGTAGATAAGTAATACGATAAAATAAACCAACGGGACAGGGAATAGAGTGCAGGTATGGATCCACAATTTTAGATTAAACGGGGAGTTATTTTATTCTCACAAGTCCATAATTGCATTTCAACACATTTCTTAAAACAATTATAACGGAATATGTGAATGACCGTTGACGATTTAAATTCATATTTTGTTTTAATGCATTGAATAGTACTTGACTAATAAGTCACTTGTTTTATAAGTTGTATTGGTGAATGAGCAGGCCCTGGTCGACGGTGACCATTTGCGTTGAGGTACTGCCGCCGTCACCATGGTTCTTGGCACCCCCATTGGTGGCGGTTGCAGTTCCATTCTTACTCGTGGTAGACACGAGTATTCATGGCCCTTGCAAGTGGCGTATTCCGTCGCACCTCAACGCAACTGGAGGAGTGCAACACATATTCTTACGCTCATTCCATTGTTTATCCTATTGCACATGTAAATTGAAATTCAGAATTTGAATTTGTGCATTGGCTTGTAATTGACAAGCAGTTGACTTGATTGATATTGAATTGATTGATTGAACTTGATTTATAATTGAATTGGTGACGTTCATGCACTTGTGACCTACCCAGTGCATGATCCGCCCGATTTGGGTCGTCACATTTGTTGTATTGATTGTTGATTGTGGGGCAGCCCTGTGGTAGCCCCAGCAAATTGATCACCGCGGCCAGAAGCGCCAAATTAAACAAGCAAAATAATATCTGTTGTTTGTTTGATTAATAGGGAATCTGCAATAATACCACTTATACGAACCTGGTCTCGGATAGGTGAGTTTATTTCAGTAACCCTAGTAATATTTATCTATTCCGGATAAGTTATGTACATTCGGATAAATATAATTTTTCACCCTTAGTCACAAGCTATCATTCCGGATAATTTAGATCCATTTGTATATAGTCTAATAATAAGTTCTTTTCTACCTCCTTTCTAGAAGAATCGATTAAACGGTAAGGTCATGGAAAATTTTTGGGAGTTAGATTGTGGCAATGTTTTAAATTTTACCCACCCACCCTCCTCTTGTTTTTAGAACAAATACTGCTGCTTTTTTTTATGTCATTGTAGCTGAAGACTGCCTGCTTCGCCCAGCTTCCACAACAGCCTATATGTCGCGGTGGTGGATTATGTGTGTTCGGATATTATATGTACGTAGGGACGGCTTGCTTGGTCCAGCACCTACATCAGCCTTTGTGCCGATGGTGAATTTTGTGTGTTTGCTCATTCCATAAATACAGCCTGATTGGTCCAGCGTCCACATCAGCCTATGTCAAGGTGGTGAATTCTGTGTGTTTACGTATTCCGTGATGACTGCTTGCTTGATACAGCGTCCACTTCAACCGATGTCGCGGTGGTAATTCTGTGTGTTTGCGTATTCCGTCGCACCTCAACGCAACTGGAGGAGTGCAACACATATTCTTACGCTCATTCCATTGTTTATCCTATTGCACATGTAAATTGAAATTCAGGATTTGAATTTGTGCATTGGCTTGTAATTGACAAGCAGTTGACTTGATTGATATTGAATTGATTGATTGAATGATGATTGATTGATTGAACTTGATTGATTATTGATTTATTGATTGAACTTGATTTATAATTGAATTGGTGACGTTCATGCACTTGTGACCTACCCAGTGCATGATCCGCCCGATTTGGGTGTCGTCACATTTGTTGTATTGATTGTTGATAGTAGTATAAGGCGTCTAGATAGCTGGGTCAACTGAGTGCACTTTTTAGCCCTGAAGGGATGGCTGGGTCAACTGAGTGCACTTTTGGGGCCCCTGAAGGGATGGCTGGGTCAACTCAGTGCACCCCCGGGGTCAAGGTCAGAGATCTGGAAAAACCCGCACGCGCTCAGCACTTTCTGAGATATGAGATGTGAGATCTGGAAAAACCTGCACGTTCTCAGCACTCACCTGGAAAAACCCTATAAAATACTATGAATACATAAACTTGGCAGCGATTCAAATCACAGCTAACTATGCATTGTGACGTCATGTGTCATTCATACAGCCAGCCAGCTTCTCTCTCTATTTTCTGAAAACCGAAAAAAAACAATAACACAGAAAGTTTTTAAGATGATTTATTTAAAGTAAAAAATGTACATAATTACTTTTTCTTCTGGAGTTTCAGTGCCTGTTTCTTCTCCGTCTGGGTAGTAGTAGTTGTACTAGTAGGAAGTTTCCTCTTGTTGTTAACCTGAATTTTATCCTGGTGACTGGTCTTATGTTCCTGATGGCTGGTCTTGTTTTCTTGAGCCTTTTTCTCCAGTTTTTTCTACTTCTTTGACTAATTCCATACTGTCATCTGTGCACTGATTAACCCAATGTCCACACTTTCCACACTTGTAGCATAAGTTCCGTTTTTTTTTTCTGGGACAGTCCGGGGGCCCAATGTCCCAGCTCTTTACATACAAAACATGGATCTGTCTGTTTAGTTTTCTTGGCAGCTCCTGTGTCTTCTTTTTTCTGGTAGGAGCTTCCTCTCATTTTCTCTTCCATTCTACCGACTTTAACTTCTAATCTGGACAATCTCCCACGTATCAAACAAAATTCACTGGTGACTTCCTGTCTAAACACATGGAGGTTGTTCTCAATTCCGTCCAAAGTTGAAGTCAAAATGCCGAAATCTTCTTTGTTCATGGGTTCTTAGATGTTATACAGCCCCATTTCTAATCCTGGCAATGTGTAAACAAATCATCACAAATATCTATTTTTAGCCTTTGTGGAAAATATCTTCAGTGTGGCCCAGCCCTGTCCGTGTCTTTTACATCCAGACAGATTCCATGTATACAAACAACCAAATTTTAAGAGCTAATCTGATATTTTAAAAATGACTAGCATAAAGATTGCGCTAAGATAAATTCATAAATAATTCAATCTATGCTAAAACAGTTTAGCATGACGTCATGTGTATACAAGTGCTCAAGCGGTATGGATTTCAATACCAAAACTGATTTTCAACAGTTCTCCTTCGTGAAAGTTTTGAATCCGGTATCTGTGGTGATGCTATTTCACTGGATTATTTAATGGTATAGACACTGATCTCTGGTAAGTTTGACTTATTTTTGTTTTATACGTGACCTGATGTTTTCATTCATTTAATCCTTAGTCATTTACCTTTGTTTTGATTCTGAATGTGAGGAATGACATATATTTACACAGAAAACCCTATAAGGTCTATTTAGAGAAGCATAAATAAATGTAATTTCTTTTTTAAGTCCAAAATTCATAATATTGTCAACCTTTTCTATTTCTGCCATTTTCAGCAATCACATCATAATTTCATTTTCACTTTCATTTCTTGGTATTAGTAATAATCATTTTTCAGAAACTGTAATGCTATTTTGTGCACACTGTACAGACAGGTTGATAACATGTACATGTATCTCTTGCTAAGAAAATGTATTGCTTAAATGGAGCTACTCTGATCATAACGTGTTTAGAATTACTTTGTGAGTTATGTATTCTCAATAATGTTGTATATATAATCCCTATTATAATACATGTACTTTTCTCATCTGGAGTAATTAATATATAAGACATTCCAATATCATTTTTTTTTTTGCATTGTATTTAAACATTATGCCTTTTTTCATGCAGAATATCTAAGTAATACCAATAAAATGGTTTTATTTCTACAGTCATCAACAAAGAAGAATTTTTTTTTGTTCTTAACCAGCTAACCAATACTGTATGAATTAAGTTGAGCCTGGGCTACTCTTCCTTTGGAAATACTTAGGTAATACTTTCAGTTGAGTGTTATACTCAATTAAGGTTCAACCAACATAAACAATCAAACTTTGAAGGTAAATTATATCAAAATAAACATTTTTTTACTGTCTACATGTTTATATAATCAAATTGAATGAATTAATAATGAAAAGATAATTGATTATGTAAATTAATATTATAGTTGGTAAAGATAGCAACTTTTATCTCCAAAAGCTGATGAATTTCTGAATTTTCCATGTAATATTGACATTAAATTATATTACAGGGAAGAATACTGTAGTGAATGCAGATAAATCTTAATGACTGTTTTAACTATGGTTGAGCTGTAACCTTAAAGCTGATGTAAGATGATCTAATTGCATGGAATTAGAAAATGGTGGTGTTTCTGCTGCCAAGGATCTTCTTATGAGTGCATGGGGACTGCGGTGAACTTTCTTATGTTTTTAAATGTGTTAAAAGAACTAAAGAGCATGACATTTTTTTTTTCATAAAAGGTACCCTTTAGTAACATTTCTATGATTTTTTTTTTTTTTTTTTTTTGGTTCTTTTTCATCAATTATCTAGTAATTTATCCCTGTATTATGTCTCCTTACATCACTTAATTTGTATGCTCCTAAGATCTAAGATCTGTCAATATATTGTTTTCATCCTGTCTCTTTGGTTATTTGAACTAGTACCTTTGCCAAATCTTTTGAAGTAAACAACAAGGAGACTTCAGACCTGACACAAAGGATGACCAGAGTGTGCATCATAATCTTGACCAAAGGTCATTTAACAAGGTCAAAGTCACAGCAAATAGACCTATGAACTTTTTGTCAGAACACATAATTTTGTAATAAAAAAAAAACATTGGAAACTCACTATGGACACAAAGGTATATTACAATCAGTTTATGTGTTATGATGTAGGCCCAAGGTTATTTTTCACAAAGTCAAAGTCAAAACAAATGGCAGTGTGAAATTTTTTTCTTAGTCCATATCTTTGTTATAAACAAATATTAGAAGTTTACAAAGTTATATATTATGATCAGAGGGTGTGTCATGACACAAGGTCATTTTGACAAGGTCAATATCAAAATTTTCTCATTACTTCTCATTAATGTGGGCCATGCTCGGGACAATTATGTTTCTCAAACACACACACACACAATGTCATATGGACAACATCCTGTCAGATAAATTAACCCATTACAATGCGGTTACACAGGCATAATTCTCAAACACATCCTTGATATACATGTAGTTCTATTATTGAAAAAGATTTTCTTTTAATATAAAATCTGAATACTTTGAAAAATACAATAAAGCATGATATTCTTTGTGCAGTCAAGTTTTTAACTTAGAAAATATGTTAAGACATCACCTGTACAGTGTATTCATACATCAATCTGCTCTCCTTCCTATGGATTGTGGTTTACTGAATGATCAAAATCTCTGTAAATTTACTCATATGTGCCCCCCCCTCCTTTTTTTTTTTTTACCTTCATGTAGTCAGTGATTTAAAAAATCTACATGTAAAATATACATTGAATGCATTATACATGTAAGTAAATGACCAAGGTTTGAACACCCTGGATATTCTGACATATTAAATGGTAACAACAGTGATATTAAGAATGTAATAAGAGAAAAGTAAGAATTTACAAAGGATTAATCCTAAGTGATTTAGTTTTGTTTTGATTCTGAATGTGTGGTTTAGCATATATCTGCACAGAAAACCCTAGTATTTTAGAAAAGTTTAAGTCATTTTTATAAGTTTAAAATTCATAACATTATCAAAGGTATTATACTTCCATCTGATAATAAGAAACTATGTCATATTCTGTAGTAATTTTGCTGTCAAAAATAATCTATAGTTTGATTCTTACTTTTGTTTCTAAGTAATTAACTTGGCTTTTCAAAAAATGTAGGACTACATGCTTGTATTTTTTTTTTTTTTTTGCACACTGTACAGACAGGTATTTATCAAAATTGAATCTGCTGTTTAAATATTCACTCTAATATTTTTATGGTGATATAAGTAAAGTAATTGTACCTTTTAATTATCTATAGATAACACGAATGCTCGTACATGTACTTTTCTCATCTGGAGTAACTGTTAAAAACAAATATTTTCATGATTTTTTTTTTTTTGGCATTATATTTAAACATGCATTTTTCATGCAGTATTTTGTCACAATAACAAAATGGTTTTATTTCTACAGTCATCAACATAGAAGATATGTTTTGTTCCTAACCATCTGTAATCAATTCTTTACAAAGTTAAGCCTGGCTATACTCTTCCTTTGGAAATACACAATTAAGCAACATAGAAACAAACAAACTTGAAGGTAAAGTTTCAATGAGATACAATTGTAATTTTGTTTTTTTTTTAATACATGTTTTTATTTAAAAATTGATTGAATTGATAATTAAAAGATATGATTATGTAAATTAATTTCATAGTTGGTAAAGATAGCAAGTTTTATCTCCAAGTACTGATGAATTCTGAATTTTCCATTTAATATTGACATTATATTACAGGGAAAGAATACTGTAATGTGGGCCAACAGGATGAACTGTGAATAAATCTTAAGGACAGTCATGACTATGCCTAAAGGCTGTAACCTTAAAGCTGATGTAAGATGATCTGATTGCATGGAATTAGAAATTCCTGGTGTTTATACTGCCCAAAATCTAATGATTGCATCGGGACTGTTGTGGACCTTCTCCTGTTTAAATATGCTTTGGAGCATGACACTTTATTCATAAAAGGTACCTTCAATATCATTTCTATGATTTTTGTTCTTTCTATTGATAATCTAATAATTACTTCCAGTGTTATGTCTCCTTGCTTCACTTTATTTGTGTGTTCCCAAGATCTTAGATCTGGCCATATATTAATAATCTAGTAATTAATTCCAGTGTTATGTCTCCTTACATCACTTTTAATTTGTATGCTCCCAAGATCTTATATCTGTCCATATATTGTTTCAGCCTATCTCTTTGTTTGTCTGAACACAAATACCCTGGCCCAATCTTTTGAAGTAAACAACAAGGAGACTTTATATCTGACACAAAGGATGATCAGAGTGTGTATCACAATCTTGACCAAAAGTCATTTTAACAAGGTCAAAGTCACAGCAAATGGAAGTGGAAACTTTTTGTCAGAATACATAATTTTGTAAACAAACACTGGAAACTCACTCTCATAATGAGCCTTAATGTCTTCAAAGAGTTCAGTTTGGACTTCCTTCATTAATCCTTGTATCTTCTCCAGTGGTCCAATGGGCTAAAAATCCTGTGTCTTTAACAATTTTTTTTTCTGACAACTGTTTTCTCTTATTATCTATAAACTTGACTTCTTCTCTTGTAATAGGTCTTTCAGGGTAATCCAGGTAATCCTTACCCTCTTCTGGTAATAAATGTCTATATTCTTCATTGGCTTCTTCTGCAGTCAAGAGTCCTTCCATGTCACATCATTAGGATCACCCTTTTCTGGGCATAATTGGTTATATTCTTCACGAGAAATGATCTCAATAGTGCCATCTCTTTTTATTTTAATTGGTATAACTCTATCCACATCTTTCTCTCTAAGTACTCTCTTTCCAAACTGAATTTTACTCACTCCTTTACTCTTACTTTTTTTTTTTTTTTTTTACTGTTACCCATGGTTATGAAAAGTCAATAACTGATGTTACACCTTGTATTTATACCTTTTTTTTTTATCTATATTTAGAATTTTATTAAGCTTATATTGCATACAAATTTTTCAACAAAGACATTATATTTTTTCCAGTCAAGGAATCTCTATGGAGAACTTATTGAAATGGTGTATATCTACTCTCAGAATGGAGGAAGTCTAACAGATTAGTTGTTTAGGACACTTTGTCAAGGTCAAAGCATGGGGTTATTGAGATAACTACCTTTGACAATAATTTGTAACCTACAAACTTTACATCATTAGTACATAAGTGAAGAATGAATAGGAGATTTCTATAGATTTTCCTCCAGGGTAAAAGTCAGTTGCTGAGATAACTGATATGAGCCTTATAATGCGATAACTTAAACATTTTGTGATAACGTATGGACTTTATATCTACTATATTAGGTGGCAAATTCTTTGGAAAGAATTGAAATTTAAATCAAATGCACAATATTCAAGGATGTTTAAATGACTATTACCATGTAATACCTTGGAATTCTGTAAAAATCTTATTATCACTACATAGATAAAGACCGGTTGGAATAATATATGTTTTGAACTAAGGTCAAGGAAAAAAGGGTCAAGACTGTGGATATGACTATTATTCAAGTGGTGCAGTACAGCAGCTCTGGTAATTTACACACTTTCATTCATAAATGGATAGGTATGAGGAAGACTCCTATAGATTTTAAAATCTTCATTCAAAAGTAAAGAAAGTTTTTTTAAGTTAGAAAGATTCAATGGCAGCATATCATTTGCTTGTAATTTTTTTTTTTAAATCCTAGCATATACATATTCAGATGATAACTGTAGAATTTTTTCAATTCCTGGACTTTCGGTCCTGATATCTTCCTTTTTTCTGAGAATTTTAATGATTGTCTTTTAAACACCGTTGTTTGTATCATCAGCCTGATGAATTAATTTCTTTTCGGCATGTGAAAATGACATCATCCAAAGAAGTTCTTCATCTGCATGTTATATGTAGGAGAGAATTTTCATCACTGTGAAAGAAAAAGATTGTCTCGTCTAACATAATGCATTGATACACAAGAATATCTTTAAATTTCTAACAGGGTTCATTTTCGTTTATATGGAATGCTAAGTTCTATTGATTTTAATTTTTCTGAACAAAGACATACTAGTATAGTATTAAAAGTATGATGTGTCAGAATAGTATATGGAGTTCTGTATGACTTTATCATTTCTGTTTTAATCAAATTATGAGAGTTACATCTGTGTTACATTGTAATAATTCCGAAATAGGCACACACCAGAAATTCTTGAAAATCTCTCTACTGTTCAGCCAATATCTGAGTATATGGGTTTAACAGTACCTAAAAATTCCAAATGATTTTTTAAAAAGACAGAACATGCATTTACTTCTGTTTGAATGTTCGTTTACAGATATTCCAAAGGAAAACAAGCACAAAGAGATGATTTGTTATGTTCTATATGTGCTTCAGGTAAACATTTTTTTTTTTTTTAAAGTTTACCCTAACATTTATTTTTGCATAAATACATTTTTGGGGGGGAAATTTTTCATAACTTTGAAAAAGTAGTTATACTGTGTAATATGGTTTGCTTAAAATCTTGTAGACTTTAAAGTTGTACATGACGTGTTATGCATCTTACATATGTAACCATTTCATTACAGGGGTGTTCAGTATATAGTGTGGTTTTGTCTAAAATGTATATGCTTATGTAATCAAGAATAAAGGTCTGCGGGTAGCATATAGAATAGCTTTTGGGTATTTCTCAGCTATACTTTGACTCAATCCATGAGCTTTTACAGTCAAACAATTACATTGATGTACAATAGCTTCTACAGGAAAGTTTAATAAATCTCCTGGTATCTCCTGTAAACCCATGATTGGGAATATTCTTTTTTTAATGTCACACCTTTTTATATATATAACCTGAACAAAATAACAACAATAACAAAACTCTTAAAATTTAATTTCTATTTTCCAGTTTCTTGATCATTTCTCTCTTTCTTTCCAGGAAATCTCTCCAGGCACCAATTTCCCATCTTATCCAATCTCTGGACTGTAATTCTTTGTTTCTCTCCTCAGGTTTCAGAATTCCATATTCTTCATAGTTGCCACCTTGCCTGTAAAACATTCTTTCTAATTCTGGTGTACTGTGAGACATACAAAAATCTGCTTCCAAGTGAACTCTAGCCACATCTAGTCCTCCTACAGGTTTTTTCATTTGAATGAATCCCCTGATTTGATGCACTTTTCTTGTCCAGGGATGAATTTCTTTTTGTATGGTCAGGTACTGAAATTCATCTTCACTGCTCATAAACATGTCTATATCTTCTTCTTCTCTCACATCATGGATGACAAATGTCCAGTTAATAGCTACTGGATAATCTCTGTATGGGTTCTTTGGGTCATGGATCTCCTCATTTGGGGCCAAGTAAACATTACAGGGTTCTGCATCCTCCAGAGTTTTTAAGTCAATTCTTCTTTTGGGATGACTGGAATCATTTACCTCCATAGGCATCATCATTCTTTTGTCTAATAATGGTATTTTCTCCTCCTCCATATCTTTTGACTTTTTACTCAAGCTCATCATCAAACTGATTTTAATACACCTTACCCCTTTGTATTTATACCTTTTTTTTTTTTGTAAGTTTATTTTTAACTCTTTGTTACTATTTTTATATAGGAGCACCAGTTCAGATTCTTAAAACACCTAGGCAGCCGCAGTCTCTTGTGCACAAAAAAAAAATAATAACAATAATAATAATAATAATAATAATAATAATAAAATAAAAGTCCCTCATACACAGTCTTTGGCAGAAATTCAAGTATACTCATTGTGATGTTATCATCCCTTCATGTATTGAAATAACAACAAGTTTTTTTTTCCTAATTTTTTTTTTATTTTTAGAATAAACAAACAATAATAACAACAATATAATACAATATGAGAATAATCATTTTTTCTCAAAGTTTTTTTTTTTCAGAAACAATAATTTTTCACAAACAAAGTTAATTCTTTTTCTGGAGTTTCATGGATTTCTTGTTTGGCTCTCTGTTTTCCTTTTCTTCTTCATCACTTTGTTTGCAATTTTCTTTTGTTCTTTTTCTCCCAGGTTTGCATCCTCTTCTCTCTTCTTTCTTTTGAGGATATCCACCAATGTGTTTCCTTTTATTAATGAGAATTTTCTTTTCATTTTCCCTTTGGTTTGTTTTCTTTCTAATCTCCATTTTCTTTTCTAAATTTCCAATTTCATTCATCATGATTGCTCTAAACACACGAATCTCAGTAATCATGTCTTGTTTAAATTCATAGATTGTCTTTTGAACTATCTCCATGATAGTGTCCATTTGGTCTAAGACATCACATATCATATTTCTTTCCTGTACTCCAATACTATTCACTGTCTGTACTTCTTTAGTATTTTGCTCTGCCATTTTTTTTTTTTTTTTTTTTGGTCAAGTGATGATTGAATCTTGTAACTCTTAGTTTATATACCTTTTTGATCCATTCTATTTTTAGTCTCAACTATTTTTAGTCTTAACTTTTTTTTACTCTCAACTATTTTTTTTTTTAGCTCTTTGTTACTATTTTTAAAGAGCACTAGATCAGATTCTTAAAACAGCTGGCAGCACAAGTCTCCTGTGCAAAAAAGTCCCCTCATACACAGTCTTTGCCAGAGATTCAACTATTTTTTTTTTTTTATATATTCACATATCACACTACACATAATAAACAATGATTATTTTATTAACACATAATGATTTGTCTTAAGCATGGGTAACACGTCCAGTAAAGAAAAGGGTAAAATTCAATTTGGAAAGAGAGTTCTGAGAGAGGAAGATGTGGATAGAGGTATACCAATTCAAATACATGAGGATGGGACTATTGAGATCATTTCTCATGAGAAATATAATCAATTATGTCCAGAAAAGGGTGTTCTTAATGATGTGAGAGATTACATTGAAAGACCCTTGACTGCAGAAGAAGAAGCCAATGAAGAACATACCCATTTATTATCCAAAAAAGATTATCCTGAAAGACCTCTGACTGCAGAAGAAGCCAAGATGTGTCAAAAAAAAAAGAAGGTATTTTGAGGAAAAAAAAGAAAGAAAAGATTGACACAAGATTCTAAACCAAGAGAAGAATCATTGTAGAATCTGAATAAATAATTTAAATATCTTGAGAGGGAGTTGTTATCTATATAAAAAGGGTCATCAAAAAAAATAAATAAATCATTTTTTCAAACATGAGTCTGACAGAAGGATTAATCATGGAAATCAGAACTCACTTGTTGAAAGACATTAGAACTCATTATGAGAAAAAACATAAAGAAGATCCAGGCAATCATTATATTGCCAAATTTAAAAAGGAGAGATTTAGAAGAGCTGCTAATTGGATATTTAATTTAACTGTGGGCCATCAGGAAGATATAGATCAAATCATTAGAAGTGATTATCAATACCTGATCTTACAAAAAGAAATGCATCCAGAAACAGGAAAACTTCATCATGTGAGAGGATTCATTCAAATGAAACACTGGACCAATGAGAGAAACATGTACAAAATCATTCATGGGTTAACCTGTTTTGATATGTCTCACAGCACACCAGAATTAGAAAGAACATTTTATATGCAAGGTAGCAACTATGAAGAATATGGGACTTTAAAACCTGAAATGAGAAACAGAGAATTAATTCCAAGAGATTGTAGATTTACCTGAATAAAAAATAAATGTTTTACCTACTTCTTTTTTTTTTAACTGAGACACTACTGTGTACGTTTTGTTTACGTTATGCTGAGTCAGTCAATACACAAACCTTATATTATGACTTCATACTTGGCAGTGATTCACAGTCTAGGTTAAAAAAAAAAAACTACACACACAAGCTCAATGTGAAAACATTTATTTTTTATTCAGGTAAATCTACAATCTCTTGGAATTAATTCTCTGTTTCTCATTTCAGGTTTTAAAGTCCCATATTCTTCATAGTTGCTACCTTGCATATAAAATGTTCTTTCTAATTCTGGTGTGCTGTGAGACATATCAAAACAGGTTAACCCATGAATGATTTTGTACATGTTTCTCTCATTGGTCCAGTGTTTCATTTGAATGAATCCTCTCACATGATGAAGTTTTCCTGTTTCTGGATGCATTTCTTTTTGTAAGATCAGGTATTGATAATCACTTCTAATGATTTGATCTATATCTTCCTGATGGCCCCCAGTTAAATTAAATATCCAATTAGCAGCTCTTCTAAATCTCTCCTTTTTAAATTTGGCAATATAATGATTGCCTGGATCTTCTTTATGTTTTTTCTCATAATGAGTTCTAATGTCTTTCAACAAGTGAGTTCTGATTTCCATGATTAATCCTTCTGTCAGACTCATGTTTGAAAAAATGATTTATTTATTTTTTTTGATGACCCTTTTTATATAGATAACAACTCCCTCTCAAGATATTTAAATTATTTATTCAGATTCTACAATGATTCTTCTCTTGGTTTAGAATCTTGTGTCAATCTTTTCTTTCTTTTTTTTCCTCAAAATACCTTTTTTTTTTTGACACATCTTGGCTTCTTCTGCAGTCAGAGGTCTTTCAGGATAATCTTTTTTGGATAATAAATGGGTAAGTTCTTCATTGGCTTCTTCTTCTGCAGTCAAGGGCCTTTCAATGTAATCTCTCACATCATTAAGAACACCCTTTTCTGGACATAATTGATTATATTTCTCATGAGAAATGATCTCAATAGTCCCATCCTCATGTATTTGAATTGGTATACCTCTATCCACATCTTCCTCTCTCAGAACTCTCTTTCCAAATTGAATTTTACCCTTTTCTTTACTGGACGTGTTACCCATGCTTAAGACAAATCATTATGTGTTAATAAAATAATCATTGTTTATTATGTGTAGTGTGATATGTGAATATATAAAAAAAAATAGTTGAATCTCTGGCAAAGACTGTGTATGAGGGGACTTTTTTGCACAGGAGACTTGTGCTGCCAGCTGTTTTAAGAATCTGATCTAGTGCTCTTTAAAAATAGTAACAAAGAGCTAAAAAAAAAAAATAGTTGAGAGTAAAAAAAAGTTAAGACTAAAAATAGTTGAGACTAAAAATAGAATGGATCAAAAAGGTATATAAACTAAGAGTTACAAGATTCAATCATCACTTGACCAAAAAAAAAAAAAAAAAAAAAAATGGCAGAGCAAAATACTAAAGAAGTACAGACAGTGAATAGTATTGGAGTACAGGAAAGAAATATGATATGTGATGTCTTAGACCAAATGGACACTATCATGGAGATAGTTCAAAAGACAATCTATGAATTTAAACAAGACATGATTACTGAGATTCGTGTGTTTAGAGCAATCATGATGAATGAAATTGGAAATTTAGAAAAGAAAATGGAGATTAGAAAGAAAACAAACCAAAGGGAAAATGAAAAGAAAATTCTCATTAATAAAAGGAAACACATTGGTGGATATCCTCAAAAGAAAGAAGAGAGAAGAGGATGCAAACCTGGGAGAAAAAGAACAAAAGAAAATTGCAAACAAAGTGATGAAGAAGAAAAGGAAAACAGAGAGCCAAACAAGAAATCCATGAAACTCCAGAAAAAGAATTAACTTTGTTTGTGAAAAATTATTGTTTCTGAAAAAAAAAACTTTGAGAAAAAATGATTATTCTCATATTGTATTATATTGTTGTTATTATTGTTTGTTTATTCTAAAAATAAAAAAAAAATTAGGAAAAAAAAACTTGTTGTTATTTCAATACATGAAGGGATGATAACATCACAATGAGTATACTTGAATTTCTGCCAAAGACTGTGTATGAGGGACTTTTATTTTATTATTATTATTATTATTATTATTATTATTATTATTATTGTTATTATTTTTTTTTGTGCACAAGAGACTGCGGCTGCCTAGGTGTTTTAAGAATCTGAACTGGTGCTCCTATATAAAAATAGTAACAAAGAGTTAAAAATAAACTTACAAAAAAAAAAGGTATAAATACAAAGGGGTAAGGTGTATTAAAATCAGTTTGATGATGAGCTTGAGTAAAAAGTCAAAAGATATGGAGGAGGAGAAAATACCATTATTAGACAAAAGAATGATGATGCCTATGGAGGTAAATGATTCCAGTCATCCCAAAAGAAGAATTGACTTAAAAACTCTGGAGGATGCAGAACCCTGTAATGTTTACTTGGCCCCAAATGAGGAGATCCATGACCCAAAGAACCCATACAGAGATTATCCAGTAGCTATTAACTGGACATTTGTCATCCATGATGTGAGAGAAGAAGAAGATATAGACATGTTTATGAGCAGTGAAGATGAATTTCAGTACCTGATCATACAAAAAGAAATTCATCCCTGGACAAGAAAAGTGCATCAAATCAGGGGATTCATTCAAATGAAAAAACCTGTAGGAGGACTAGATGTGGCTAGAGTTCACTTGGAAGCAGATTTTTGTATGTCTCACAGTACACCAGAATTAGAAAGAATGTTTTACAGGCAAGGTGGCAACTATGAAGAATATGGAATTCTGAAACCTGAGGAGAGAAACAAAGAATTACAGTCCAGAGATTGGATAAGATGGGAAATTGGTGCCTGGAGAGATTTCCTGGAAAGAAAGAGAGAAATGATCAAGAAACTGGAAAATAGAAATTAAAATTTTAAGAGTTTTGTTATTGTTGTTATTTTGTTCAGGTTATATATATAAAAAGGTGTGACATTAAAAAAAAAATATTCCCAATCATGGGTTTACAGGAGATACCAGGAGATTTATTAAACTTTCCTGTAGAAGCTATTGTACATCAATGTAATTGTTTGACTGTAAAAGCTCATGGATTGAGTCAAAGTATAGCTGAGAAATACCCAAAAGCTATTCTATATGCTACCCGCAGACCTTTATTCTTGATTACATAAGCATATACATTTTAGACAAAACCACACTATATACTGAACACCCCTGTAATGAAATGGTTACATATGTAAGATGCATAACACGTCATGTACAACTTTAAAGTCTACAAGATTTTAAGCAAACCATATTACACAGTATAACTACTTTTTCAAAGTTATGAAAAATTTCCCCCCCAAAAATGTATTTATGCAAAAATAAATGTTAGGGTAAACTTTAAAAAAAAAAAAAATGTTTACCTGAAGCACATATAGAACATAACAAATCATCTCTTTGTGCTTGTTTTCCTTTGGAATATCTGTAAACGAACATTCAAACAGAAGTAAATGCATGTTCTGTCTTTTTAAAAAATCATTTGGAATTTTTAGGTACTGTTAAACCCATATACTCAGATATTGGCTGAACAGTAGAGAGATTTTCAAGAATTTCTGGTGTGTGCCTATTTCGGAATTATTACAATGTAACACAGATGTAACTCTCATAATTTGATTAAAACAGAAATGATAAAGTCATACAGAACTCCATATACTATTCTGACACATCATACTTTTAATACTATACTAGTATGTCTTTGTTCAGAAAAATTAAAATCAATAGAACTTAGCATTCCATATAAACGAAAATGAACCCTGTTAGAAATTTAAAGATATTTTTGTGTACCAATGCATTATGTTAGACGAGACAATCTTTTTCTTTCACAGTGATGAAAATTCTCTCCTACATATAACATGCAGATGAAGAACTTCTTTGGATGATGTCATTTTCACATGCCGAAAAGAAATTAATTCATCAGGCTGATGATACAAACAACGGTGTTTAAAAGACAATCATTAAAATTCTCAGAAAAAAGGAAGATATCAGGACCGAAAGTCCAGGAATTGAAAAAATTCTACAGTTATCATCTGAATATGTATATGCTAGGATTTAAAAAAAAAAATTACAAGCAAATGATATGCTGCCATTGAATCTTTCTAACTTAAAAAAACTTTCTTTACTTTTGAATGAAGATTTTAAAATCTATAGGAGTCTTCCTCATACCTATCCATTTATGAATGAAAGTGTGTAAATTACCAGAGCTGCTGTACTGCACCACTTGAATAATAGTCATATCCACAGTCTTGACCCTTTTTTCCTTGACCTTAGTTCAAAACATATATTATTCCAACCGATCTTTATCTATGTAGTGATAATAAGATTTTTACAGAATTCCAAGGTATTACATGGTAATAGTCATTTAAACATCCTTGAATATTGTGCATTTGATTTAAATTTCAATTCTTTCCAAAGAATTTGCCACCTAATATAGTAGATATAAAGTCCATACGTTATCACAAAATGTTTAAGTTATCGCATTATAAGGCTCATATCAGTTATCTCAGCAACTGACTTTTACCCTGGAGGAAAATCTATAGAAATCTCCTATTCATTCTTCACTTATGTACTAATGATGTAAAGTTTGTAGGTTACAAATTATTGTCAAAGGTAGTTATCTCAATAACCCCATGCTTTGACCTTGACAAAGTGTCCTAAACAACTAATCTGTTAGACTTCCTCCATTCTGAGAGTAGAGATACACCATTTCAATAAGTTCTCCATAGAGATTCCTTGACTGGAAAAAATATAATGTCTTTGTTGAAAAATTTGTATGCAATATAAGCTTAATAAAATTCTAAATATAGATAAAAAAAAAAGGTATAAATACAAGGTGTAACATCAGTTATTGACTTTTCATAACCATGGGTAACAGTAAAAAAAAAAAAAGTAAGAGTAAAGGAGTGAGTAAAATTCAGTTTGGAAAGAGAGTACTTAGAGAGAAAGATGTGGATAGAGTTATACCAATTAAAATAAAAAGAGATGGCACTATTGAGATCATTTCTCGTGAAGAATATAACCAATTATGCCCAGAAAAGGGTGATCCTAATGATGTGACATGGAAGGACTCTTGACTGCAGAAGAAGCCAATGAAGAATATAGACATTTATTACCAGAAGAGGGTAAGGATTACCTGGATTACCCTGAAAGACCTATTACAAGAGAAGAAGTCAAGTTTATAGATAATAAGAGAAAACAGTTGTCAGAAAAAAAAATTGTTAAAGACACAGGATTTTTAGCCCATTGGACCACTGGAGAAGATACAAGGATTAATGAAGGAAGTCCAAACTGAACTCTTTGAAGACATTAAGGCTCATTATGAGAGTGAGTTTCCAGTGTTTGTTTACAAAATTATGTATTCTGACAAAAAGTTTCCACTTCCATTTGCTGTGACTTTGACCTTGTTAAAATGACTTTTGGTCAAGATTGTGATACACACTCTGATCATCCTTTGTGTCAGATATAAAGTCTCCTTGTTGTTTACTTCAAAAGATTGGGCCAGGGTATTTGTGTTCAGACAAACAAAGAGATAGGCTGAAACAATATATGGACAGATATAAGATCTTGGGAGCATACAAATTAAAAGTGATGTAAGGAGACATAACACTGGAATTAATTACTAGATTATTAATATATGGCCAGATCTAAGATCTTGGGAACACACAAATAAAGTGAAGCAAGGAGACATAACACTGGAAGTAATTATTAGATTATCAATAGAAAGAACAAAAATCATAGAAATGATATTGAAGGTACCTTTTATGAATAAAGTGTCATGCTCCAAAGTATATTTAAACAGGAGAAGGTCCACAACAGTCCCGATGCAATCATTAGATTTTGGGCAGTATAAACACCAGGAATTTCTAATTCCATGCAATCAGATCATCTTACATCAGCTTTAAGGTTACAGCCTTTAGGCATAGTCATGACTGTCCTTAAGATTTATTCACAGTTCATCCTGTTGGCCCACATTACAGTATTCTTTCCCTGTAATATAATGTCAATATTAAATGGAAAATTCAGAATTCATCAGTACTTGGAGATAAAACTTGCTATCTTTACCAACTATGAAATTAATTTACATAATCATATCTTTTAATTATCAATTCAATCAATTTTTAAATAAAAACATGTATTAAAAAAAAACAAAATTACAATTGTATCTCATTGAAACTTTACCTTCAAGTTTGTTTGTTTCTATGTTGCTTAATTGTGTATTTCCAAAGGAAGAGTATAGCCAGGCTTAACTTTGTAAAGAATTGATTACAGATGGTTAGGAACAAAACATATCTTCTATGTTGATGACTGTAGAAATAAAACCATTTTGTTATTGTGACAAAATACTGCATGAAAAATGCATGTTTAAATATAATGCCAAAAAAAAAAATCATGAAAATATTTGTTTTTAACAGTTACTCCAGATGAGAAAAGTACATGTACGAGCATTCGTGTTATCTATAGATAATTAAAAGGTACAATTACTTTACTTATATCACCATAAAAATATTAGAGTGAATATTTAAACAGCAGATTCAATTTTGATAAATACCTGTCTGTACAGTGTGCAAAAAAAAAAAAAAAAATACAAGCATGTAGTCCTACATTTTTTGAAAAGCCAAGTTAATTACTTAGAAACAAAAGTAAGAATCAAACTATAGATTATTTTTGACAGCAAAATTACTGCAGAATATGACATAGTTTCTTATTATCAGATGGAAGTATAATACCTTTGATAATGTTATGAATTTTAAACTTATAAAAATGACTTAAACTTTTCTAAAATACTAGGGTTTTCTGTGCAGATATATGCTAAACCACACATTCAGAATCAAAACAAAACTAAATCACTTAGGATTAATCCTTTGTAAATTCTTACTTTTCTCTTATTACATTCTTAATATCACTGTTGTTACCATTTAATATGTCAGAATATCCAGGGTGTTCAAACCTTGGTCATTTACTTACATGTATAATGCATTCAATATATATTTTACATGTAGATTTTTTAAATCACTGACTACATGAAGGTAAAAAAAAAAAGGAGGGGGGGGGGCACATATGAGTAAATTTACAGAGATTTTGATCATTCAGTAAACCACAATCCATAGGAAGGAGAGCAGATTGATGTATGAATACACTGTACAGGTGATGTCTTAACATATTTTCTAAGTTAAAAACTTGACTGCACAAAGAATATCATGCTTTATTGTATTTTTCAAAGTATTCAGATTTTATATTAAAAGAAAATCTTTTTCAATAATAGAACTACATGTATATCAAGGATGTGTTTGAGAATTATGCCTGTGTAACCGCATTGTAATGGGTTAATTTATCTGACAGGATGTTGTCCATATGACATTGTGTGTGTGTGTGTTTGAGAAACATAATTGTCCCGAGCATGGCCCACATTAATGAGAAGTAATGAGAAAATTTTGATATTGACCTTGTCAAAATGACCTTGTGTCATGACACACCCTCTGATCATAATATATAACTTTGTAAACTTCTAATATTTGTTTATAACAAAGATATGGACTAAGAAAAAAATTTCACACTGCCATTTGTTTTGACTTTGACTTTGTGAAAAATAACCTTGGGCCTACATCATAACACATAAACTGATTGTAATATACCTTTGTGTCCATAGTGAGTTTCCAATGTTTTTTTTTTTATTACAAAATTATGTGTTCTGACAAAAAGTTCATAGGTCTATTTGCTGTGACTTTGACCTTGTTAAATGACCTTTGGTCAAGATTATGATGCACACTCTGGTCATCCTTTGTGTCAGGTCTGAAGTCTCCTTGTTGTTTACTTCAAAAGATTTGGCAAAGGTACTAGTTCA
Source organism: Saccostrea echinata (assembly GCF_033153115.1). Lineage (NCBI taxonomy): Eukaryota > Metazoa > Mollusca > Bivalvia > Ostreida > Ostreidae > Saccostrea > Saccostrea echinata. The sequence goes on from NW_026889761.1 coordinate 12,374,065, forward strand.
AATAACCAAAGAGACAGGATGAAAACAATATATTGACAGATCTTAGATCTTAGGAGCATACAAATTAAGTGATGTAAGGAGACATAATACAGGGATAAATTACTAGATAATTGATGAAAAAGAACAAAAAAAAAAAAAAAAAATCATAGAAATGTTACTAAAGGGTACCTTTTATGAAAAAAAAAATGTCATGCTCTTTAGTTCTTTTAACACATTTAAAAACATAAGAAAGTTCACCGCAGTCCCCATGCACTCATAAGAAGATCCTTGGCAGCAGAAACACCACCATTTTCTAATTCCATGCAATTAGATCATCTTACATCAGCTTTAAGGTTACAGCTCAACCATAGTTAAAACAGTCATTAAGATTTATCTGCATTCACTACAGTATTCTTCCCTGTAATATAATTTAATGTCAATATTACATGGAAAATTCAGAAATTCATCAGCTTTTGGAGATAAAAGTTGCTATCTTTACCAACTATAATATTAATTTACATAATCAATTATCTTTTCATTATTAATTCATTCAATTTGATTATATAAACATGTAGACAGTAAAAAAATGTTTATTTTGATATAATTTACCTTCAAAGTTTGATTGTTTATGTTGGTTGAACCTTAATTGAGTATAACACTCAACTGAAAGTATTACCTAAGCATTTCCAAAGGAAGAGTAGCCCAGGCTCAACTTAATTCATACAGTATTGGTTAGCTGGTTAAGAACAAAAAAAAATTCTTCTTTGTTGATGACTGTAGAAATAAAACCATTTTATTAGTATTACTTAGATATTCTGCATGAAAAAAGGCATAATGTTTAAATACAATGCAAAAAAAAAAAAATGATATTGGAATGTCTTATATATATTAATTACTCCAGATGAGAAAAGTACATGTATTATAATAGGGATTATATATACAACATTATTTAGAATACATAACTCACAAAGTAATTCTAAACACGTTATGATCAGAGTAGCTCCATTTAAGCAATACATTTTCTTTGCAAGAGATACATGTACATGTTATCAACCTGTCTGTACAGTGTGCACAAAATAGCATTACAGTTTCTGAAAAATGATTATTACTAATACCAAGAAATGAAAGTGAAAATGAAATTATGATGTGATTGCTGAAAATGGCAGAAATAGAAAAGGTTGACAATATTATGAATTTTGGACTTAAAAAAGAAATTACATTTATTTATGCTTCTCTAAATAGACCTTATAGGGTTTTCTGTGTAAATATATGTCATTCCTCACATTCAGAATCAAAACAAAGGTAAATGACTAAGGATTAAATGAATGAAAACATCAGGTCACGTATAAAACAAAAATAAGTCAAACTTACCAGAGATCAGTGTCTATACCATTAAATAATCCAGTGATATAGCATCACCACAGATACCGGATTCAAAACTTTCACGAAGGAGAACTGTTGAAAATCAGTTTTGGTATTGAAATCCATACCGCTTGAGCACTTGTATACACATGACGTCATGCTAAACTGTTTTAGCATAGATTGAATTATTTATGAATTTATCTTAGCGCAATCTTTATGCTAGTCATTTTTAAAATATCAGATTAGCTCTTAAAATTTGGTTGTTTGTATACATGGAATCTGTCTGGATGTAAAAGACACGGACAGGGCTGGGCCACACTGAAGATATTTTCCACAAAGGCTAAAAATAGATATTTGTGATGATTTGTTTACACATTGCCAGGATTAGAAATGGGGCTGTATAACATCTAAGAACCCATGAACAAAGAAGATTTCGGCATTTTGACTTCAACTTTGGACGGAATTGAGAATAACCTCCATGTGTTTAGACAGGAAGTCACCAGTGAATTTTGTTTGATACGTGGGAGATTGTCCAGATTAGAAGTTAAAGTCGGTAGAATGGAAGAGAAAATGAGAGGAAGCTCCTACCAGAAAAAAGAAGACACAGGAGCTGCCAAGAAAACTAAACAGACAGATCCATGTTTTGTATGTAAAGAGCTGGGACATTGGGCCCCCGGACTGTCCCAGAAAAAAAAAAACGGAACTTATGCTACAAGTGTGGAAAGTGTGGACATTGGGTTAATCAGTGCACAGATGACAGTATGGAATTAGTCAAAGAAGTAGAAAAAACTGGAGAAAAAGGCTCAAGAAAACAAGACCAGCCATCAGGAACATAAGACCAGTCACCAGGATAAAATTCAGGTTAACAACAAGAGGAAACTTCCTACTAGTACAACTACTACTACTACCCAGACGGAGAAGAAACAGGCACTGAAACTCCAGAAGAAAAAGTAATTATGTACATTTTTTACTTTAAATAAATCATCTTAAAAACTTTCTGTGTTATTGTTTTTTTCGGTTTTCAGAAAATAGAGAGAGAAGCTGGCTGGCTGTATGAATGACACATGACGTCACAATGCATAGTTAGCTGTGATTTGAATCGCTGCCAAGTTTATGTATTCATAGTATCTGGGTTTTTCCAGGTGAGTGCTGAGCACGTGCAGGTTTTTCCAGATCTCACATCTCACATCTCAGGAATTTCCAGATCTCAGAAAGTGCTGAGCGCGTGTGGGTTTTTCCAGATCTCTGACCTTGACCTCGGGGGTGCACTGAGTTGACCCCCATCCCCCCAGAGGCCCAAAAGTGCACTCAGTTGACCCCCCCATCCCCCCAGGGCCCAAAAGTGCACTCAGTTGACCCCCCTATCTAGACGCCTTATACTACTGTTGATTGTGGGGCAGCCCTGTGGTAGCCCCAGCAAATTGATCACCGCGGCCAGAAGCGCCAAATTAAACAAGCAAAATAATATCTGTTGTTTGTTTGATTAATAGGGAATCTGCAATAATATTTTTTTAAAACCAATATTTCTCTGTAAGTGCTTGAAAACGTCGGCATTAATGATAATCTTTTTTTAAGGAAAATAATTATGTAATAACTCTGAACCGATTTTATTTTTCTTACATCACTCAGTCAAAATATGCAAGATTATTGGCCATTACACTTAAAGTTCATTGACCCTCAGATAAGAGAAATAACTCACTAGGATGACTTTGGTTCCCTTATAACTTTGTCAAATGAAGCTAGGTCACTTCTGTCAAAGATTTTCTCCACAAGCTAGGTATTTGTAATTTCTATTTTAATCAAAAAATTAGATTTCTTTCTGAAAATCAATAATTACCAATATTAAAACAAAAAGTAAATTTGGAAACATAGGGATTCATTTGATGAGCCTTAATTCCACCACAGAAGAAACTACAAAGCAGTACCTTGTCTCAACATTCATTTGTGAAAAGCAAATACATGAACAAGAATCAGATCATACCAAATAATATAATAATTTTGCACTTGTCAAAGCTAAAAAGTAAATATCATAGATATTTTTGAGATAGATCTTAACATAGTGCAAAATACTGATGTAACATTGAATGTTAAAAAAAAAACAACCCAAAAAATATATATTTATTTTAACAAGCAAAATCTTTTTTTTTTTTTAGGATTCTCAGACTTCTTAATAAAATACTATAGAATCATTGAAGTCCTAACCTTATATTCATCAAGTTACTATAAGAACACGAGTAATGAATTGAAAATAAAATATAAAATAAGGCCATGAAATAATGATTAATTTAAAAAACCATCAAACTTTCGTAAAAATTATGATATAAACTGTGTAATTAAACACAAAGAAGATGGTCGAACAAGGTGAGCGCAATGCCTATAGTGCGAAAAACATGCAGGTGAAAAATTAAGTCTCAATTATGAAAAAATTTTCTTCGATATTTCATCTAAAATTAAAGTGTACTATATGTAAAATCTCCACAATTTGCAAAAAATCTCACAAAGATTGAAATTATTTGCCTATGAAATATACACGCACTGAAGAAAGCGAAAAAGATAATTATCTCGTATTTTGGATTTCCAACGTTTCGGCTTGACAATCACTGAAGAGACATAATTTGTCGAAATGCGCATCTGGTTCATCAAAATTGGTACCGTATATGATTTTAAAAAAAGACTCATAACATAATACAATTTTTTGATATGAGTGGGTCTTCGCCTCATATTTTTGAAAGTTTATCCTCAAAGTCTACGTAAAATATACATTTTTGATTAACAAAAACATAGAGCAAAGATCCACTATACCTTAAAAAATACACTTTTATGACAAAACATCCGCATCTTTCCGAGAAATACTTGAAGTCCATTTAGTCAAGGGTCATACCACGAACATGATTTAAATGCCACCATTCATCAAGAGCTGTGTAGCCTAATGGTTAACGTGTTAGAAATAAAAGATAAGAAAAAGCGTATTAGTCTAAAAGGAAAATGATACTTAGGATTTTTAGTGCAAGGGTTCGAACCCCCACGAATACCACATTGTTTTTTTAAATATCAGAATAATTTTTCTCGAGAAAATTTTCCTCAGAAAAATTTTATTATTTCATAAATTTAAATAATGAGAACTTTAAAAATTGATCATGATTTTTATATGTCTGAAGCTATAGGCATTCTGCACGCCTTATTCACCCATCTCCTTAGGGTAGAGTTTTTACATTTAATGTCATTCAGTACTAGACTCATGACAATTTCTCACTCGATAATTGATCGCCAGAACAGACCGAGGGAACTTCCGATTATTATGTATGCAACTTTTTTTCTCTTATTTTAAAGAAATAGGTCGTTGACGATGTTACTGTCAAAACAATGTAATTTTCTCTTGATATGATGAGAAACCATTGAAAACGTTAAGCTGCAAAGATTTTTAAATCCTGCGACTGCTTTTATGGAACAATATGTAAGTCAATGTTTTATTTTCAGTTAATACCTGTGGTGCAGTGGTTAGTTTGCTGCAGATTTGCGGAGCAAGGAGTTGATCCTTACGTCGCGGGTTTGAATCGTACTGCGGGACGTAAAGACCGGTCCTTCGGATGGGACTGTATAAACCGAGGTCCCGTGTCGCAGCAGGTGCTGGCACGAAAAAGATCCCTCACTTGTCAAAGGCCTTAAGTTCCGAGTACAGGTCTTAATTTGCAGCTCTCCAACGGCAAGTGATAGCGCCTCAGTCTCAATATGAGTGAAAAATTCTCTAAAGGGAGTTAAACAAACACTTAACCCCTACCTTATGAGATCTCTAGAACAAAAAAAAAAAGAACGATTATTAAGCTAACATCTATACTACAATATTAAAATAATAGACTCGAATTTTTGGCCTTTAATACCGATAAATCGGAAGAGTACCGTCTTTTATTTGATATATTTTAAACATCATTGGTACTTGAAGATTACCAATTTGTTTTTATTTTTTCTCAATTAAGCTTCGCTAATTAATAATCAACGAAAATTCTTCAAAAAATTCCGGAAATCATCTGGATTTTTTGGATTTTACAATCTTGCGCGTGCGCATTACATTCACGCTAAATCACGGTGTTCAAATCAATCTCCCTTGCAGAGTTGTCGTTCGTTTCTCTCTTATACACGAATGTATGAGCCGTTAGTCGAGAGTGTGTTCAAATCAGAGAAGACAAAAGTATATACTAAGTAGATATATATTTGTTATTGTATAATTTCTCTAATAAGAAATCATTAATGTATATGAACAGAATATATAGCAAATTTCCAATGAAAATTTACACGTATTTGTCATAGGCGTCGGAACCAGGGGGGGAGGGGGCTAGGGGGGCTTAGCCCCCCCCCCCCACTTTTTTTTGCAAAGATAGGCATAATATAGGCATTGAAAACTGGGGCTTACCTTTTTTCGTTGGTTTAGCCCCCCCCCCCACACACACACACACACTTTCGAATAGCCACCCCACTTTCAATTTGCTTCTGACGTCTATATGTTTGTATTATCGTAATCGTTTCTGAGTTTATATCCATACAAATGTGATATTGTGGCCAAGTGGGTAATCATTCGCCATCTCGGAGACACATTTATTATATGTTATTTATATCTCTGGCCATCTCAGCGGAGGCAAAAAGTTCATGATCGTAGGAGCAACATTAATGTAACTACCCGATTTATTTTATCCCTCCTTTCTTTTATGCTTTTTTGAGGGGAACTGAAGGGGGGGGTGTTACAACTCCAGTTAGAATCACATCTTAGTGAAGTAGGCATTCTTTTTCCGCCAAAACTTACAATAACTACTATATAAAAATTATAGACTCGAATTTTTGGCCTTTAATACCGATAAATCGGAAGAATACTGTCTTTTGTTTTATGTATTTTAAACATCATTGGTACTTGAAGATTACCAATTTGTTTTTATTTTTTCTCAATTAAGCTTCTATTTTTATTACTTTTTCTATGTACTAATTCAAGGATATTACATTAATTTTTATCAAAACAGACAGTCTTTTACAGATTATATACCTGTCTATTACCTGTGTATATATAAAGTATATGTATTAGCAGTGCTTAACTCTTTTATTGTTGAGGTCATATTTTGAAAAAGTTGAGACCTGCAGTGTTAAAATTGTTACAAAAATTTTTACACCTTTACTTTAATAACTGATTGTGTAAAAATACCAGCTTAGCACAATTTTCCATTTTCATTACTTTGCTTGATATGTATCAGCAGTGTGCTCAACTCTTTGCTGTTGTCATATTTTCAATGAACATCGATCCATAATTTCTTTTATTAAATTTGTTTGGAAAGGTGAAATTCATGTAAGCTCCGGCGTGATTCGAACTCAAGACTTGATTTATAGCTAACTGGTGGTCAAACCCATTCTGCGCTACGCCGTTACGCAACAATTTAAAAACAAAAACAAAACAAAACAAACACACACACAAAAAAACAGAATTATATTAACATTCATTGTTTATTTCAAAAATACCTTACAATATGAATGTGTCGATGTATCTATTTTGTAAATGTCCGATATGCACATGGATGCATTCATAACAATGTCAACCCGTGCACACACGGGTCAAAATCTAGCAATAATTATACAAAAATGTAGTCTTATTCAAACAGTCAAGAAAAGGATTCATTATTGGATTAAACGTTCTTTTTTCAGAATTTATCGATGTGTAAACTCATGCCTTTGTACTCACAAACTGAATAAAAGTGCGAAGCACTTTTATGTAAAGTTTGTGAGTACAAAGGCATGAGTTTACACATCGACAAATTCTGAAAAAAAAAGAACGTTTAATTCTTATAATTCCAATAACGAAGTTTTAAAATTATTTCTCTTTGAAGCCTCCATACAATCTGTTATTTCTGTACAGCGTAGGAATACTTTATGCCGCGATGTGGAAATGAATTGCAATCGAGATGAACGTCGATAAAGTTCAACTTTAATTGTCAAAACATTTATAAAATAAGCTTATAAAAACTCTTCGAATATTGTTTAAGTCAACAAATATCGTAAATACAAGTAGACTTCAAAAGAATTCGTCCTTGACCATGTTGACAATATAACGACAGACGCTCTGAAACGAAAGTAGCAGACCGACGACAACCTTGATTTGCTCTGGTTTGTTCAAAGACGGGACAGAATATAGGATGTAGAAAAATGAATTTGATGCTAATAAGGCAAGAGTCTAAGGTACGTAACGGTTTCTCTTTCCTATCACAGCGCCATCGAAAACTGAGCTGATTTGTTTTGTAGGCCTGTTAGGAACGTCGAGAATATGACTTCAGAGATTTAAAATTCACACTCGTGATCTGACAGTGACATAAACATAATATTCCCATCTGTCAGTCCTGTATTTCGTCAGTTTTGTTTTTATTTAATTTGAAGTTTCTGTAATTGTTTAGCTAAAACACAGAACAGAAGTAACGCTTTGTTTCATTTTTTTTTACAATAAAAGCCAGGCTGGGTCAAGAAAGTAGCTCTGATTGAGAATTTATCGATGTGTAAACTCTTTCTTGAATTTGTTCTCGTCCAATCAAAACACAGGAAATCAATAAATAAAATTAAGATTGGAATTATTTACATTTACATGAAGAGAAATGGTTACTTAAAGAGGCACTCTTGACGCAAAATTGGAAAATTGAAGAAAAAAAAGAGAGAGAGAATTTGTCATGGCCCATGCAAATTCTGTTCATTTAGAATAAGAACAATTTACATTATAGGGTCTATGAAATTACAGGTTTTAGAATCTAAAATCATCCACTTTATGAACAGTAATATAATTATTGTCTGGACCAAAATGAAAACAATGGAGTCATTCCTTCCTCCTCATTGCGCAGAAAACACGAACAAGTTATCATGGTCTCAAGTCCAAGGAAATAGAATGTAGGTAGACCGAGTAGTTTTTTAGAATCTCGAAAAAGATATCAGAACATATATGCTCCAATGCAGTGTTATTTTCGAGTTTTACGCTATGAATAGTCAAGTGACGTTGACATAGACGATAACAACGGTACGATAGATACAATCTTCTCTCCGGCACTTATATTTTGCACTGTTTGCTTCCTTTGCACTGCAGTTGAGCTTCTCAAAACTTCGCTTTGCTCATATGTTTAATATCTCTTTCGATTCATGACACAAATACCATAAAATGAAAGACTATGTCTCTTCAAGGACATCAGTATTATTAAGTCCAACCCCTTTTACCATGTCTAATGCAGAGACACCATATTTATCAGGAAGCTCGGGATCAGCACCTTTACTTAATAAATACTTGTAGATTTCCATGTGGCCATTTTTCGCAGCACAATGAATTGGTGTCCATTTCTTTTTATTTGAGACGTTAATATCGCTTCCATTTTCACATAATAATTTCACTATATCAGTGTGACCATTTGCAGCTGCCCAGTGGAGGGGTGTTTCCCCATATTTATCTTGCATATTGACGTCAGCTTTCTTACGAATTAGGCATTTTGCAACGTTTACATGGTTTCTTTTAGAAGCTCGAAACAAGGCAGATTGATTCTTTATGTTCCTGGAATTTACATCGGCCCCATTCTCCACAAGAAACTTTACAATTTCAAAAAAGCCACGTTTTGCTGCACAATATAGCGGTGTTTTACCACGGTCAGCCACTTGGTTAACAAACGCACTATAACTAACTAGACTTTTAACAATATTCAAGTACCCCCCTTGAGAAGCCCAGTATAAAGCTGTCTGCTGCAGCTCACAGGATATATTAACGTCTGCTTTGGCTTCTAACAATAAGCATACAACTTCAAAATGTCCTCGTTTTGCTGCCCAGTAAAGTGGCGACTCACTTTGTTTGTTGGAAAGGTTAACATCCGCTCCTTTCGCTAAAAGTAATTGAACAACTTGCACGTGATTCCTCTTTGATGCACGAAATAATGCAGATTTGGAGTTTGTAGTGCTTGTGTTAACAACGGCACCACTACTAATAAGATATTCCACCATTTTTGTATGTCCTCGCTTTGAAGCACAATATAACGGAGATTTATTATCTTTATCCTTCAGATTTACGTCGGCTCCTCTTTCTTTCAGACAGATGGCTATATCTAATCTGCCCTTCTGTGCTGCCCAGTATAGAGCAGTTTTCCCACCGTCAGTCTGACTGTTAACAAAAGCATTGTTTTCCAATAGCAACCTCACTATAGTTTGATGGCCTTTCTTAGATGCCCAGTACAAAGAAGAATACCCTTTTCTGTCAGTTTTATTCACATTAGCCAAGTTATCTATCAAAAATTTACATATTTCATAATATCCTCTTTTTGATGCTCTGTAAAGCGCTGTTCTGTTCTTTGTGGTTGGCTTATTTACGTCAGCTTTTTTTCCGACAAGCAGCTCAACTATTTCTAGATATCCCCGCTTAGCCGCGCAATATAGTGGAGACTTTTCCTTTTTGTCACTTTGATCACATTCTGCGCCACGGTCTAGTAAGTAACGTGCTATATCTAAATAGCCCTTTTGAGCAACCCAGTACAATGGAGACTTTCCATCTTCGTCAGTTTTGTTTACTTCAGCACGGCGTTCAACTAATAGCTTCACTATGTCTAAAGAACCTTGTTTTGCTGCATAATAGAGAGCAGTTTTCTTCTTTATATTGCCTGTGTTGACTTTTACATTGTTTTGTAGAAGAAACTCAACAGTTTCGACATTTGTGCTCATTACTGCAGCGATGAGTGGGGATTTTGACGACGTACAATTCAGAGAAGCGGCTTTGTCAATTAAATATTCAACGTCAGAAGAAACCCCGAATCGGCACGCCAAAACTAACGGTGTACTTTCGTTTTCGTCTTTCTTATTGACATCAACACCCCTTTCGACAAGTTTCTTAATTGCGCTAGAAAACCCCATATAGCAAGAAGCCGTTAGTGGGGTAAACTTTTTATGCATGTTTAAGCATTCTGTACCTTCATCTTCGATTTCAGTACAGGAGAAACAAGTATTATTGATGTTTTCAATATTAATGCTTTTAAGGATGATCTCAAAACATTTGAAGTCTTTACTGAAGATTGCAAGAAGCAACAATCTTATTTGCTCGACATTGTCCCTTGAAGGCTTATGTCCTATCCAATATTTGCTGTTTTCCGCTTTATTGTCTATCTCTTCAAAAAGACCCCCTTTCCCGTATCCAATCACCCAGCTCACGGCTTTAGCATTTCCTTCGTAAAAAATTTTGTCCTCGCTAACATTTTCTGTTCGATCTTCCAAAAGTTTCTCACGAAACCATTCATAATCATTACTTTTCAAAGACACATAATACTTTGCTTTTTTGGCGGATCTTTCGATTCGATAATCACGGCGATTTATATGCCGCGGGGAAAGAAACATTGTCTCAAAATCAGACAGTACCATGTCTTGAATAGAACTGCAAAACATTTCACAGAAAGATTTATCTTCCCAACAGTTATTTGTAAATACTTCTAGATATTTCATGTTTCTAATGTCAGCGAAAATTCTTTCCTTCAGACTCTCTCTTTTCACTGAAAAGCAAAGCTTCTCCTCAAGGTATAAATTCTCCAACCCATCATTTATCAAACATTTCTCTGCTATATAATTACACCCCATACCTTTAAGCAAGTCATTTGGGTGATCTTTTCCATAATGGAAAGCAAGCATTTCGAAGACATGATTATGCTTAAAGATAAAATCTTCCCCATGTCTAAGAAACCAAAGCCTTTCCTGGACCAGTCGTTCACATTCTTTACCAACATCTTTGATAGAAAACCCTTCTTTACAATATTCTTGGCATGAGTCCGATACGATTGTTAGTTTTTCCGGATTATTTTTTGGATCGTCAAAAGGATAAAAACAGGAGCCTTGTAAAACACAATATATAAGAAACAAATAGGAAACTGGTCTTTCTTCTCGCAAAGAATCAAGGTACTTGAGGAATATTTTTTTGTGATTTTCAAAGAATTCCAATGAATGAACTCGTAGTTCCTTGAAATCAGACAAAAGTGTACAAAGAAGGGGGAAAGACTGACTTTTGCAACATGCAAGTTTGTCTACATCTGCCACCTGGCAACGGTTGCATAAATGCTGAAGGAAACCAGTTTTCTCAGGAATGTTCAGGCTCATTGAAATATCAGAGAAATCTATAATTTTTGCAACGTGCGAAAAATTGAATTTCTGCATTTTCTCGTAGACTAGTGTTCTGCAGGTCATGATAAGTTTTGAATGTTTCGATTTAAGCAATATTTTGATATCTCTATAATTTTCTAAATCATACGTAAATGAGATATCAAAGCCAAACAGTCCAAACACATTGTCCAAAAGAAATACAACTTTTGAGTCAACACCCAAATCCAATCTTATATCTTTGAAAGTGGAAATTTCCCGTGTCACATAGTCATCTTTGCCCAGGTAAAAAGCAACGTGTTTCATTGTTGCCGTTTTTCCACACCCAGAATCACCAATGATTAGAACACAGTTATTCTTTTCCACGGCCGCTTTTACGGCCTCAAATTGTCTTGTTTCTTTATAAAAGAGCGAGTATCCTTTTGCAGGACTACAAACTAAAATAAAAAAAAAAGAGTCTGTATTTTGTTTCAGTTAAACAGTCATTCAAGATTATCTTCGAAGAAGTTGAAAATCGACCCACGTCATTTTTTCATCTGAAAAACATGCAATACAAATTGTAATGATCGCAAATCTGTCCTTCGAAATGTTTGGGAGGTGCCATATGTTCACAAAAAGGTATTCAGAAATAAACTTTCCTTCTTTCACTTAAAAAATGGATTGAGCTTGAAATACTTATAGTTTTGACGATGCATCTCTGTAACTGAACATTGCCCATGTATAATTTCTTTTTGCAATTTATATTCATTTTGTAAGGCATATAAAATGGATTATCAAATTAACTTTATTACTGTAATATACGAATTCATCATCGAACTCTTACGCCAATGTATGTAGCCGTCTGAAACACATTTGCCAGTGCGCAAACAAAACATAATATTTTCTTGCCAATTCCTGTGCCCCTAATTTTCAAAATACAATGTCTCTAAATCACTTGATATATTTTGGCAAAACACACACAAAAAAAATATAGATATGTACAATATTCTTATCAAGAAAAACAGAATATAGGACACTGGCAAAGTGGAAAAAACAATGGGGTATTTTTGGGGGATACAGAATGCAGCAAGTTTCGAAGGCTATAGATTCAGAATTTGCATAGAATTGTCTGAAAAAATGAATACTTCTTTAAACTTATTAATAAGATATAATCGATTCAAAGGCATGATCCTTTTGCACACAAGATATAGAAAAGATTTGGGTTTAAAGATAGACAATAACAGATATTAAATGTGATTACCACTTGTTGTCAATGAACATGTCGTTTCTGATGCAGTGCATGTTCCAGATTCCTTAATTTCAATGCGTTCATTGTCGGATTCGTCATGACCTTTAAAAAATGAAAATGAAAATTAAATCGTTGAGATGCATTTTAAATATAAGGAAAGGTTGGGAAAGTTAAATACCAAAAAAAGTTTTTCTTTTAAGACCTGAATCAACTGATTTTTTTAATTGAGGGCAAAAGTACATACACGTATCTTCGTTTGACTCCAAAAGGGACTTTCTTAAATGTTTGGATTCTAAAAATGTATAGAAAAAGCATTGCAAGGGAATGTTCAAACATAATGTCAACCCATAAATCAAATTCACTAAGTATTTACAGTTTTTAGTTTGAAACAAACCTTTATTTTTTCTAGAATTTTTGTTCTTTCGTCGATGGAAGAAAAATAACAACAGAAGAATTATGAGGATGAAACAGGTTATTCCGATCATAACACCGCCTACCCAGGCTGCATCTTGGCTTTTATTGCTGGTTGTAGGTAGTAGAGTTAAATTTGGTTGAACAGCCGAGAAATTTGATCTATACAAAATATGCATACTCTGAATTTGTGGAAGCTAAACTGTTATTACTATCGTTAATGTACATGTTCCTCAAAATTATAGATTGTATAAAATCCATAGGGTTTTTTTATATGAAGGCCGTGAGAGTTTTCCTTTGTTTTAATATGTAGGGTGTTTTAGTGAAACAATTATAAATACGTTTTATTTGGACACTTTCGTTCGGCAAAATAACACCTATCATCAATATTGATTTGCAGACACGCTGGATCTACAATACAAACAAATCTTTATTATTAATATCACAAAGATTAACAGTAAAGCGTTACATGTTCTGAATTCTAGAAATACTCTCTTTACCTCATCATTGACATGATTTTAACTTACGTGTATATATCAGATCACTGAAATAGGGCTTCTCTGGGCAGGCTTCAGCTTTAAACATGTTGCAATTGTACTGGTTTAGTGTTCCAGACCCGGCTAGTTCTATGCAGTTTCCTTTAACATAAGATTGATGATTAACTAAGTAGGTCATGACTTTCTCGGGCTATGGCCAATCCAGCCCCACATATGGGACTAACTTTGGAAACGCGTGATATGAAGAACTGCGAACGATAGCATTGTTCTCCCGCCTACCTCCAGGTCGATTTTCAAAAGCTAACATATTTTGATGATTTTTCATATTTATATAAATATTTATGTGAATTTTCATACAACATTACTTCTTTGGGAAAACAAAGAGAGGTAACTCTATAATTTGGGTAAAACTTGTGCTTTTCACAATAGAAATCAACGGAAAACGGAAAATATTTTTAAAACATCTTTCCCCCCCCGTGAAACAAAAATTCCTTTTTACACGTAATATGGACTGTCATTTTACAAATTCATACCAAAGCTTTTTGTGTTTCATGGGGGGGAACGTATGTTTACAGACAAAAAACTACAAAAATGCTTATTTTTTCACCAATTTCAAAGGGTTTTACAACTGAAATATTGTATTTTTTAAATAATATATGTTTAATTTTATATGTGTAAAACATAAGAAAAGATTTTAGGAACATTTATTCATATCCAAGAATATTTTAAAATGTGTTTATGCTTTAAAGCCCGATTTCAATGGAAAACATCGTCTACCCCCCTTATTTTAAGAGTTGGAATTAGGAATAATTAACTGTTTAACACTGGCATTAAAATTATCAGTCAATTACCATTGAACTGTTCTTTGCATTCAACAAAGATTTTACGGTCAAATTGTCATAAGTATTGAATTATATGGGTATAAAATGTAGGCGGGAATCGAAAGTTAGCGTGCGTAGTTCTTTGCAAATTGGTGTCTATTAACATGAAGTTCACATGTTTAATGTATGACTAACTTATTCCAACCCTTTTACCTGGACTATGGACCCAGATATCATGGATTTCACACATTTAGTAGAGTGCTTTGTGTTCACTATAATCATGCAAAAGGTTTTCCTGTTTTTTTTCCCAGAGTTTTGAAGATTTTTGAATTGAGATGATTTTCACCCTTATATAAAACCTCAAAAGAGGGAGGGGCATTTCATTCACAACTTTTGTTCCCTTTTATTATATTTATGCATTTTGGGTTTTGGCATGTATACGAAGAAGCTGAAATGTTTAAAAAATTTATGGAATTTATCATGCACAAAGACGGATGGGAACGGATAGTAATAGTTTAACAAAAATATAAAAATTCCTGAGAATGAATGTAAAATATGACATGACTGTCAACTGAGTCATATGACAATGTGTCCTTTCCCTTTCGATTCTTAAACACTTAAAAATATATCGATCGGTGAAAGGCTTAAGTCGGAGTGGAATCCGATTTTAGCGAAGAGGGGCAAAACGAGTGCTGAAGGTATGGCCGCCCCCCCCCCCCCCCCCCCCCCCCCATGCATCGCTTTGATAAGCGAGCAGTTCGAGAAACATCTGAGAAACTATCATACCCATGCCAATGTTTTCGGAATATTACCTCAATATCACTGCATATAATTCTGGGTTTTATTTTCCTGAATTTTGTGTGAACTACAACTAGAGCACATTTAGGAAAAACTTGATCAATCTGACACCCTTTCTCCAAATTAATAGAAAAGGGCTTCTCCGTTTTTCCATTCAATATACACTTGAAATGCCTACATGCGTATTGTCCAAAGTTTTACGTCACAGAAGGCAAAATGTATGGGTTGTATAGCTTTGCTAAAATAAGACCCATGCCATGGTTTACCAAGATTTGAATTCTATGATTCAGCAAAATAATAAGAGATTAGTACATGATTTACCTTTCTGAACCATAGGTCTAACTTCATCGTAGCAGAATTCCAACAGCACCGACTTTTGCTGATTGGGTACACATAGATAACGATTTCTGACGTCATCAAGACTACAGTTTCTCCGTCTAGCAGAGGAATTCCAATCTGTGGTATTTAAGGGACATGACGTCACTGGGAAAACGGGGTATCTGTATCTGGAATTCATTTTATTTTGTTGCTGTAGTCGGAATACTGCTTGGATTTAAATTTATACCTGTAAACATTGAAATGATGTTTCAAAATGTGAATCTGTGGAAGATATGATACTTTTATTACATGTTTACTCCTTTATGCAATGGATATAGCTCATAGAATATCGTTTTTATATCCACAGTTGTGACGTAACAATGGTTTTTGTGTGAATTTCATTAAGTCAAATATTGAGGATTTACAAATAAAAACAGTGTAAAACATGAAATTACTTTGTGTTAAATCATGTGACAAAAAGAATCTCCATTGTTTGGGGTTAGATATGATTTTTTTTATCCAACTCGTTGTGTGTTTCTATCCCCTCGGCAAGGCTCGGGGATAAAAACACACTACTCGTTGGATAAAAAAAATCATATCCAACCACAAATTATGGGAGATCCTTTATATATATATATATATATATATATATATATATATATATATATATATATATATATATATATATATATATATATTAAATAGACAAAAATGTATGTAATGATAACAAATTCAATGAACTATATGAATTATCTGTTAAAAATTCATTTTAATTACACGCACAGTCCAGCGTGAGTAATCAAAATAACGTTTGTTTGTTTTTTGTTTGGTTGTTAGTTTGGTTGTTTTGTTTTATCTTAACACCGATTCTTGCATGATAAATAAATGCTATATGGTATGTGTAGGAATTTTCTCCTTTTCTGGCAGATAAATCTGAAGTATTTCCATTTTTGAAAATAATTTTGCTAATTCTATAAAAGAAACATTCAATAAGTAGTTTTTGTTTAACATGAACTTAATGCATCGTCTGATTCTCAACGTTGCAGCCAGTTTAACGGAAAACTTATCAGAGTTACCTTTCTTTGATTAATCAATATGTCGTTAAACGAAAACGAAAGTAAATTTTTCATATACACTGTATATACGATAACGCTTGATTAATTAGAACATTTTAAAATCATTATGCTATTTTAGAAATATATAACTGTCTTGTTGGTTTAAGCCCCCCCCCCCCCCAAATCAAGAGGAAGCTTTGTAATTAAACAGAAATAAACAACACACAGTAGTGATCTTATCAAATGATATATACATTATAATCACTAACAAATAACATATTTTAGTTTACTTACGATGAAGTATCGTATAAGGGTATACATTGATCATGTATAATAACTCCAGACAACTAGACAATCCATTCGAAACTAAATAAAATAAAAATGGTTCTATGAATTAATTAAACCTCTGTACGCAATAGAGCGTTTAGAATGTTTCATATTTATAATAGCGTACCTGGGTAGCTTCCAACTTTATTTCACAACAAAATACATTTCCTCAATTTTCATGTTTTCACTTGATCAAAAAGGGCCAAAAATGGCCAAATTCAATACATCCGTCTCCATGGCAACCGAGTGCACGTGTGGAACTTCCGACACCATATTTGCTAGTTTTGTTCCAAGACACACCTGCGGTGCAAATTTCATCAAAATCCGAGACATGTCGTTTCCAAGTCTTATAATAAATTTGTTGGTGCTTACAGAGAATGCATGTTAACATCTGAAGCAGCGTATCCATCGTTCGTGCTTTGCTGTATCATGCCCACTTGGCAATTCGAACGACGTTTGATTTTACTTGATATTTTATCCAGAAAATGTGTTAAACGCAGCATCAGAGGTACATCAATAGTCTGCACCTTGAGAAGCATTATCCATGCAAGTTTGTTCAAAATTGAAACTAGGTAGGTGGACATCTTTTAAATTTAAAAGATGAAACATGAAGATAACGAACAGTATTCAATACTGAAATCCATTGAAATGATACAAATTTGGAGCAGAGCAAACACGGACCTCAGCATTTAGAGGTGGGATCAGGTGCCATGGAGCAGTGAGCATCCCCTGCCGACCGGTCACACCCGCCATGTGCTCCTTGTCATGATCGGGAAAAACACGGGAAAATCCGTAGACAAATCAGTGTATAAATAATGCACTTTGCTGAATGTCTGTTGACAGGTAAAAGTTAACAAACGTAAGTAACGAGAACAAATTATGGAATCTTTTTCTCCCTTTACTGAAAGTCTTCAAAACTGTCAGTACGTTATTACAGCATGAAACACTCACAAAACAGTATTACATAACACCTGATGTTATAATAGACACAGTATGTTTGTTTGTTTGTTGTTTAAGTCCCTCTAGAGAATTTTTCACTCATATGGAAACGCCACAACTTGCCGCTGAAGGGCTGGAAATTTATACTTGTACCTGGCACTCAGGGCCATTGAGCAGAGGCATATTTTTTTTGTACCAACACCTACTGCGATACGGAACCACAGCTTATACGGTCCGCAGTGGATTTGAACCCGAAAAAGTTAGGCCTTTGTTAGGTTTATGAATAACATTTGATGAAAAGTTAAAGTAAGAATTTGGAATAATTAATTTTTTACGCAAAAAAATAAGTACCACGATATAATGAGATACCAGTATATATATATATATATATATATATATATATATATATATATATATATATATATATATATATATATATATATATATATATATATATATATATATATATATATATACGTGTAGCCTAATGCAAAGTGGGGAGATTCTACAATCCTCGCATGCAAAAAGATACCACGTGGCGATGCAAAAGTACTAACTATTACAATACATGAAGTGTCAATTTTTTGTATGTATTATTATTACATATATTTACATGTACTATATATTTAAAGAAAATGTTGCAATGTGACTTTATATACATAATATTTTAAATGGCTTGTCTAGCTAGTTCACATACAGCAAAAAGCACTTTTCACAGTTTAGAACCCACAACGACTTATTTTCATTATTTAGGCCTAAATGAGCAAAATTGATACAGTGTGTTTGTATCATATTCATCATATTCTCTCTTTCTGTAACATAATTCAAACAATCAAAAAGTGTGTGTTTTTCATCTTCAGTAACATTCATTGAGCATTAAGTACAAAGTCTTTGATCTCTAGGAATGCCCAAATAACGACCTCTTTCTATTTGTAAATTGTGAGAAGATGTACGCAACCTACATATTGCTTTCCTTTGTTCAAATGGTAGGCAAAGTAAATATTTTTTCAAGTCCAAAATTTGTTTTGATCTTAACATAAGTATCCAGTTTACCTTCTTGTGACAATCTTATTAAATTCCACTCATTCATGTAATATGCAAATAATTTTTTTTTTTTTTTTTTTTTTTTTTTTTTTTTGCATTTATTCTTGAAAGTTTGCAATTTGTTAGAAAAAGTATCCTTATTAAAATTTAATATTTCTGCAATTTTACTAAATGTTCCATACCAGGATGTTATACTGTTACTCCAGTAAATCTTACTTTGAGAGTATGCTGCTCTCAATAATGGAAATGACATGTCTGGACATTCTAATTTATGGACATAATTCAAAATACTTTTAATAATATCAAAATGAAGAGGCAGTCCTCCGAGCTCAGATAATGAGAAGTTTGCACTTTTTCTATGCAATCCTAATATATTCTTACAAAATTTTATGTGTAGATTCTCACACTTTAACCTATTATAAATGTCATACACCGAGAGTTTGCAGGTTTTAAGGAAAATACTAGGTCGATTGATGTTCCCCCATATTTCACATCCATAAAGCAAAATGGGTTTTATTGTATGATCAAATACATGAAGGGATGTTTTAACACTGGGTTTCAAAGACAAAAAAATCATTTTGTAGTTTATAAAATGCTTTCAAAGATTTTTTTCAAAGATGAGCATATGAGAAGGTTCCAGAGGCACTAAAGAGTACCCCCAAATATCTATAAGAAGACACAGATTCTAAAATCTGATCAAATAGCTTAAATTCTTTGTATATATATATATATATATATATATATATATATATATATATATATATATATATATATATATATATATATATATATATATATATATATATATATAAATAGACAAAAATGTATGTAATGATAACAAATTTATATGTTTTACACATAGGTACTCCTCGGCTTAATTGTTTAAAAAATAGGAAATAAATTCGTTATCCAGGGTGTACGGGTATTTACCCCAGGTTGTATTCCATACACCCTCGATTGAACCTGGATAACTAATAATATTATATCGGGGAGAAACGATTTTACAAACTACAAACAACTGAATATAATTTTATTTCGTTTGTATTCTAGCCTCTAATTGGTTAATATCCAAAAGGGAACACAAATTATATCTGTATAACCTGGTTTAGTATGGGGACACAAACCCTGACAACCAGCTGAATCATCTGTATCCATACAATCCTCTCATTTCCAGTCCTCGGGATTCATGGAAAATTCCAGATTTAATAAATGTACCTTTAACTTCAAACATGAACTTACCACATGTAAACAAACAACAAGTCTGCTGGCTTATGTATCAGTTTTTACCTCTCCTCGCTTCCCATCACTTCCGTTACTACGGTTGTATTATTGAGCGGCAAATTTGAACTAATAAAAAGCAACGAAATTTTACACCCATAGTTATTTAATGATTTTAAAATTAAATTATAAGGAATAACTCTAATTCTTGGCCAAATTATTCGAGTATAACCTGGTTTGGGTCAGTTTACGCTTTATAATCCGCCTGACCCAAACCAGGTTATACTCGAATAATTTGGCCAAGAATTAGATTTATTCCTAAAATAATGACACTGACCAGGTATGGATGATACCTGGTTAGTAAATTTCATACCTGGCTAGGCGAAGCTGAGCCAGATATGAAATTTACTAACCAGGTATCATCTTGTACCTGTTCACTACAAGTCCTTGTTACTAATAATACATGTACATGTAGCTACGATAACGTAGGTAGAAATAGTCTGTGGACTTCACCTGAATTAGTGAATATGGCTCAAGATTGATCATAATCTAGCAAGTGCTTACGTTAGATCCAATACATAAGTATTTAGAAATTGAATATTTAAGTACTAATATTTACTGTTAATAAACAAAACAAAAAAAAAAAAAAAAAAAAAAAAAAGAATTTACTTACCCTTTGAGTTTCTCTCTTGAGAAAAGCCCTCCTAGGCTTCTTTGGGGAGCTAGTAACGGGAGTTGTGAGATGGGCTCGCCGTTTCCCCAATTCCGATGAGGCTCAGTCTGCTACTTTTGTTTGAACTGTTGGAATGGCATCCTTATTGAGGTCTCTTCTGGCTACCTTAACCCCCATTGATTCCAAGATTTTGTACTTTGCGGGATACGCATCCTCAGTAAGATGTATAGAGCACAATGTCGACGTCTTCGAGGGGCCTATTCGGTTCTTTCTGTACTGCTGTACAAACTTCGTCCACTTCCGCAAAATCGCAGGACTGTCGAATGGAAAATAATGAAGACCGATTCCCTCCGTCTTGGTGTTGCTACAGCCTCCAGCAACACATCATCTACCTCTGGAAGAAGATTGAAAATCCAGTCAAAGCGCCCCCTAAGAAGCCCGTCCCGGTCAAAGCGTCCCGTGATTTTGGTGAAAGAGCCCCTTGATTTTGGTGAAAGAGCTCCCTGATTTTGGTCAAAGTGCCCCCTGATTTGGTCAAAGAGCCCCCTTATATAATTTAACAGTAAAATGATGTTACAAAACCGCCCCCAAATATTGGTCAAAGCGCCACTTGATTTTGGTCAAAGCACCCCCCTGATAATTTTTATAGAAAAATTTCATTTCGAAACCGTCCCCAAGCAATGTGCCCCCTTCTGATTTTGGTCAAAGCGCCCCTTAGATATTTTTATAGAATGTTCGTTTGCAATTTAAAAAAAACAAAATAATAAAAAAAAAAATTAAAAAAAAAAAAAACCTAAATTTTTATTTAATTTCATTTTATTTCCCTTTACTAATTTATGCTATTTATTTCATATCCCCAAAAATACATTTCATACTTTAAGTTTTAGTTGATTTTTGTTTGTTCAGCGTGTCCCAGGAAATGTTTCATAGATTAAGTTTGAATAATCTTAAAGAAAACATTAAAGAAAACATTTCCAAAGAAATGAGAATGTTCGCCGGTATCATTTAATTATCCCCCCCCCCCAAAAAAAATGATACCGATGCCGTTGCTCAGCTCTTGCCACGCGGAGGACTAAGTGTGAAATGGTCGTACACAAATGTAAAATTTGAAAATTAGAAGTTTATTACACTGAATAAAACCCTAAAAAGACTTACAGTGTATCAAGATAATATTATTTAATAAATTGATATCCTTTTTTCTCTTTTTTGATGCATATATTAAGAGAAAATGAAAATGGAGAGTAAACTTGATCTGATTACTTTTTACACTACCGAACAGAAATTTACTATTGTTAGCTATAGTACATATTCTAATACTATGATTTACTATGTATCTTCATATGCAAAGATGCATGGGGAACTGAAACTTTTCAGACTCGCATACAGATGTTGCACATAGTTGCATTTAAGTAATGTTCCTTCCAGGATTTTACATTTAA
This sequence comes from Saccostrea echinata, assembly GCF_033153115.1. Lineage (NCBI taxonomy): Eukaryota > Metazoa > Mollusca > Bivalvia > Ostreida > Ostreidae > Saccostrea > Saccostrea echinata. The sequence continues at coordinate 12,396,293 of NW_026889761.1, forward strand.
ATTTCTCCTGTTTTCAATTTATCTAATTTTAAAAAATTACGCTACTTGTATAAATATTGGTCAAAGCGCCCCACGATATATTTTTAAAGGGGGGAAGACGATAAGAAACCGTTTCTAATTATTTATCAATTTGTCAAAATATCACTATCGGTTTCGTTAAAGAATATTCTCCATGGGGGGCTTTGACCAAGAATTAGGGAGCGCTTTGACCAAAAGCAGGGGCGCTTTGACCATTACTTGGGGACGGTATTTTAACATCAATTTCCTGTAAAATTCTATAACGGGTGCTTTGACCAAAACCAGGGGGCACTTTGACCAAAATAATGAGACGCTTTGACCGGGACAGTTTTCTTAGGAGGCGCTTTGACTGGCTCCCCTCTGGAATCTACTAGGCGATCAGCGATCTGCGACATCCTCAGTCACGGGAAATAGTTATACACAAAAAATCACAAGAAATATGTCCTGAAAACAAATTATAAGCAAAACAATAAACTAATACTACAGTCAATAGACAACGAAAGTTACGAAAGTCACTACAAACTAAAATAAAGCTCTCAAAATGTCCCCGAAAATTCACAATTTCCTTTATTTTCAAAATGGCCGGTCCATGTAGTGACGTCACACTGAAACAGGGGCTAAAACCGTGCTATTCAGAAAATCGCTCATCAGGTAGTTGGATTTTCCCCAAATAACTCCGTTAATCGTGCGCCGATTTCGATGCGTTCTTTATTTATTTATTTATTTATTTATTTATTTTTTGGTTTATTTTTTTTTTTAATTTCGCTTTAATCGTTAAAATATAAAAGAATTGCAATCCGTTTCCATTACCCTTAAAAATATATCTAAAATTCATGATTTTAGTGTATGGGAAATATTGGAGGTTTGTGGCATGGTGCATGTACATTTCCATGCATACCAAGTAGTAACGAATGATCCATCTAGTACCTTACCCTCAAAATTTCAGACCCCGGGACAGGGGACTTCGATGTCTCCGAACCCGATGTTTATTCGTATAGTATTATATACAATGTAGTAGGCCTAAAAACTGGAGGGCTATATATCGGAAACTAGAGATGGTACCATCACCATTTTTTTCAGAGAAGTGGTATCTGACCACTAATACCCTACCCTCAAAATTTCAGACCCCATGACTTATGTTAGAATTTTGAATTGCGAACTGCATTCTGAAATGCAGTTCACTTTTGAATTGCGAACTGCGTTCCAAAATCTGATTGCCGTGATGGTAGATGCATGTCGCCGACGACAATATGTACCGTCACAGGGGTGTCCCGTTTACAAGCACCTGTGATCCCAGCATATATACATCATGGCCTTATGGTTATTAAGACAATAAATTCGATAGTCTTTCAACAGCGCGCATTTCATTATATTCTATCTTGTACGGGCGAAAGGTATTCTGGAGATTTAGTTCAGAGGCAGTCCGCCATGCACGTTGGGGGTCATTTTCAGTCCTGAACCAATCTCTCGGTTGTAAACTCGTGACAGAGTTGGTTTGGACCACGACCGAAACTTTTACTTTGAAAAAAAAAAGATAGTGTTCAAAACAGGCGAATCGACGTTTCCCGAAATATTTTAAGCTTAAAACAAAAGTCTAAACAGATCTTAGATAAAAAAGGTTATAAAATTTAATTTTTCAATAAATAGAATGTATTGTTTTAAAAGAAAAAAAAGGGGGAAATATAAGACAGAGAAACACAGAGTTTTATCTAATATTACTCGTGATAAGGACTGTGACGCATTCAACTATGACGTCAAGGCTATTCTCCGTGCAATTTCTATTACGTCACAACAATGCAAAACAATGGAAAATAATTGTCTACAATCTATTCAAAAACTTCGATGCTTTAAAGTCTTTTATGACATTGGATTTCTCCCCTATAAAATAAGTAAGTATATTTCCGTCGAAGTTTGGTTTGTTTGATATACATGTACATGTGTGTATATACAGATATACCACAATATTTAGGTTAATTCGAGAATTCATTACACATGTACGAACACATCTAAAGGACATCATGTTTATATTTATTTTGATGATATGGAAAAAAAATAACTTTAAATAATATATTATTAATTAAATTAATGGATAAAATAAGAATGTACATGTGTTTTTGATAAAGGTAATGCGCAGCGCCGTTGAAAAGCCAAATAAAATTATTCATTTATTTGAATGTATTAGATATTCCTTCGAAAGATTTGAAAACAGTGGATTGATTTTCAGATTTTTGGTTGAGCAAGCTAGTTCATCGTTCCTATTTGTGAATTACATGTAGATGTTTGTTCGGATGAATTAGGTAATAATTCTAAGAATATTTTAAGATGTTAATTTGCTCGGACAGTTTAGTTCTTCGTTCGGGGCAAATTAAATACCCGGTAAAAGTAGAAGAAATTACATGTAATATTAATGGGAGGTCAACATAACCGCTACATTGCGAAAAATTTAAACTCATTACCGCTTCATTTTCTCAAATTTTTGGGCGATCATTACCGCTGCATTTTATCGAAAGGACTAATGCCGAAAACAACTCATTATACCGCTACATACCGAATCGACCATGCAATGGCACGGAATATGAGTTCCATTCAATATAATTCACTCAAAATGTAGTGAAGTACAATTTGGATCTGAATTCGGAACGACTTTACCGGTCCCCAGAAAAACGCGCTAAAATATAGTGTCGCCGTAGGCGACTTCAATATATATATGGGATCGCGTGAGCGATCGAAAAAAATGAAAAATATGGAGTTTTAAGCCTTTTGGACCCCAAATTCGAATTCTACAGTTAAAAGTTTAGTTTTAAACTTTGTTTTTAAACGAAGTTTTTAACCTCGTTCTCTGAAAAAATGTAATAAATATTGTTTATTCAGTGAATAGGAGACAAAACATAAATGTGAACTAAGCGCGTGCGGCGCATGCTTAGTGCCGTTTGTTTTGTACTTAGCCATTTTTTTTATGTAAACAAACCAACGAGATGTTGTTGAAGCTGAATTTAGATCTTGCAAAAAATACAGACGCAACTGAATTTCTTAATTAATTTAAAAGAACAAGACACTAACCCTAATCTTTCGGATGGTATGCGAGGACTAACCCATATCTCCCAGGCGGATGCTAGACCATGCTAGACTAACCCATGTGCAAGGACTAACCCTAATCTCTCGGATGGATGCGAGACTAACCCTAATCAGTCGAAAACTAATGCAAGGACTAACCCTAATCTTTCAGGTGGGTGCAAGACTAACCCTAACCAGTCGAAAAATGTGCAAAACCAACCCTAATCAGTTGGGTGACGTAAATCTTACGTCATAGTGCAATGAGCGCGCGGATCTTGTGGATCTGGGGACCAGTAAAGTAAAGTCTACCCCTGAATACGTTTTATTTCCATTAGTGAAATCTTCAAAATTAGAGGCGCGTTTGGTCGTCTGACAAGGACAGCATTGGGTTGCGGATAATACAAAACATGCCAATCTCAATCCAATTTTTAATGTCAAATGTATTTGTCATTCCAATTAAAGAACAGAAGAACTAAAAGACATAAGTAAGAGAGCGAGAACCTTAAATTTATCATCCATTAATAAAAAATACGACATTTCCGAGGCATGTGTATTGTATTTAGATGTACCATACGATAAATAGATACATACGATCAACAATAGAAATAAATTGATATCGTTGTCATTCCTACTCTTGATGTATATAAAGTCCACAACAATAAAATATTTCATTTGCATTTTCTTAGGATTTGTTCATCGACATTCAACATATTGTTTACCTGTTTACGTTACGTTTGTCCCTGAAATCCCGCGAGATTTGTACATTTTCCGACTTTTTCACAAAAGAGCGCACTAAGAAGTATAACTCTTCCATAGTGGAAATAGAACGTATTCTAATCAAAACGAGTATAAGTGTAAGGCCTGCATGTGTGTTTTATCTATGGACAGTGCCTGATTTTAAACCTTTTAAAATGTTTTATGTCTATTGAACCGGTCGAGACCACTAGATTTTCTGACTTCAGCATAAATTTGCATGTTTAATTAACTATCTGTTTACTTCACCGACTGTTGAATGAGTCGCAATGCATTGTGGGCTACTACATGTATCAATACGAACTCAGGTGTATTGAAAATAGAGAGGATATTTAATTTTCCCCTAGAAACTCATTTTAATATTAATGAAAGAAATATTGAAAATGATGTATTATCTTTCATTTCTATGCTCACATTTACAATTTTTTCTTTATGGAGCATTAATATCAACTTTTAATACAAAGGCGTAATCTATATTGTTCAAAGAGACGTAGAACCTAGTGCCATTGTGTCGATAAAGCAGTGTGTGTGTTTTTCACGTAATATACGCGTGTACATAGTTTTTAGACAGCCGTATAATGTGCGCAATTATTATTTGAACTCCTCAATATCATAAAAATGTTTTATGTAAATTCAAAAGTCAAAGCGGTTGTACGGTATTTGAAGCAACTATTAATCATCTAAAACAACTCCAATATTAAATGTGAGCATGAAACAGTGTCTTTGGAATATAATCTTTCAAGTTCAGACTTATAAAGTAGAAAAAGAAACTGTACAGTTTTTCTGGTGACCAAGTAAATATTATGCAGTAGATCGACAAAAACCACATGTCGCTGTTGAATTGTAAACACGTACATGTAGTAGCCCGTCATGCTTTGCGGTTCATTCAATTGATTGGGGAATGGGTTCGACGAAAACATAGTCACATGTTGAAAAGTGCCTTCCATAAAAGGTAGTGTACCCGACCTGTTGAAATAAAGTAGTTTTTAAATTAAAAAAAATGGAAAAAAAAAAACCCATCCTGCTCAAAGTTCTACTTTCACCCCCCCCCCCCCCCCCCGTGGTGAGGAGGGGAAACAGGTCTTATGCATGTATATGTTGTACTGTACACGCATAAGACGCTGGCTAACGAAAGAGGCAATGTAGCGGTAATGTATACTTTTAATGTAGCTGTAATGTATCCTTTTTTTGTAGCGGTAATGTGCATGTAGAGGTAATGAAAATTTTGAAAATGTAGCGGTAATGATACGCACCCATATTAAAGTAGCAAAGCTCTCTTTTGATCTCAGTCTCACTTTTACAAAAAGAATTTATGTAGAAAAGTACTACTGAAGTCAAAGATGAGGTCAGCAAAGTTTTATTGCCCTGGGCCATGCTTTTTGATTACATCGATTGCATTCCCTTGACAAAATGAAATTATTATTTGCAGTGTAGTATAAAAAATTGACCAAATATTTACTTCAGCTTATATACAGTTCTGTTAATTTATTGCAAATTGACCGACGAATTAAATCAATACATTAATAATTAATGCCCAAAATGGATAAATTATTTTTTGTAATATGACGGCGTATATTGAAATCATTAACAGGCGAAGACCAGAATAAATTGCTCCAACAAAGGCCGGAAGTTACATCAGTAGTCAGGCATCAGAAAAGGCATCCAATCGGATTCAATGTAAACCTGTTTAACCTACAAAATGCTCAGAACAAACCAATAAACGAAAGTCTGTTACCAAGCTCACGTGTATCAAAGACACCGGAAGAAAAATGCGCGATTGAGCTATCAGAAGACCATAGGAAAGAAGAGGACCGAAAGTTTGAATGGAGGGTTTATCTGGCCTCATTGCAATTCACAGAAGATATTCATCCGCCCCAGACATTATCACATAATCCTAATTTAATCAGGCGCCCAAGGATTCACATCTCTCCGCCATTAAAAGAAACAGACCTTCTATTCAACAACTTTACAAAGCAGCTGATCCTTAGACAAATGATTTTTCCTACCATTAAAGATCAGTATATTTTTTACATGAAGAATTTTCCTCTTTTGCTTGAAAGAAAAACTGATGAAGATATAAAAACTAAATCGCGAAAAAGAACACCATCTCCCAAACCCGTGACAGGGCCAGAATTAAAGCGCGGAATTCAGCTGAAATGTCGTCTGCTAGATCTTCAGCGAGATGTCAATGAATTAGAGAGAGAGGAGCCAGATATCGTTTTTGAAACGGAACTCCGGGACAACGTGTTCGATCCTACAACCTGGGACTGGAATAAAATTGTATGGCCCTTCTACATCCCTAAGCCATCCCGAGAGACTAGGAGGCGGAGATTGATTTCCCCCATATAGAACAAAACATTTGTTTTATTTAATAATTTGAAACTCAAGGAAAATCTTAACTAATAGTCATCATTTAATTCTACTGCCCACATTATCATAAAACACCGAATTAGTAGTGCTATGAAAGTACTATGAATTCTTTAATTTAAAGAATTCAAAACAAAGTTCCTGTATTTTACCAGTACAAATATCATCGATCCTATGAATAAATAAACTGTTTTTTTTTTTAAAGATGTGAGCTAAATGCAAATGTGCCCCCATTAATGTGAGAACTGCAATTAAAACATTAGTATGACATCATCTTTTGTTCTTTTAAAACTTTCTATTTCTTGAAAGGCCCAAGACAGGTCCAATAAGTTACCTGTGACCGTCCAAAAAGTGAAAAAAATCTATCTATTATTAAAAATAATGGACAGTATTTAGTAACTTATTGGATGGCTACAGGTAAGTTTTTGGACTAAGAAAACACAATAAAAACACGCATATTTAAAGCAATGAATCCAGCATGTTTCACAGTGTAATGAAATATATGTTCCAAGTCACAGAAACAAAACCTGAAACTTTGTAATTGTTCCAATAAATAATGAAATGAAATGATGAATTCCAAATCAAAATGAATTTCGAAACTTAAATTTGAAGGAAATATCTCCGAATTTCATTGGAATATAACTTGCACGAACACACTCAGGGATATCACATCGATCTCTTTTTTAATGCCTTCCTGGCAAGAATCAGTCGCTCCTCCTTCTTTCTCACTTAGACTCTGAATAATTTTGCTTACTTTCTGCAGGAGCACATCGATTGTTTCTTCTATTACAAGAAAGCAAGGGTGTTTGTTCAATAGTCTTTGCTCGATTCGTTTCTGACTTCAGGAATAAAAAAGGTAATAATTTTGTTGATTTCTTAATCACCTGACATCATGATGTCCTTAAGCATGGAAACATTAATTTTGGGTACTGTGTAACATCCTTTCTGTCAGTTAAAGAATACAGTCACTGCCAATTTACATTTCTCCGATTTCTGCGATAAGCCTCTTCCAAATCATCTACATATTGTTGATTTAATTATAGGGAAATCGTTCCATTTGTTATTCTGCATCCTTGAATAGTCTTGACCAAATGTTAAGAAATATTTGAAAAAAAGTGCACTTTGAGTTCAAAGTTCATTATCTTGTCAATCTTAAGCTCAAAATTCCAAAATATCACTTGGGAATGACATCTGTATTATTACTAGATTTCTCATCAAATCTGCAACTGCTTTGCTTTCTCTTTCAGAAGAAGACATGCTTTCAACATTCACAATCACAAGAAAATGGTGTTCGAATCTCAAGCCTTGTGATTAAATATTCTTTATTCAGTTATTTAAAAATAGCCCTTACCTGTAACTGTTCACTAAGTTAACAATAAAAAAAAATGTAAATTTCTTTTGATTGTAAACAACCTTTACCTGAGACAGTCCAATAAGTAGACAATGCTTACTTAATACAATAGATGAGAAACAATTCTAAGAGGGTACATTATGAATACAGTAGAGTAAATATTTTAGGTAGGTTATAGGCCTCAAACTGTCCATTCTGTGAGAAGAAAGAACTATTGTCGGGCCTAACGGCCCTCCAACAGTTCTTTCTTCTCACAAAATGGACAGTTTTTGGACTATAACCTTTATATATATCCTTCAAACTTATAATAAGAATTTTCTTTGTTTTTTATTCAATACAGGTACGAAATAAATAATTTATTACCTTGATTTTAAGATGTACTGTAGAGAAACACATTTTAACGAGACAACGACCAAAAGATATTTAGTCTATAGTCGGTATGACCGACTAGTCAAGTACTCAAATACTCGACATCCCTAATATTGATAGAAGAAATCAAGGAGGTTGACAGGTCTAATGTTAAATTTTATATAATGTAAAATATATCATTTGCCCCTCTAGTGTTGTATTTGCTATTGAGATGCAAGTGGTCAGGAAAAGGTGTACATGTTAATTTCATGGTAGTATCGAAAAGGCTGAAATGAGACGAAATTTAAAAACTGACGGTAAGATGGTAAGGAAAAATACTACTGTTAAGAAAATACATGCATATACAACTCCAGCTCTTTGCTATTGACTCGAATGTAAACTCTTTTTTAAAATAAAGATTTTCTTTTTTTAAAAATCCAAATAGTCAATGAAAGTTGTTATATGGAGTGCTGATTTCAAATTCAAATGATGTCATTTTCTAAAAACAAAGTTGAATTTAGAAACAGCAGACCCTTTTATTTTACAGTTCTGTTGATATGCAACATTAGGAACATCATCCAACAATTCTTCCAGAAAAATATAGTTACGTCTAACACGCAGCACATAACGGACCATTAGTGGTATCAACGTTTTTAGCTCACCTGAGCTGAAAGCTCAAGTGAGCTTTTCTGATCACATTTTGTCTGTAGTCCGTCTGTCTAGCTGTCTGTCTGTCTGTAAACTTTTCACATTTTCGACTTCCTCTCCAGAACCTCTGGGCCAATTTCAACCAAACTTGCCACAAAGCATCGTTGGATAAAGGGGATTCAAGTTTGTTCAAATGAAAGGCCACGCCCCTCATTCAAGGGGAGATGATTCAGAAATAGTGAAAATTTGGTGGCATATTTTAAAAATCTTCTTCTCAAGAACCACTGGCCCAAAAAAGTTGAAACTTATAGGAAACCTTTGTTATATAGTGTAAATTCAAGTTTGTTGACCCCTGGGAGTAGGGTGGGGCCACAATGGGGGATCAAAGTTTTCGATAGGAATATATAGGAAAAACTTTAAAAATCTTCTGAGGAAGAGAAGCAAAGCCATGATTTGTCATATAAATATGTAAGCATCATCAGGTATTGTAGATTCAAGTTTGTTCAAATCATGACCCCTGGGGGTAGGGTGGTGTCACAATGGAGGATCAAAGTTTTACATAGAAATATATGGAAAATTATTTTTATAAATCTTCTTCTCAAGAACAACAAAACCTTATTTAGTCAAATTGATATGTAAGCATCCTCAGGTAATGTAGATTCAAATTTGTTCAAATCATGACCCCTGGGGATAGGGTGGGGCCACAAGGGGTATCAAAGTTTTACATAGGAATATATAGGAAACACTTTAAAAATCCTCTTCTGAAGAACAGCAAAGCCATGTTTAGTCATATTGATATGGAAGCATTCTTAGGTATTGTAGATTCAAGTTTGTTCAAATCATGACCCCCGGGGATAGGGTGGGATGACAATGGGGGATCAAAGTTTTACATAGGAATATAAAGGAAAAACTCTTTGTCTCAAGAACAGCAAAACTATGTTATTCATATTGATATGGAAGCATCCAAGTATTGTAGATTAAAATTTGTTCAGATGATTACCCCTGGAGGAAGTGAAGGGCCACAGTTGGGTATCAACTTTTTACAAAGGAATATAGGAAAAAATCTTTAAAAATCTTCTTCTCAAGAACAGCGAAGCCATTTGTTATATTGATATGGAAGCATCCTCAGGTAGTTTAAAACTCAAGTCCCCCCATATAAACTTTTCAATACTGAATTGATTTGTACTTTTTCATAGCCATCGTGCTCAGGTGAGCGATGTGGCCCATGGGCCTCTTGTTTTGCATTCACTATGCAGTATATATGAAGTTTTGGATTGCATCTGAAGCATGCAGCGTATCCATCATTCGTGCTTTGATCAACGTAGTTTTGCCTACGTGAAACAAACCCACCCAGCTATTTGACCGACGTTTGTTTTTACTTGATATTTTATCCAGAAAATGTTTTAAACGCAGCATCAGAAGTACCGTCAATAGCCTGCACCTTGAGTGGGAAATTTATTCAAAATTGAAACTAGGTACACAGTGGCCATCTTTTAAATTTGAAAGATATAAAAATCAAACCATGTTTTATGCCTGTCTGTTAGCCTTTCTTGATATAAACGTTTCGAAAAGGAAAGATAGATATAAAAGTTACATTTAGTTTTTTTTTTCTTCCATCAAATCAAAGAATGGTTCTTTTCTTAAGATGTTTTCCCAAGAAATACTTGTTTTGATATAAAAGCTTGTATTGAATCTATCACTCTATACGTAATGTTGAAAATTACTCTTTCTCTCTCTCTTGTGAAATTGATGGTATATACTGTGTATTTACATTGCACACGACAGACACAGGTGCAGCTCATGTTGCACGAGATTCTGCTTTATTAGAATTACTATTTTTTTCTAATGGTTGTGCATGTTGAAAATTAAATCCGAGCCTGCCTTAGGAGATGTGTCAAAGAAAAGTCTTGGTGTTCTTGTATTATTTCTATATCCAGCAGAAAGGTGTATCTAAACACAGCGACAAAGTACATAAATTTGAACATTTGGAAATTTTACACCTTATCAATGTTCTGTAACATATCGAAAGTACATTATAATGTCAAGTAGTCGTGGCAGAATTCCAGTATTTTTCTTAAGCTAGTAAATATAAGATGAACTACATACCTATTGAATTTACTATAGAGTTTAAACATCTTACACAAATATATTAAAACTCACTTTTTATACCTTCATGTCTGAATTTTATTGAAACTTTGAAAATACTAAGAAACAAGGAAGATAATTCAATGACAAAACCAAATGTGTACGATAAATCAGTTGACAGTAATAAAACACATTTATTATAACATAACAAGAAAAGTCCAAAGAATTGTGGTCCCCCACTTTCTGTGCCTATAGCTATGTGGTTGGGATGCAAATATTTATGGCAAATTGTAGCTGTCTTAATTTTGTGTCATTCAAATGTCTAGATCAAGTTAAAAATGATTCACCTTTCCGTAAGGTATTGTCATAGACAATGTATATGTAAAATATGAAAACCCTATCTTCTCTCATTCAAAAGCTATTACCACTGTAAAAAAAGAAAGAAAAAGAAAGAAAAAAAAGATTTAAGGTTAAGCTTAAAGGTCAAGGTCAAGAGGTAAAAAACCAGAGTACATTCGGAAAGTACTTGAAACAGGTAATGCACATTTCAAATATAAATACCTTATATTTTCTCATTCAAAAGTTATCAACATTGTTAATTTTTTTTAAAATTAGGTCAAAATTTCAAGGTCATGGGATTAAAAATCATAGTACATTTGAAAATGCCTTGTCACAGGTAATGCACATGTCAAATATGAATACCTCATCTTTTCTCCTGCAACATATAGCAGCAATTCTTTTTTTAAATTTGGTCACACTTCAAGGTCAAGGTTAAAGAGTCAAATATCAGCATATTTGAAAACATCTTGTCACAGGTAATGTACTTCTTAAATATGAATGCTGTATCTTCTTTCATTTAGAAGCCATAACCAATATTCATATTTTTGAAAAGTGGGTCAAACTTCAGGGTCAAGGTCAAGGGATAAAAAATCAAAGTATGTTTAGAAAGGTCTTTTCAGTAATGTACATTAGAAATATAAAAGCCTTATCTTTTCTCATTCAAAAGTTATGACGAAGGTAAAAGTAATGTTAAAATTTTTAAAAAGGTGATCGAACTTTAATGTTTTTGTGACAGGCAGACTGACAGACGGACAGACAGCTAGACGCACAGACTGACAGACGAATGAGATTTATTATACCCTCGCTTTTGCGAAAGAGGGGAACAAGAATTCTATTGTAAATCTTTAAATATTCAATAAAAATCTTTAATGTGCATGAAGATGAAGGACATTGCACAGTATATGTTAGCAATATTAATAATTACAGCAGTATTGTAACAAACAAATACGCTAATTATGGAAACACTTTAATTATGTTATGCATTCAGATTACAATACTGCTTATTAGCAATAAATTAAGGGTGATATCACAATCCATTATATAACACTCAAACAATTGAAAAATAAATTACATATATACTTACTACACTGATTATAAAGGATTTTGACTTAATTACGGAAAGATTAAAACAACGAAAAAGTGACACAACATTGGTCAACATCAACAAAATATTTGAAAAAGAGTAAGGAATATGACAAATAGATGCTAGAATATATAAAAATATTTCTCTAATAAAACATCCTTTATTCTTTTGAATTTTTATGATAAATTTGTTGTTATAATCGTTACCAAGTTGATACACTAACAGATATATGCATACAAACAATTCACATAATTAATCCCCAGATTCCTCGTTAAGGTTGAAAAAGGTACAATATCAATATATGTCAATATACTTTATTTTTTTTTGGGGGGGGGGGTAAGAGGAAAATCTTGGATCTTGAAAAGGAGCACATGGCGTTTGTGACCTGTCGACAGGGGATACATGCTCACCCATGCCAACTGATCCAAAATTTGATATTTTCAGAGGTTTGTTATGGCTCCGCTTATAATATGTATTTTTTAATTGGACTTTCGAGAATGATTACCGTTCGTTATCTTGGTAACCAAGACAGAAATATATCAACTGAAATGTTCCTATTAAGGATAAATAAAAAATACAGTGTATATACTTCTTAGTACGCTTAAGTACACTCATGTCATTATTTTTAATGATTTCATAACCCACTGCGTTTAAATAAAAACTTAGTGGCCCAAATTAAAACATGTCACCTGCGCTATTTCAGATTTGATAAATGCTGTATTGTAGTAGCCCGAGGAATTTGTACCGAAACTGGACTAAAACTTTAACCGAAGTAAACTTCAAGATCAGAAATCTAAATTGTCCTTTAGCTCTAAAGTTGTTCAAACAAAAAATTAAAAAATTAAGCATAAAATTGCACGGTTGCTGGAATACAGGTAGTATGGATTAAAGAATAATTACATCCAAAATATAAAACAAAGATTATTCAGAAGATCTTTTAAAAATAAAGCACTTTTTAAATATCAAGGCATATAATTAGGATTCATAGAGGCGGATTTATATCTGATATTATGTACGCAAATATCGAAGTCAAGGCCACTATGTCATTAATAATTGTATGGTCAAAAATGAAGGTCATATGGTCGATAAGATAGTCTTTAAAAAAAGGTCCTGCCACAAACGACATACAAAAAGCAAAATGATTAATTGAAAAAGTTAGAGCAAGTGTTACTTTCAAGGCCATTAGGTAAGTAACTATAGCAGTTTTACAAAATTATAAAAATTAAATGTTCTTAAATGAATAAATGCAAAAATAAAAACAACACCTTTTTGCAATTTAAGAGATATAGAATGTTAAAATCAGAAAGATTTATTGCTATGATATATAAATTTCTTTGTTTTGCAGGAAAACAAAAATCCGATACAACCGTAAAATGTCTAACATCTTCTGTATATGAATGAAAATGTGATGAATATACAAACAAAACAGTAAAGTTATATTATGCTTGATTTTTACGAATACATATAATAAAAATAAAAATGGCGAGTAACAATTCATGAGGCTTTGGTAACTAGCTCCTTGAGATGACGATTTGATGAACCTTTCTTTGCTGGAAAGAACAGTTGAAAAAGTGTCTTCAAAGCAAATAGATTACTACTTGTCCATCCGATAATAAAGTCACTTCCAGCTGTCGAAGACTTAATTCCTATAAGTATTTACTTATTTGAAAGTTCACTATATCGGATACAGAGGTATGTAGGACATTCGTTCTTCTTGTAAAAAAAAAATCACAAAAAGGTCCGAAATCCTTTGTAAACATTCAAAACTTTATAGATTAGGTTTCATCACAACTTCCATTTAAAAAAGTCATTATAATGTCATTTACCAAAACGATATTCATTCAAGATATCATACAACTTGGGCAGATCTTGCCCTGTGAAGTCATCATCAGATTCAAACATGAGATCTTCCACGGGATCAACTGCTGTCTTTTTCAATTTTTCACCAGGTCTTGAAACAGTCTTCGTCTTTTTAGACATCGGACTAGCCTTGTTTTCTTTGTATGAACTACCTTCAGTTATTTTTTCTGGTTTTCCTGTTAGTTTTGAATGTGGTCGCATCTTGTATTTCTTTTTAAGTCTTTCAAATGGATTTGGAATGACTGGATTGCTTTTTTCCTTGTTTGAATACTGTTCATTACTTTTTCTAACATGTGAACTACTCTTTCTTGGTTTTTGTGGCTTTCTTGCGGAATTAGAATAAGATTGTAGAGTTGTCTTCGCTTTCAAAGATTCATTTGGTTCCAAGATCAGTTGATCCTCATCTTTGATTAGTTTCCCTAAGGTCATTTTTTCTGGATTTTGCATAAAACGTGAAAACAGTGCATGTTGTAGCAATTGAATTGGAATTCTCGGAATGTTATTCTCTTGAAAATCAACTTTCCCTTTATACTTATTGATTTCTTTAACCTTCGAGGTATTAAGTGGTTTGCTATGCTTTAATCCCAAATGATGTATACTTGGCAAACTAAGGACGGTTTCAAAATTCTGAATGATTGGTTTGGTCACTATATCATTATGTTTTGTTGTGGTCTCTAGATCGTCTATATTAGGTTTTTCAGTTGTATTTGTTTGCGTGTCACTTTTTAAGTCGTCAGACATTGTTGTATAACCTTCAGTTGAACTAACTATTGGGATTGCTGTTGTGTAAGTGATTACGGAATCCTTCATCGTTGGTAGTTCTGCTAAAGTTGTCGTCTCGTTGTCGTCGTCTATTTCTTCTGAAGTATCTAACGCTTCAGGTCTTATTATGTCTGTCTCATTCACTATTTCAAAAATAACATTGTCAGGATCTGATATATCAGCAATTAGGGTTTTATTTTGCTTATAATCATCGTCAGCATTATTCGGGTTGAAGTAAAATCTTGGAATGCTTGAAGGCCAACATTCACCATCATATACCTTTATTACTCCCCTGACAAAATTAGAAAACAAAATTAATTCACCATTAAAAGTTCATAGTTCTTGTTTTTCTGAATTAAATAATGACCTAACTCTTTCATATTTGATACTTCGTTTGACTGAGTAAATCAAACATGCTTGAGCAATACTTACGAGTGACAGTTCAGTGTACAGTTGTTAATGTATGTTCTTGTAAACATATCAGCATCAGTACCACAAACCGGTTCCCAATCCACTGGGCAATCACAACCAATGTCTAAATACATAAATATAAATATATAAATGAATTCAAATTTGCAGAAAAAACTAAGGAAGTGAATATGCAATGCTATATCCTTTATTTAAGATACTATATTCTTTATAAATCACGAAAAATCCCAAATTTTGGATACAACTTGTAATTTAAAAATCAGTATACAAATATAATTCTGCTTAAAGATGTAAACAAAATGAACTCATTCTAAACTTGTATTAGTTTTTTTTATTTTATTTCTTTACCTTTACAGACATAAAACTGGGGACACGTGGACCTGTTTTTGTCTGGACAATCTTCATTGGGGACACTAAAACACTGTTCTGTTGAGTTACAAGGATTGTTCTGAAAAGGAGAAAAAAATCAAGCAAGCCTCAAAATACCACTCTATTGGTATATGACTTTATCTAGTTTTCCAATAAAAAATTAATATAATGTATTGAGAAAAGCGTCTCGTGTCATTTTTGAATAGTTTTCGTAGAATTAAAATTCAAAGAAAAACAACTTGAATCACTAGAGAAGTGGACCTACTGCACAAGGATCCGGTGCACAATCGCATCTCGGACAGGTGCCTTGTAGGAAACCAAATGGACAATGGACAGAATTAGAACAGGGTTTATCACACTCCACTAGAGCTGAAATACAGAAAACCAAGAAGTAATAAATACAAAGTCCACAAAAATGTGACAAATATTTTATATTGAAGATTTTATAAAGCTTTGTTTGCGTTACCTTCACAAACATTTAATTGTGGACACTTGGTTATGTTTTTATCGGTACATTCTTCTGAGGGTACACGGACACATTTTTCAGTTAAGGAGCAAGGGTTGTCCTGAAATCAGAATGACACTATGCGTCAAAAAACGTAATTAAAAAGTAAACCAATTGAAATGTCTAATTAAGCGATTTTATACTTAAATACTAAAAAAATTATAAACAAATTATATTAAATGTAACAAATTTATGCTTTTTTGACAGAAATATACATTTACTAGAAAATTCTGGCCAGGAAAGCCAAGATTCCAGCTTTGTTTGTTAATAGCAAAAAAATGATAGCAAAAAAATAATGTACATATACATGTACATCTAAATATCGTAGTAAAGACTTCACTAGATTGGAGGACTTACTGTACAAGGATCCGGGGCACACTCACACCTTGGACAGACCCCCTGTAGAAAACCAAAAGGGCAATGGACATAATTAGAACAGGGCTTATCACACTCCACTGAAGCTGAAATATATAAAAAAAAAATCTAGAGCTTAAATGTGAGTTGACTCGTATTACTTTCAGAGATACAGAGATATATCTTTTTATTACCCATAACTGAGTAAGTGCAAATGTTTTCTTACAAGATTTTTTTATCTATGCAATAAAAGATTAAATTAGATATAAAGAAATGTGTTTTTTCCCCACCAGAAAACCTCTCTTAATTAACAATAATTACAAAGTAATTCAAACAATACAAAAAATAATAAAATGTGTCTATATAATACCCTTGAATTAAAATACATGCAAAAATATATTACTTGTAGTATTATAAAAGTGTCAGTGTTTTGTCCAAAATTATAAATGTAGATTTTTTTGCAAGCAACGCATTAAATACCAGTTGAACACAAGCGAACTACACGTCTATTAATAAGGATGTACTTTTCATGGAGTTTGTCATTATTTCAACATTTCAATATTTCAATCAGAATTCAACCTCTGTTCCTTACATAACTAACATGCATAAATTAATTAAACAGTAAGTATTTTCTATGCATGTTTTAGTTATTTTATCAATCAATTAATTAAATTATTTTCTTATTTATATTTTGGAAAGAGGAGATTATATCTTTAATATACTTAATTGCATTTTCCGGAAAACTCAAGAATATTCCGATTTCAAGAGAATAATCATAGATTATAAAAGTATGAAGAGTCTACTTTAAAGAAATGTCGAAACTGAAAAGAGGGTGATTAGTGATTAAGTAGTCAAATAAAGTCAGCTTACCTCTTCCCCATTATTTATCGTTTTATCAACTATTCATTAAAATACATCAGGTTATTATGAATTTTTTTAATCAAAGATATCTATCAATTGCATTAAAATACCAATTGTATGCAAAGCAACGATGAAATCAAAAAGGATAAATAGTCCCCATTTCTACATAAACAATGTTGGTGTTAAAAGGCATTATTTTCACAGACAAGAGGG
The DNA here is from genome assembly GCF_033153115.1 of Saccostrea echinata. Lineage (NCBI taxonomy): Eukaryota > Metazoa > Mollusca > Bivalvia > Ostreida > Ostreidae > Saccostrea > Saccostrea echinata. The sequence continues at coordinate 12,413,693 of NW_026889761.1, forward strand.
GTAGCAAGAGGTTTGGAAAGAACAACATATGATTTTTTTTAATTTAAGGGATGGCTACCCTCAAGTGTTACGGGTGTATGGGGGATAAAAAAAAATGGTTGTTGTTTTTACAGCAAACTATTATACACTGGACTATAATAAAGTAAGTGGGATATGTTAATCATGTTAACTGACGAAGAATTCCATAAATTATACTTTACTTAAGGTTTCCATATCTCAAAAAATAAAACGTACACACACAAAATTGGCTTTCTGTCATGTATGCACTTCTTTATTTTAATCGTAGGAAAGTGTAACAAAGTATGTTAATCATTTTATTTTGCTCCATTATATAATTATGCGTCCAAAAATTCTGAATGGTTGACATTACGAAATAAAAAACGAGATTCAACTTTTTTTCGAGGGAGAATCTTGAATGGTTAACTGATCAAATATTTTTTAAAGACATTGAAGAATATCTTCAAGAACATAGCTTATTTACAGAGACAAGTACTAGTGTGACAAAATTTAAGACAATAAACAAATTGATGGATTTAAATGTTTACTACACTCATGGACACTACCATCAAGCCAATCTTTCCATCAGTGACTCTAGCAGTCTCTTTAATATTTGTATCATACATAATCTCATTAATTTCTGTATCATACAGGCATTAAGTTTAATAACTGTATCATATAGGCATAACGTTTAATATCTGTATCATACAGACATTAAGTTTAATATCTATATCATAAGTTTAATATCTATATCATATAGACATTAGGATTAATATCTGTATCATATAGACATTAAGTCTAAGATCTGTATCATATAGACATTAAGTTTAATATCTGTATCATATAGCATTAGGTTTAATGTCTGTATCGAATAGACATTAGGTTTGATATCTGTATCATATAAACATTAAGTTTAAAATCTGTATCATATAGACATTAGGTTTAATATCTGTATCATATAGACATTAGGTTAAATACATGTATCTGTATCATATAGACATTAAGTTTAATATCTGTATCATACAGACATTAGGTTTAATATCTATATCATATAGACATTAGGTTTAATATCTGTATCATATAGACATTAAGTTTAATATATGTATCATATAGACATTAAGTTTAATATATGTATCATATAGACATTAATTACACACGTATTCTACTACCGTCTCTTTTCACTTACATGTTGCAACACTGCTCAATTTATGCAAAGACGTATTAAGTATGAATGTACATTTGAGTAAGTATACACTTTTCAAGAGCTGTTATTTTTATTTGCTTTGTCTTTATATGTATCAATTTTAGTAATATATATGCTTAAACTATATTTATTACCGCATCTAACTCTATATACAATACAAGTATTCACAAAATACTAATTTAAAACACGAAAATGGAGAAAATATTAAAAACATATTTATCTTTTAGATAGTATAAATTTTATCAAATCAGCTAAAAACCGCAAACATCGCTTAAAGCAATTAAATTGGAAAAATAACATGATTGACCTGAAATGATAATGAAAAACAGTTACAGGTTTGGGAGTTTACAGTTTATTGACGCTTTGATGATTGATATCATGTAATAGTTGAAAATAGGACGTGTGAAAATGCCATAAACTGTAACCAGGTTTGACATTTATTTCATTGAACTAATATTTGAAATGAGCATTGATTCCATCATTACATGAAGATTTAATGTAATAAGAACAACATTCAATTATACTTTTAAAAGTTATAAAGTGCTTCACGAGATTTTAGTGAAATATATTGCTTAATTTTTTTTCCTGTCTGTTTTACTAGGGCTTTTTAAAAGAATACCCATATATATGATTGTTATAACTTAAGTGTCCAAAATTTTTTTCTAGCTAACTAGATGTGCAATCAACATGCAAAACAATTTGCAGCATTTATTTTTCCTGAATTAGTAATAAACTATAGCATTATATCTTGTAGAAACATCGACGAAAAACATCTTACCGTTGTTCAAATAAGTAATATCATCAATTTCATCGGTATCGGCTGCTTTAAGATCATCACTGGTATCAATTTTTCTTGAAATGTTTATAAAGTTACCACGAAAACTTTGAATTACTTCGGGAATTAAAGGCTGTATCTCAAAGTCTTCTAATAACGCACGAAATCCTATAGGATCCTTAAAACGTTCTATTAAAGCTCTACTTCCATGGTCAGCAGTTGGTTGAATTTGATTTTTGAAAAAAGTCCGTGCTTGCTTTTCTGTGTTATCCATAGATTCTATTTCTAAACTGTGCTCTTTAGAAATCTGTCGAGGATTTCCAGAATGGTGTTGACTGTGCACAATTCCAGCTTTCTGAAGATGTTCCTGCCCTTTTCGAATAGTAGACGATTTCAGATCCTGATGAAAATTGCTTTGTCCTCGATGAATAATTGGAGATTCAACACTACGATGAAGATGAGAAGTGGCACGTTCTGAGTGAGTGCTGGGCGAGTGGGAACTTTGATGAGAGTTAATATTTTGATGTGGATTGCGATGTTCTGGATGAATATTCGACGTTTCAGGTTTAAGTCTAGAACGATCACTACCTGCTCTCATTCTGTTCAAAATGTTAATGATTTCTGTAACAGGGACAGGAGTAACCGGCGGTGGCTGTGGATTTGAAAACAGATGAAATGGAAGTGGTTGTTCAAAGAAATGGCTCTGGATAGAATGTGGAATCGAAAGACTGCCTCTTCCTCTGTCTAGAATGTTTTCAATATCACTGAAAGGTATACCAAGAGGAAATGATGGAGCCATAGGCACAGGATTGACGTGTCGTACTCCTGGCACACTGTGACCGGGGGGAGAAGCTGGTCCATGAAGGGAGGAAAATAGTGTGAACAAATTCAGAAAGTGGTTCATCGTCAACACTACAACAGTTAAGTAAATGATAACTGCTAATTATGGTTGCTTCAATAAGCTGGAGATCAGTAAGGTTGATTGATTAGACTATATAAGTATTGAATATTTATGAATAACCTCATTGAGTAGAATTTATTAAGATACAAGTGTGATGGTAAATACTAAATCATAAAAGAGGCATATGTGAAACCTGCTTGAAATCAAATTATAAAAGAGGCATATGTGAAACCTGTATGTTTTTTGTCCAATTCATTCAATATTTCAGCATTGATTCGTCAGAATATAATTAATTTTTTTAAAATTAATAATAACGCATACTAAATCGTTCGTAAATTGACATAACATATTTTTCTTTAAGAAAAAACATTATTTAATTCTGATTGATGAAAGAGAAGAAATGGACAAGAAAGTCAAAACAAGTTTCAGCCTCTTTTTGTAGTATTGACCTGCTCCTACAAGTTTCAGCCTCCTTTTTTTAGTATTGACCTGCTCCTACAAGTTTCAGCCTCTTTTTTTGTAGCATTGACCTGTTCCTACCGCATAATGAAGGTAATTTTGTTCAAAGTGCCTTATGAATCATTTGATGGAAGGTTTACGCTGACATTTGTAATGTCTATGATTAATCAGCCTCTTTAATCTGTCTAATATGAAATTTAATTAGAACATTTCCCCTGTAGAGCAAAGAAATACCATATAAACAAAAACTGAATCTATGATGTTCTACAAACATTACCCCTCTGATTTTTTTAATCCCATTTACAAATTATTGTAGTACAAAACGATATATGTTATGTATTTATTTTTGGAATTCATTATAAAAAATATGATAGAATACTAATAACTGATAATAGACGTTTTATATTACTTTTCGTCCCTGAATGTTGATAGTACGTTATATATGAGGGCAATATTTTTGGCACAAGTTCAGATATTGATATATTATCAGAGTTTAAAATATAGTGATCGTAGTTTGTTCCAAAATTAAAAATACCTGTTGTCCTGGATTAGGTGGCTAGCAAACCACGATCCTGCTCTGCTATCATGTTACACAATCCTATGGCGCCTTGACGAAGTCGATTGTTTAATTCCCAACACTGTCACCGTTGCGTAAAACGTTATATTCCTCTGTATAATGAGTTAAAAACTTATTTGCTGAAAAGAGTCATAACACTTCGTTGCTAATCCATAATACAGGATATGTCCTCTATTTCTTCTATATGGAATACGGCCATTTGTCTTGGTGCTGCATTAACAGTCTGAGTAAGAAAAATTGCTTCATTAAAAGCATTTCCTGGCCAGTTTCTGAAACAATGTCATGCCCTCTGCTTTCTAACTAAGTTATGTTTACCGCGACACGCTAATTTATGTTTTTTACATAATAAATGAATGCATGCGTTTCTCATAAAGACACTTCGTACCTAACTCTTAATTACTTTGTAACAAAGTTTTCTTGTAATCTCCAGTAGACGTCATATATCCTGAGCATTTTCATTCGGTATATAATATCCACGTCGTTATGAATTACGCTTCGCAATCATGACATTTTGATCAAGTTTAAAACATTTGTACTTAAACTTTATAATAATTTTTATGTATATGACAACTGTTGCCAAGGTATTTCTTATTTTAAAATAAACTTCAAAATTCGCATACCACAGCTCAGCTAGTTAATTTTCATTCAATTTTTTCAAACACAGCAGCATTTAACAGGGTAGAAGAAATAGAAGGACACAGACGAAATTGTATATATGGATTGGTATATATATTTTTGAACTTTTTTTTTGTTGTAAATGATGCATATATCAAATTTCCAAAATATCAAGAGATTGTAGAGTTTCTATGTTGTTCAATTTTTTTCCGGTTTGCCATCACCCTTGTAGATCTGTTGTTTTTTTTAATCACTTTATAGCACATTATTGACAAAAAAAACTTCAAATAAAAAATTAAACTCTATGGGGCTTAACATATTCATTTTACATATATAATAATAGATTTAGTTGTTACCACAGCTCAGCTAGTTAATTTTCATTCAATTTTTTCAAACACAGCAGCATTTAACAGGGTAGAAGAAATAGAAGGACACAGACGAAATTGTATATATGGATTGGTATATATATTTTTGAACTTTTTTTTTGTTGTAAATGATGCATATATCAAATTTCCAAAATATCAAGAGATTGTAGAGTTTCTATGTTGTTCAATTTTTTTCCGGTTTGCCATCACCCTTGTAGATCTGTTGTTTTTTTTAATCACTTTATAGCACATTATTGACAAAAAAAACTTCAAATAAAAAATTAAACTCTATGGGGCTTAACATATTCATTTTACATATATAATAATAGATTTAGTTGTTATTCTTATGATTTAAGATTTTTGAAAAAAAAAAAGTTTGTTTACATCATGTGTTTTTAATATAAATGGATAAATTTTACTTTTTTGTAACCTCTAATAATGTTATCACTGCATTTCTGAAGTTCATTTCCTCAACAAAGAATTTTCAGTTATACTTCGCTACGCGTAACGACTTCCGAATTAGACAGTAACAACAAAAAAAGTCATATAGGAGACAATGATTAGAATTTCGAATTTTAATTTGAATGATAATAAATATCTGAGAATTTTACCTAACTGGAAGTTTAAATTAAATTTCCACTAAAGGAAAAATTCCCAAATACAAATGAAGACAAAAGTAAATGAAAAACACTATGCTAATAAACTTCACTTAAATGCTACATGAATTGTTAGATGAACCTTCAATTAAGAAGGACTTGACTAAGTATACTCTAAGGCCAGTTTGCACTAAACCAAATTATAAAATGGCACCACCTACCAATAAGAACAAATACTCCTCAAGAGCTTTTGATGGAGGAGTATGAGTTCGAACATGAAAATAAGATACCGTAAGATTAAAAGGGAGTTCAAGGATTAATTTAAAATCTAGAGAAAATTATAAATGACCAAAATTAAAAATGACCAAACCTTCAAGGAGAGCCAAGGGCTAAGTAAGAATATATTAATTAAGCTCTTCTTTGTCATTGAATAACCATTGTGTTTTCGTACTGTTTTCGCATTTAATAGACCTGTTTGTATTCTAAAACTTGTAAGGTGTATTCTATGCATTTGTAGAAAATATGAATTCTACTGCCAGTCATAGAGAATTGAATTCTTCCAATATTTTTTTGGGAGTTGGAGAGGGGCTGATTAAATTTGCATAAAGACAAAGATTTTCATTTCAGCAAACTTTACATTATCAAAGGTAATAAAGAGACAACTCTGTGAACAAGTAAAAGAACTGTATTCATTAAAAAATGTCTTTACTTTGAAATGTGTTTTAGAAGGAGCGGAGATTAATTTATTCGGTCACATATGCAAAAAATAGTCACATCTACTTTATTACATAGAATAAACATCAAAGAATTAAAACAATTATGTAATTGTACAATGTTTTTAATAGAATTGTTTTGTGAAGTATATTTTTTGGGAATTGAAATGTTTTTAGATTAAATAAAAACAAGTCTATTTACTTACTTATTTCAACAGCAAATTATGATAATTGTATGGTTGAAATATTATGTATGAATACAATACTTCGGTTGTTCCTATCTCTGACCGAATTGCTCTTTATCTGGCGAATGAGTAATACTACTGTTAACAAAATATTGCGACATTAACTGCTTAAAAGCTATAATACCTGCTGCTTTAACGTGCATCATAACATGTAAATAATTATACGATACTTCAAGTTGACATGAAAAAGTAGACAGAACATTACAAAACAGTTTAAGAAATAGAAATAGAATGTCTCCGTTTTGACCTAAATTAAAGTTTGCTTTACCTTTTCCACTAATGGGATTTGTTATATATATGGATGTTAATTGTGGCACTGTAACCTTTATTAGAGCTAAAGACTCCAGAATTTGCTTTTTCTTTAAAAAAAAATGATGAATTAGCATACAGCTGTTATCATTCTGTCGTGTGAAACAACACTTTTCTTTAAATTTATAATTAAGATTAAAACAAGTTTTTCTACGAATATGAACACCTTTGCCTCCTTAGACGACGAAAATCTTCTCAAAATGCCTAATTTTATGTTAGAATTAAGTCAATGTAAGCTACATTTGCAGAGGAATATTAATGAATGATGGTAGGAATAATAGTTCAAAAGACCCACTTCTTTGATTTTTCTTAAACTTTAACATTATATAAGTGCATCAGTGTTCATGAATATTAAGACCTGGAATTGACATATAACGCACAAAAAATGAAGGAATATAAATCTTTGGATTATGGCGGGTTTCATTTATGATATCACAGTTATGTGAACGAAGAAAATATTTCAACAAATAAAGCTACGAACCAAATCAATTCTATAATACTTATACTTTATTCCAGCCATAAAAAATCTGAAAATAATTTGACATGCAAGATTTTATATTATTCTAATAAACCTGATTCTACAACATAAAGTACAATAGCAACCAATACACAGAGAGTTTTCTGGACATTTATTTAATGCAAATTATGGTAGAAACTTTAAACATATCAGAATTAAGGATACCGAGACATTATTAGCAGAAAGCTAATGTATTTGTGGAAAGATAGATAAAATAATTTGCTTGATGCTGAAACATGGAAAGAAGTGTATGACGTGAAGGACGAAAAGGACGAAGTATATCAAACTTCACAGGAAATGTCATTCCCCGGAAGTTGCGTCATGTAAATATATGATCCATTAATATCACTACAAAACATTGGTAGTGAAGACAAATATGATATCAACAATGATTAAATGCTTACTTTAGATTTTTTTTAAATGAATTAATAATCATGCAATTGAACAAGAAAATCTCAGCTATAGTAAAATTATGTAAATAATATTCGATAAATCGATTACTTTTTAGCCTTAATCATCTTAGATCAGAGGAGATTATGCTTAAGTAAAATTTATGTCATTTGAATGTTGTTAACTAAAAGTAGCACCAAAGCGTATGGCGTCATTTTCTCACATTAGAATTTTTTAAATGAAAAATGCAAAAATAGAAATAACGAACAGTGATTCATATAAAATTTCTTTAGAACAGTACAAATAAGTGAACATGGTATAAAACACGGACCACTGGAAACTCCAGAAGTTGGAACAGGTGCCTAGAATGAGTAAGCATCTCCAGCTCACCCGCCGTGAACCTTATGTATTGGTAAGTTAGAGGGCGTAATCAGTCGTCAAATTTAGTATAAAACAACGGTCTAACAATTGATATGAAATGTGTCAGTCAAAATACGATCTAATGATAGATTGTATTTGCAAATAAAGTCATAATAACAATCAAAGCATTTATGAAATGCTTAATTTCAACAAGGTTGTTGAAATACCTGTGAAATAAATTTATTGGTCAGTAGCCTACCTTGGTTTAACTCTTTACAACTTACTGAACTATGACACAACATACACTTAATGTTCACGTCATAGAAATATGACGTTACCTTTTCACCAAAAGCACTTTATAGCGAAGTACAAGTTTCTCTTCAAATTAAGCGTAAATAATTATGACGTAATATTTTGATAAGATTATAACTTTTCTTATTTTATGAGATTTTAGCAAGTATAAAAAAAGAAGGGAATTGGTAATAAATTGACGATTCAATTTACTCTTGAAAGTGTGTGAAAAATGCGTGATTGCGGGGAAACGGTGTATGCGTGATTTTGCGTTAGACATAGGAAATGGTTTATGCGTTAAAATCCGTGACTGCGCGGAAGGGGGTTAAAAATTGATCGTACTCAGAACATGCTTTTGCGTATCGAATAAGTAGGGAGACATAAATACATATGCGAAAAGAAAAGTTGACGATAGAAAAACTGATATCATCTCATTTGTCATTGTTTAGTCGTTAATTGGTCCTTATCGTCTATGCTCGGTAAATTATCAAATTATTAGATAGATGTAGCAGACTCCGTGGTATCTTCCCTTACTTATGCAGCAATATACCTTTATCACTTGCATACGGGGTATATATCTCTCAGTTGATTCGATACGCAAGAGCATGCTCTACGTATGTACAATTTCTAAAACGAGGTAAATTATTGACAAATAAGTTGATGAAACAAGAATATCAGCTGTTTCGTTTAAAGTCATCATTTCGTAAGTTCTATTGTCGATACACTGACCTTGTCAGCAAATACAATTTATCATTGAGTCAAATGCTGACTGACGTTTTTCACACTGTTAGGCCATTATTTACACACTGAATTGTCGACGGATTTTTCCGTTATTTCCCGATCATGACAAGGAGCACACGGCGGGTGTGACCGGTCGGCAGGGGATGCTCACTCCTCCATGGCACCTGATCCCACCTCTGATGTTTGGAGGTCCGTGTTTGCTCTGCTCCTATTTTGTATTGTATAATGTACTTTTGAGCTTGAATACTGTTCGTTATCTCCATATATTTCATTTCAAACCCAGAGGGACATTTTATGGGTCGACATATGAACGGAAGTAATTATTGTTTGTTGATAAAACGTCGTCGATATATCTAAATGTCGAATAGAAGCCACAACGAGAGTTTTCTACTTCTAGTTTAGAAGTTTTTGAATAAATTCTTCTTCATGGTAAAATAAAAAAAAGGTCGGATAATAAAGAATCACAACTAGAATCGCAATTCCAACAGTTTTGGAGGACCTGGTCTCAAAAGATTATATAGATGTCGTAAATGAGGAAGTCCAGCATTTTTTGATATTAACTTTCAGAGTAGATGTGTTCAGAATCCGAATGATTTTTATCAGAGTAATTTTGTAGATGACAAATCATAACATGAGAATTTCCTAGTTCCATTTTTTTGAAGAAACAATTATCCATATATTAAAACATTGCTGTGACGTCACGCCTTTGTTTTTGCAGTCTAAAAATTTACCTGTAGCCGTCCGACAATAATAATTAACAGTCCAATAATATACACGTATTATCGGACAGCAGTGATAACAAAATCGGATAGTAGTTAAAAAAACAACTAGAGTGAAATCAAGGTTTCATATGTCCAGAAACCAAAAAAAAAGTTAGGGAGAAAAAATTCAGGGAAAGCAAACACGAGATAATGTTAAAAATAGCAAATCCAAGAAGAAGAAACTGGAGTTTTAACCTTCCTCAAAAGTAACACCTTCCATTCGTTTTTTTTGTTTTTTTGTTTTTTTTTTTTTTGTTTTTTTTTTGTTTTTTGTTTTTTGCAAAGCGTTTTCGATACAGCACTGTGAATAAGCCAATTTAAATCCATTTCTGATAAAGAATCAGTCTGCGAATCTCTTCTTTTAACGAGATTTGTTCGCCAATGACCGCACTTTTAAAACGGCCGAAGATTTTCATTATATCATCCAATCAAAATTTTAGATAAAAATCCGCATTTTTACTTTAAATGAATTTTGAAGATATCATCCAACACTGTATCAATGTCAAACGCACTTAATAGAAAAAAAATATTCCGAATCGTAAAAAAAAAATCCTTCATCACCTGACCACTGTCCATAGTTCCTGCTAAGCCAGACGACTGTCATTGAATGAATGAATGAAACAAAAGAGTTCACTCACTGGTTTTCCTGTCTAAAGAAAAAAACTTTCTCTTTTCTTTTGTCTACTTATTAGATGGTTTCATGTAGAAAACTATTGATGCCTGAACTCCTATTGTGTAATTATCGGACTCCTCCAGGTAACTTTTGGACATTTAAAGAGCAATGTTTTAAGCAAGATATATGCCTCATACAATTCCATATGTAAAATTATCAGACTGTCTTCGGCCCTAACGGGCCTCAAACAGTCTGATAATTTTACATATAGAACAGTATTCGGCATACATCCATTACTTATATATCAAATAGCCTGAACTTTATTTTAGAATACGTTAACAATAAGATATAAGTTAACAAAGAGCAAGGGCCACTTAGGGCCTTTTTGGCCCTGTAAATTTCTGAAAAATTAAAACTGCATAGTTTTAAGCGACAAGGCAATAAATATCACTTGAACACTTGGTGACTGAGTTTCTACTAAAAATGACGTAATTTTCTTGATAGTCAATGCATTATGACGTCATGAATTGCATCATTATCCACATATCCTGAATATTTCTTCAAAAATGGCCAAAATATGATGCTATTTTTCAATATTTCGTATACAGCACAACCTCCGATCCAAAATGTGCAAATATATTACGAAAGAACTGCTTATTAAGATTATAAAATATATTTTAATTTTTGGATCGAGGGGTGTGCTCATATTCTAATTCTTTGTTGAAGGTTCTCAAATTCACCTGTTTTCTGCAAAATTCAAGAACATTGCAATTTCACACAACCTGTTTTCGAGTACCTGGACTCTTTATAGGAAACCTTTAGATACAAACTGAAAGCGCCAAGTCTCTACTTTATATTGATGTTGAGAAAGGGACATAGTGTGTTACTGGATAAATTGGTTTATCTACAGGGCCATTTTATGCATAAAGTGAACCTAGCTCTTTGAAAGGTTTCTTTCTTGTATCCATGGCAAAATCACAATCAGACATTGGGTTATCTAATGGTTATACTACATGTGTTTCAGACATTTATATAAAAACTAATGAAATTACCTTCTATATCGAATAAGTCATGTACTATGTGGAACCCTTTATTTTTCAATGAGTAAGTTTTTGAAAATGATAAGTACACAGCTTAAAAGTAAACAAGTTCACATATTCTGTGTTATCGTAATTAATTGAGATGCCGTTCTAAAATTTACACAATAATCACATGTGTCATTATTAACCACAATCAGAAATGTAGAAATAACTGTCATCTACAGGAATGTTTGTCTGTCTCGAAGATTTCAAGTTCAAGTCCATTAAAAACGAATAAATCACAACAAAGGTGAGAACTTGTAAAGATTTTATTTATCAATTATGATATGGTACGGATTTTTTCCATATTTCTTTTGTTGTTGTTGGTTTTTGTTTTGTTTTTCAGTATAATAAAACCATTCCCTCTGTCTTATAGAACTGGTTATAGTATTTGCATGCTAGGAAAATAAAGGAAGTCATTGTTTGAACACGAAAAATGACAACATTTAGACTTTAATCCAATGTTGTAATTAGTTCATTGAATTTATCTGATTTATGTTTTGATGGATATTGTAGGTAAAGATTCCAAATATTAATGTTTTGAACTAGGAAATCTCAGAAAACTTCGTCAAAATTGTCAAAATTTGCCTTTCATTTCCTTAAGAATATATATCTAGAACAAAGGCATCTTTGTGACTACTCAATTATACTTCAACCTTACATAATGACCTCTTTCAGAGATTTTGCTGTATTTTTAAAATCAAGAACAAAATAAATTGAAACTGTAATCGGGTTTTAAATGGGCTTGGATACAAATTGGTGCAAACAAAAGGAGACAGTAAAGAATAATATTCCTAGCAATTTTTCAGCCATAAAGTAAAAACCCTACAGATGTTGAGGAAATAGAAAAAAAAAAATCCCCGAGTGCATCGGGCAAAACTGTAACACCTGTAAATATAAATCGAATATGATGTCCTAACGGAATGTCGTAAATCAGTATGTCGTAATCGTGACCCTGCCTCAACACACCAAAAGGAAGTATCCAAAAAAATCACGTCCGTTAAGCTAAAATAGAAACTTAAAGAAGTACATGAGATCGTTTGTCAATCCCGAGAGGAATGAATATTGCTTCTATTTTTATCGTACAACTGTATTTTAAATCAGTTATTAAATGAAAACTGGCCCTATCACACTTACAAGCGATTTCGACTCCTTTTAATTTGCACAGTCAAAAATATGAAATAACCGTGTCTAATAAATTTGCCCACTGGCGACAATGGCAAAAGGGGCGAAAATCAAAATGGGCGAATTTTTCCCTATTTGTTGTGGCCAATGCTTTGAACTTGAACATCTCTCTTTTATCTGTCTATATAATTTATATCCCATGGGTACCAATTGCGCCCCCTTATTAGCAGACCTATCTTTGTATTCATATGAAGCAGAATTTATTCAAAAACTTCTACATGAGAAGAAAACACTTGCCAAGGCCTTCAACTCTACATTTCGTTATATCGACGACGGATTATCAATTATCAATTACCAATAGTTACTTCATTCATATGTCGATTCGATATATCCCAGTGAGCTTGAAATAAAAGATACCACAGATTCTGACACATCTGTTTCATATTTAGATATTTTAGAAGAAAAAGACGTTAATGGTAACCTAACAACAAAGCTTTATGATAAACGTGATGACTTCAACTTTTCAATCGTCAACTTCCCTTACTTATGTAGCAATATACCCTTATCACCTGCATATGGGGTTTATGTCTCTCAGTTGAACAATTTCTAAAACGAGGCAAATTATTGAGAAACAAGTTGATGAAACAAGGATATCAACAGTCTCGTTTGAAGTCATCATTTCGCAAGTTTTACGGTCGATACAATGACCTTGTCAGCACATACAACCTATCATTAAGTCAAATGCTGACCGATGTTTTTCATGCTAATTGTTAGGTCATTACTTATACACTGAATTGTCTATGGATTTTTTTTTTCGATTATGATTTTTTTCGATTATGAAAAGGAGCACACGGCGGGTGTGACCGGTCGGCAGGGGATACTCACTCCTCCATGGCACCTGATCCCACCTCTAAATTTTGAGGTCCGTGTTTGCTTTGCTCCAAATTTGTATCGTTTCATTGGACTTTCGAGACTGAATACTGTTCGTTATCTTCATATTTCATATATATATTAAAGTTTAGATATCACCCTTATATTATAAATTAAGACGTTGAAAGTTTTGTTTGTTGTTTAACCTCCCTATCGAGAAATTTTCACTCATATGGAGACGCCACCACTTGCCGGTGGAGAGCTGCAAATTTGACCTATACTCGGCACTTAGGGCCATTGAGCAGTGAGGGATATTTTTCGTGCCAACACCTCCTATGACACGGAACCTCGGTTTATATGGTCTCATCCAAATGACCGCTCTCCACGTCCCACAGTGGGATTCGAACCTGGGACATAAGGATCAACTCCTTACTTTACGACTCTAGAGCAAGCGCTCTCACCACTGCGCCACGCGGGCGACGACATTCAAACTAAGTGATTTCCTAAATTCCTCTGCTGATGCATGTTTTGATTGACTGATTGATTGTATGTTGTTTTAAGTCCTATTTGAGAATTTTTCATTCATATAGAGACGTCACTATATACCGTTGAAAGGCTTCAAATTTAGACCTTTACTCGACACTCAGGGCCGTTGGGCAGTAAGGGATCTTTACCGTGCCAACGCCTGCCGTGACACGGGACCTCGGTTTTTATGCACGTTTTGAAGTGAACTTCCTGAAAATCTTACTTCTCAATAATAAATATACTTACCTTTAAGAAAATTTACAGAAAAAAATCATCTGACATTACAACGTACCGCCTCCATGGCTCTGTGGCATAGAGTACACCTCCTCTGAGAAAAGTTGAATCACATTCCAATGAAAAAAAGGGACTCAAGGAACTGTTTCATCATTTTTTTAATAGGTAAAACGTAAAAAAAAAAACGAGATCCCTCCTCGTCATAACAGTGCTGAAAGAGATGTCTTACATTGGTGTAATGTAAATCTAAATTTGGCACTTCCCTTGGCTCAACAAAAGTCCCTTTCAAACGGTAACTATATAGAATCCTAATTCGCATTCCCCTCTTCAATTGACTTTGATCCTTAATACTGATTCAAAAAGATATAGCTATTTATAAATGATCAATACCAGCAACATTTACATGAACTTGTGATCTAAAACCCAGGTCCTAAGTCAAACTCTTACCGTTACTCAGCTTCAAGTGTGTTATCCAACCATGACAACACTTTCACATGACGTTAAGAGTGTTTGTTGCTAGTCTGGGGGTCGTAACATAAAGCTTGCTAAGTTTTTGACTTAAGTAGGGTCATAAGTATGACTTAGGCACAATGGGGTCGTAACATAAGGGGTACTTAAGTCTAAGACCATGCTTAAGTAGGACTTAAGTATAGTTTTAAACTTAAGACCGTAACTAGAAACGTGCTAAGATTTGACATTCTTAGCAAAAGTTAGGCGGCCGGTAGAGGTGACTTAAATATGTCTTAACTTTCTTAAACATATATTTAGAACTATTTAAGGTTAGCTTACTATGTTTAAACATTCCTCTGTTCATATTATACATTAAAAAATAATTTTCTCTATCTAATATACTGGTTTATAAGAGTGTAAGTTTTTCGTCGGGGGGAGGAAGTATTCATCACTTATTCCAATGTCACTCTCTAAATGACATACCATGTAAATGCAAAATATTATTTTTGGGATACGTTTGAAATATTAGTGTGACCTAGGTTATAAACACTAATCATTATAAGTAAATTGTGTACAGTAATCATGGATTTGTTTGTTCACTGTGAAAAAATGAGATGAAATGATTTTAAAAATTGTAGGTGAATTAAAGGGTGATGATTAGAAAACTTATTAAGATTTTCCGTAAATTAGATTGAACGTAGAACGCAACAAGCGAGGATTCAGACAGGATTCACTACCGTTAAGGTAAGAAAGAGAGAGAAAGAGAGGGAGAGAGAGAGAGTTGTTGATACATGTAAGTTGGAGATATACAAAAAATTGTTTTCTGAAAACAATTCTTTTACAACCTTCATTAAATGCGTATATCAAAAAACGTCTGCAGTCTCTGCTTGCTGATAAGGGAGGGGAAAAAATCAAAATCTCCCTATTTTTTTTTTATTTTTTTTTCATTAAGAGTTTCAATTTCAAGTACATTGACGTTCGGTTATCGTGTCAAGTCTGCGAGAATGACAATTTGAAAGCAAGTGAACAATTGTCAAACGAAAGAATGACAACAAACAGTAAACTGAAAACATTGCAGTCTCGAGTGATAAACAATATTCACGCAATTACAATGAACCGTTAGTGCCACTTTGTAACTGTGAAATATTTGTTTTCAAATATTCAGAATTATTTAAACAGAATTAACTGTAATTAAATACGAAATCTAATCTAACCTAGCTAAAACCGATAGGTAAGGACGTCAACTTTAATATACATGTGATTAAAAACGTAACTAAATCATTTTTACAAATACATATATAAATAAATTGAAAAACTTTGATGATTCATAAAAAATATTTTGAACATAAGTTTGACTTATCTAAGACCTAGCTAAGTCCGTTTTATGTTACGGTTTAAGACATACTTAAGTAGTACTTAGGCAGGTCTTAAGATTGCACAGAAAACATACTTATGACCCTACTTAAGTCAAAAACTTAGCAAACTTTATGTTACGACCCCAATCTTAGGACCTGCCTAAGTACTACTTAAGTATGTCTTAAACCATAACATAAAACGAACTAAGCGAGGTCTTAGCTAAGTCAACCTTATGTTCACAATATTTCTTATGAATCACGCTAGTTTTTCAATTTATTTACTTGTATTGATAAAAAAAATATTCAGTTATGTTTTAATTGTATACAAAATCGACGTCCTTTCTACAATTCTAGTTAGGTAACATTTATTTAGATTTTGTATTAAAATTATAATTCTGTTAAAAATAATTCTTAATATTTCACAAAGTGGCAAGGGTTCAATGTAAATGCATGAGTTTTGTTAATCACTCGAGACTGCGATGTTTTCAGTTCACCTTTTGTTGTAATTCTTTTGTTTTGACAAATGTTCACTCGCTTTGTCATTTTTGCAGACATGGCAGGATAACGGAACGTCTATCTACTTGAAATTAAAATTCTAATAATAAAGTAAAAAACAATAGGGACATTTTGAATTCTCCCCCCCCCCCCAATGTATCAGCCAATATCGGCAAGCAAAGACTGTAGACGTTATATGATGTACATGTACTTATTTAAATTTAATCAAGGATCGAAAAGAATTGTTTTGAGGAGATAATTTTTTGTATGTCTCCAGCTTATCAACAGTTCTCTCTCTCTCTCGGACGGTAGTGAGCAACCGTCTGAATCCGCGCTTGTCGAGTTATACATTGAATCTTATTTACAGACACTTTTTATTAGGTTCCTAGTCATCATCCTGTAACTCACGGACAATTTTTCTGACTCTTAGTCTATTTCACCTCACATGTTCACAGTGAAAATAAAATTCATGATTAGTGTGTACAATTTACTTAAGTATAATGATTAGTGTTTATAACCTAGGTCCCACTAGTATTTCAAAAGTATCCCAAAAATAAAATTTTGCATCTACATGTATGCCATGTTGAGTGTGATATTGGAATCGGTAATCGATAAAACTTACCCCTTACTTACATATATATATATATATATATATATATATATATATATATATATATATATATATATATATATATATACAGCACAAAGTAATTCACTTTTATAAGGATACCCACTTATGCCCCAGCCCGGGGTTGAACTATCGACCTACAGAACAGCGCGCTAGACCGCTTCTAGGAAAGTAAAAAAAAAAACTTGCTTTCGATGCCGATGGAATTCTAGCGGCGCCACCCTACAAAACACGATCATTGAGAATGGAATGAGATACAGTTATTTGGACATTAGTTTTTATTAGAGGGTCATTAAAGATACACATTGTAATGAAATTAATTTTATTTATAAAGCGATTTTTACAACAACACTTAAACTAACATAACTACCCTGAGTGAAGAAATATTAACATAGATAGAACAAAGAAATTCACTTTTATAACTCAGGATACCCTCTTCCGCCTCAGTCCGTGGTTGAACTACGGAATCTGTCTCCTAGCAGCACAGGAACAGATATGATGACTGATCCTGAAGAGGTTGAACTTCATGGCATAAAAACATCTTATATAAGTATACCTAGAATAATTTATTTCGGTGTGTTACAAATTATAAAATCCTGAATCATAATGTATATATCATTAATATTTTTTTTATTTCAGTCACCGTGATTTTTCAAAAAAGCAAATTTACAAATTCATGTGATTTAAAGTTACTAAATTAAACTGTTGATTGGAATTTTTCACGAACTTTATTACTTCATATTCAAACTTTTTATGTGTTAGTTTGTTTAAAAAGAACTTGTCTCTTTGTTATGCCTATGGGAGAAAGAAATAAATTGTTTGATATTTAGAGCAACTCCACCCACTCTGAATCGTCTTCGCAAAGGTGCACAGTTTGAATACATTATACACAGAACGTGTAAATGTATAAACTTTCAAATGCCAGAAGGTGACAGCTTCGATAGACAAGTCAGCAAATTTATTCCAGAAAGTAGTAAATTATTCCTTTGCAAAAATAACGACCGTATAGGAAACGGATAATAACTTTCATGAAGGAAATATTTATGTTGTGGTTGGTTGAATTGATGTTTCACTCATCAATTCAATGTAACCTAGTGATCTTGCATTAGAAATTCAATGAGTAGTTGTTTGTTCGTGTCGATGCAAATGAAATTTTTTGAACAATCTTATCCCTAGTTTACAAAATTCTTCCTCGTCGGTCTCAACTACCATGATATAAACATGCAAAATATTTGGGATATTGTTTTACTCCTTTTGGGCTTCAAATTCCACTGATGTTACCTACGCCATCAATTCTTATCACATATTGCTGAATCACAAAAACTAATGGAATAGCAGTCGAACGTCAAAACATAATAAATTTGATAGTGAAATATTAAATCTTTTTAAATAATGGGAGATAAAATATCACAAATTATCGACATTAATGGTTAAAACATGGAATTCAACCATTCTATTCTTGTAGAAAGGACATCTGTTTCTTGCATAATGTTGATATTTTTATAAGCACTATTGTATTTTAAAACTTTACGATGCGCACTATTTCGTTAAAATGCTAATTTATCTTTAAAAATATCAAAGTGTTGGCATTGAAAATGTTTACAAAATTTGTAATTCAAACTGACTTCGTTTTTTCATCATTGTGTATGACCAATTAAATTCAAATTCAACTTTCAAAATGTAATTAAAACTTCATAATACAATGCGGTATTTCTTATTTAACTATGAATTCAAATCCCCTCGAACCAATATTTTTTTGCTCAAACCACGACCCCAGAAAATAATTTATTTTACAATATTAATATTCTGTGTAATACTTCAATCATAAATTGATTTAATCTTTTCGTTAACTCTTCATAAACCTTACTAAATAAGAAATAAGTTTAATAATCCTACTTTGTAAATGATTAAATACCTTTACTAATTACGTGCATTACTGTAATGTTTCAATTAAAAACAACAGCAAAAAAAGAATAAGCTACATGTACGTGTACAATGAAGTTGAAGACATTTTTTCTATACGTTACTTTATATGTAGAAATAAAAGAAGTCAACAATGTATTTAACAAGATTTTGTATTAGAATTTTCAAGAATGTCAACAACAACAACAACAACAAAAAATACGGTTACTTTTCAACGTGATCATTCAATTCGAAGGATTTGTATTAATAATTTCCCAAGAAAATCATACAAACCCACGTAATATATAGAGAGAAGATTTTTTTCAGTGATTAAAACCAACAACAAAAGAAATAGGAAGCATTGAAACAAACAAGGAAATTCGCATTAATCATAACCAATACCTACATGTATGTTAAATAGATTATTTATGTCAATTTGGTAGTATCATCAGAAAGACCCTAGATGGTAACATTTTTTATGCAAAAAGAAAAACATTTAATATTTTGAAAACAGAAGCAGTTATCACATGATTGGCAACAGTATTTTTTTTTATTTTTAAGGTCAAGGAAAAAGATAATGACCTTGACCTGACCTTGCTCTCTGAAATAAAACGGTCAAATTTAATCTAATTGATACCATCACTTTGTGATGATGTCTTCTTGAATCTATGAAAATTTCATTAGTCTTTAAATACAAGAAATATAAGAAGAATCCTTCCTTAAATTCCATACATTACCAATCAAATTTTAGATGAGTTTAAACCCAGATATTGAGAATAAAGAAAGCTGGCTCTATTTCTTCGTGTATTTAAGAAAGCTATGATTTTTTTTTTCAAACGGACGGTCATCAATTGATGTGTTCTAAATTCCTTCATTATAAAGATGTGAAAGTATGCCTGGGTTTGATGCATGGTATACTTATGGATATCAAGACACCGCGCACCTTATAAAACAAATTTTATGCAATCAAAACTGCACGAATATTTTGGAAAAGAATGAGTAATTAAGAGAGCGTAGAACAGAAATAAAAGGTTCAGGTAATATAAAATACACTAGACATTAAAGTCGTCCAACTAGCACTAGTTTTACCGACATATTCCCTGATTTCTTGTTCTTTTTTGACAATAGAATGATACAAATTTCAAAATAATAGAACTGTAACAAAGCATTTCAGTAATGTCATACATACGTTTTCCTCTACACGGCGAGTTTGGTGGTCACTTTTTCTGTAAGCAAACTTATCTGTACACTTTTTGATGTTAGGTTCGGTATCGTGAATTTCATTCACTCTTCTTCCAAAGAAGTAATATATATGTAAAAAGCTAGACTTTTAGATATGAAATAGATGAACGTATGTACCTTTGCCTCTGACGCAAACATAATTTTTCTATAACGACACTAGTTTGTCTGATTAATAGTGATATTTTGCCTTTAGATATTTGCGGATTTTACAAACATTTATCAATTTTAGGGAGCATTAAGACCCGAATATGGAAAGTAGACCTTTTGAGCATTACTTTTTCCTCTCTCTCTCTCTCTCTCTCTCTCTCTCTCTCTCTCTCCACACCCTGATATATATATATATATATATATATATATATATATATATATATATAATATATATATATATATATATATATATATATATATATATAAAATTTCAGCACGTTTTAATTTTTAAACGAATTTTAAAAAGTTTTTTTGTACATTTCTCAAATATCAGAGATACTTTAGAAGGTATAAATTGCAAAAAAATATTTTTGTTGCTGTTTGGGTCACTTTGTCAATGCTATGTCAGACATGTGTCAAAACTTTTATTATTAATCTATGCACATCACTTTGACAATTATTGATATGTAATTATTCATGTGCATGTGATTAAATAAAGTTTTCATTGCACAAAACTATGTAGATCATTAAATTATAGTGTTAACGATAAATGAAACAAAGACTCCAAAGTGGTTTGTTGGGCCAAAGTTAGCTTTTCTGATCAGAGTGCATCCATTCTTAGTCGTCTGTTGTCTGCAATCTTAACAAATATAATTACTTTACTCTTCAGAGACTTTGGACCAATTTCAACATTCTGTATAAGGATCCTTGAAAGAGTTTTAATGCTCAAAAGTGAAAAGTTCATTTGATGCTTTTAAAAACATGTCAATGAAGGAAAAAGCTTTCTTATTGGCTGCAGATTCGGGAATGGTCAAATAATAGCCGTCAGAGTTGGGAATAGGTCATAGTAGGGGGTAAATTTTCACATATGAAAAGAAGGAAAACCTTTCGAGTGAAACAAGATTATGGACTGTAACAAAACTATGCAAGCATTCATAAGTATTCAAAATTCAAAATTTAAATATTCAAAAGTGTTCAAATCGTGGCCCAGACGGCTTTATCCTGGACCACAAGAGTGTAAAGTCACCTCAGTTAGAAGTTAATAGGAACGATTCTTTAAAAACTTTATTAAAAAAAACTATAATTTCTTATATTGTTCAACGAGTTTAATATATGTAAGTCTTGGTTCTTTGAGATAGAGAATATCGACAATGGAAATGGCAAGTATTCAGGCTCAATACTGTAAAAACTATACCTAAGGTATATATCAACTACATGTATCTGGTTTTAAGTAAACAATCCGCAAATAAATAACGTTGATACGATGATCTTAAGTGCAAATACAATCTGTCGTTAATGTATGTCAATCATAACATGATTTATATCAAGGATTTTTTGAGAAGTATATTTTAAATAACTACTCATAGCATGACTCAAGATCGCAAAGAAAATTGGGGGTCAGTGAGCATCTTACTTAGCTAGTTACGATTACCTTGACCTTTTTGCACTTAAATTGTAACTTTTATGTTAATACCTTTAACCATTATCATATTTTACCAAATGTAATCATGGCCAAAAAATAGTCTTATTTTATGTAAAATAGTTTGAATAATATTTTTTATTGAAAAAATCCTGCAAATTAATGCGCAATAAATTATTTGTGATCTTTTTGCACTAAAAGAGTATAATATTTGGGGTATTAAAAATGTAAATAGGCAAAAAAAATTTTCTTTTGTGACTTTAGAGCGAATCGTTGAAAGTATCGTTAATTTAAGATAAAGAAAGAAAAACTTTGGGCCGGTGATGTAAATTTTGATATATTGGTCAAAATATGCGATTGTCATGCGAAAACAATGTAAATTTTATCGTGACTTCTTAAATTATCTTCATTTGGGGTGGGATGTGTGTGTGTGTGGGGGGGGGGGGGGGGGGGGGAGTCTGTTGCGTTAATGTGTAAAATTTGTTTTAGAAAATATTAATTGAAACCTATATTTAATATTCTTAGCATTCTCAGAGAAAAAAATACATTGGGCTAAAGTTTCAAGATATTAAGTCAACCAAATATGTAGATTTGAAGAATTTTCTTCTAAATATCCTTCCACCATAAAAAATAGTCCTCCATAAATCTTGTTTCTTTACAATTTTGTGAGCATTTTTTAAATTGAATATTGTGTAATTTGCATTATTTAATTCAAATATGGTAAAAAATTGAATTGTAATGAATAATTTCAAAGTTAGAGGTTCTGACCGACCTTTTCTCAAAGGCTGACGAGTGACATACCATAGTCGAATTTTGACTGATGTCTTTCATACAAATTGTTAGACCATTATTTTCACACTGAGTTGTGTGCAGATTTTTCCGTTTTCCCGATCATGATAAGGATCATACGTCGGGTGTGTCCGATCGACAAGCGGTTGTTACGCTTCCATGGCATCTGATCCCAGCTCTGCTTTCAGAGATCCGTCTTGGCTCTGCCCACAATTTGTATTGTTTAAGTGGACTTTTAAATATGATTACTATTCGTTATCATCAAGTTCATGTATCACCATGCTAGGAATTTTACTTGTCTATATATTTATTAACTTATGCAGCAATATACCCTTATCACCTGCATATGGGGTGTATATCTCTCAGTTGATTCGATACGCAAGAGCATGCTCTACGTATGAACAATTTCTAAAACGAGGTAAGTTGTTGACAAACAAGTTGATGAAACAAGAATCTCAATAGTCTCGTTTAAAGTCATCATTTCGTAAATTCTATGGTTGATACAATGAGCGTGTCAGCAAATATTATCTATCATTAAGTCATATGCTGACTGACGTTTTTCATACTAATTGTATGGCCATTGTTTACAAACTGAATTGTCGATGGATTTTTCCGTTGTTTCCCAATCATGACAAGGAGCACGCGGCGTGTGTGACTGGTCGGATGCAGGAGATGCTCACTCCTCCATGATACCTGATCCCACCTCTGATGTTTTTGGAGGTCCTTGTTTGCTCTGCTCCCGATTTGTATTGTTTTTATGAAATTTGAGCTCTAATACTGTTCGTTATCTCCATATTTCTTTGTTAAACCATGTTTTCCAAATCCCCTTTGTTTGACTTAATATACAAAAGTAAGAAATGAATTATTCAAATTTATTATTTGTGTCATCGAATAGGATTTTTGGTAATTCAGCCATTCTAAAGGTATGAGGCTTGATCTGTCTGCAAACTATGTTTTTTTAAGTTTATCTTTTATATTACCAAAATCAAATTCATTACTATTATCACTGACATTAAATAGTGTTAAAGTTTCCATTGGTGGGATTATTATATTTTTACTTTGTTTTGGTGTGTGTGTGTTGGTGTGTGTGTGTGTTGTTGTTTTAATTCGTAATTCAGTAAAGAATACGAATCGTGAACAGGGTAAAACATGGATCTCTGGAAACACCAGAGGTGGGATCAGGTGCATAGTAGTAGAAAACATCCCCTGGCAACTGGTCAAACCCGCAGTAAGCCTTCTATATTCACTAGATAATCAGAGTAGTCAAAATGGCAAAAAATCAAGAGGGACATACAGCCTTTGTAACATATTAAGGTTAAGAACATGATAAAGACCAAATTAATTATTTTTTGACAATTTGAAACTTGAAAATTTGACAACTTGAAAAAATAGGCTTTTACTGGTTTCGTAACATTAATTTAATATTAATGCCATGTACATTCTTACTCCTGTTTCCTCCCCTGATTGAAAAAGTAAGTGAGATTAAAGAAACGTGGCCGCTAGTGAAACATGGAATCGTAAGACAATGTTTTACATGCGAGAGATATCTCCGAGACTCGCTGTTAGCTTGATTCTGATGTGAACATTTGTAACAGAAAGTCCATCCTTAATATGTTGCATTTATATAAAAATGACATCATCACGATTAATTATAGTAACAAACGTGTTTTTGACGATTTTCAAATGAAAAATGCAGCCAATTATAGTTGATTAATTACTCTTCCTAAAATATACATGGGTGAATTATAGTCCAATTCATCTGTAGTTGCAATTTAATATTAATAACCACACATTTATATATTTTAATTTAGCAGCTTAGATAAGGTTATTTCATCATAAAAATCTTCAAGATCTTGTCCGTGTTATAATTATCATACTATTAAATGAAAAGTATGTCAATAAAAAAGGTACCTACTGATATTTGTGGTTGTATCTTATAATTAAGCCACCTGTATTATATCATATAGATATAAATTTAAAATTTCTGTTTTTTAAAATAATCAGTTTCTCATCGTCAAATTATTTTCTTTTTGTTATAGAGATATTTTTCATCAATGTCTACAAAAAATTTATACTTTATTTTCTAGCAGCTCGTGTTATGTTGTTTAGATTTTAGAAAAGGGTGTACCTTCAACTTGACCGGCACCTGGCCAGTTCTCTTTTCGTAGCAATTTTTCTTTATCTAACTGGATTGACGAAATTTTGATTGATTGGCTGTTGTTTTACGTCTCGTTCGAGAATTTTTCACTCATATAGAGACGTCACCATATATCGGTGCAGGGCTACAGATTTAGACTTTTACTCGGCACTTAGAGCCTTTGAGCAGTGAGGGGTCTTTATCGTGCCAACGCCTACCGTGACATGGGTCCTCGGTTTATGTGGTCTCATCCGAAAGACTCGCAACTTTCACTTTAATGTGCCGAGCGCTTGGCGAAGGAAACATCTTCATATAAAGTATCATTCTAGGTGGATCATGTGACTGGCAAAAAGGTATCACCAGTAAATAGTTAAATACATGTTTAAATAGCAGTAATAAAGGCAGAAAATACACCAAACACAAGCGACCTTTCAAATGTCCTAGAATTTCAGATGTAACGAACTTCTAATCACTTATCTATTTTCATATATGCATTTTTACGGAAAGATGTTTCCTAGACACATGTATATAAATTATCATTTTTGCACCTCTTAACGCTTTAAAAAGATAAGGGATTACAGGTCCTAGCTAGATATAGTACATGAGAACACAAAGACTTTGTTAAAAGAAGTACAGAGTACTACCTTATAATTATGTGACATCTACTAGTACGATTATATCCTTTCTTTTTTGTATTTTTTTGTCTTTAATTGCCACTGCTGCGGTGTGTCTTACTAAATATTTTAAGACCACATATTTAGAAATTATAATTTTTAACAGATAACATAAATTGTGGCCGCTCGTTAACCATTCTGAGAGTAGAAATATGATTGCCGCAATGATCATGTAGTTTAAGATAATTGTATGATACGAGCCAGGGCCATATAAAGTAGACGGAGGTCGCTTCTAAATCTTCAGTTTCACAACATATCAGGATTTAAAAACTTAAATATGTACATTTTAAATTTAATTAAGTACAATTTACTCTGTGACTATTACATTAACAGAACCAATTTAAAGAAGTACATGCACTTACTACAAAACTATTAAGGTTTGAAATAAATTCTATTTGTGGTGGATTTTCATGTTGCAATATAGCTTAAAATTTACAAACGTTTCATTAAATTCATAACTTTTATATTACAACTGATTAGATTTATTGTCATACATGTACTTCTCTGTTGCAGCAATAAATAATGTGAAATATGTAATTTTTTTTAAATTGCGACGGAGTCTGTTGATTTTTCAATTGAGTCTGTTGATTTTATTTTAATCTGTTTGTTTTGTATTTTAGTAGGTTTTTTAAATTAATTGTTCGTTTTGCATTAACGTCTTTTATACCCTTTCCGTCGCTCATACAGTTCTGTATTGTGTTATCAATGAGGATGTTTAGTATATACTTTGTCATTAGGCTTTCAAACAATTACATGATCCCCCTGAAATCCTCTAGCTTCATGAAATAATTATAAATGTCTGACAAAAAAGTCTCTTTTTGTATAATTTGTTTAAAATTTCAGATCTATTTTAGCATAACAAACGACATCCTGTCTTCTTAAAAGAAATATAAACTAAATTTTGAGAACATGACACACATACTTCGTCACTGTCTTGGTCTTCCGTAATATTATTGTGTCATATGTAGCAATTCTCTTCTCCTGTTTCCGTTTAAAAGGTAAAGTTCAAATTAATGAGATAATTAAACTTTCCATTTATCAATTTATACCGGTTTCCCTGGAAAGACTATGTATGCAGCTATACAATTAAGCTCTAAAAAGTGAAATGCAATTTGGAAAAAGAACTAACTCATGATCATCACACACAGAGAGAGAGAGAGAGAGAGAGAGAGAGAGAGAGATTTGGAAAAAAAAAACATATCACGATATTCTGTGTCTATGACCTAGGATGACTTAGGATGACCTCAGAATAAATTATTAAAACGATAAAGGAGTTGTTGACATCTTCGTTCTATGATATAAGTGATGAGTAATCGATGACGATGTACATTGACGTATGTTTTTGTGATACCTGAAATTGGATCCTATCTTAAAAAATAAGATGACGGAGACCTTAAATATCTTATACTTTGGAGTAGTAGCACAATATATCAATACATTTTAATTAAAAAAAATAATTTTAAAAATGTAGCAGCACAATATAAAACATTTAAACATAATTGTTACTCGTATACGTAAAAAGTAGGCATTTTCATTCGCTTATTACAAAGTCATAACATAACATACATAAAAGAGAATGAAATATAAAATTATCGTATTAAAAAAATCGTACAAATGAATAAGAAACAGTCCAAAAATACGTAGACCTGACATATTTAGTTGAAATATTAACATCCTAAATTTAATTAAACTGGGCAATTTATTTATGATAAAAAATGATTGTTTGTTTTAGATTTTGACAGCGGTTCACTTCTGCGCCAGCTCCCGAAATGTCAGTAAAAAGAACATAATTTCTTTAAATATCTGACTTAATGTTTCTATGTAAAAATGTCACTTTTTCTATTTAATGTTGCTCATTTATCAAACTCTTTTCTTGTGTCAAAAAGGCCTGTAAAGTGTGGAGCTATCCTTGGCACATAAATATCGCCTCTGACATGTTGGAACAATTAACTACGTATGTCAGACATATAGCACTCTTTCATTTAAAGAGGCAACTTAAAGTATATTGCATACATGCATGTCAAGCAAGGAAAAAAAGGGTGTAATATTACATAAAAGCAATAATATCTCCTCCTTGTAAATTAGATTTACATATATGACTTAAAATTGACCATTTATTTTTAGTCTCTATTTTTTTTTTTTTTTTTTTTTACTTTTTTAGAAAGTTTGCTAATCTATTCTTTAAATATATTGCTACTTTCCCACCCACATCTGAGAAATATTGTTAATTCTCTGCTTATATTTTAGAAAATTGTTTCTTTTCTACTTATATTTTGGAAATGCATGTACTGCTATACTTTTGCTTATATTTTGGAATATCGCTACTTTTTTTACTGGAATTCAAGATCTTAGATTTTAAATGTGGGTTTTAGGTCTCTCAATGTTTGATCAAATATAACTCATTCAGTATCTCATTTTATGAAATTAAAGACATTTTTCATTAGAATTAATATTAGTAACACGTAATACTGATAAAGGATATTACTGTTTTGTTTGTGGTACCGTAAGCAAACACTCAAGGGTGTCTTCATTCACAACAATCCTCTTCGATGATGAATTTATAACTTTTTTTTAATTTAGAATGTGACCGAATTAAGGATGTACAATACGTGAGATGGCGGTTTTATGATTTCTTTCATTGCCATCTACAGTTTAGTATAATCAGAATTGGCAATAAATAAATAAATAAATAAATAAATAAATAATATTTAACAATTAAAAAAAACTCGAATACGTACAATGCACTCACTATAATGAAAAAAAAATCTTCATCTAAAAAAATTTAAAAGAAAAAACAAAACTCAAGTATGAACATTGCGTTCACTATAATCCAAAAAAAACTTAAAAGAATTGAATTACGACCTTTCTTATACCAGGATACAATAATGATATAGAAGACAGGTAAAATTGACCTATCAATAAAAAAAGAGTAGATGTGGCACTTTCAAACGGCAATTAATGACAAGTTAGATAAGTCATAATTTAATGAACATTTGAGCAATTTAATTTGGCATTTTTAATGAGGATTTCGTTTTATATTTTTGATGACTAATTAACTTTTTAATGAAAGCAAGGAGTATTTCTGTGAATAGATGTCAGAGAGTAAAAACAGCAAAACAAACAATTCCAAACGATATATTTAAGAGATAAACAAATAAAATTTAAGAGCATAATAAGTTTTAAAAATAGTAATAAGCACTGCTTTGTTGAATATGTTCATTTTGAAAGAAAATAAATAAAACGTGATCCCTGGTATAGAATTCCTACACTTCATACTTAAAGTAATGTATTAAGTTTTGTATTTTATTCTTTATGCATCCCTTATCTATCTATTACTTTGTATTTATCATCTATGTGTTTTTGTAATCTCTATGTACTAAATGTAAAATGGAGGATGAGATTCAAATAAATGAGTGAATGAACGATTTAAATGTAATTTATTTTTAGCAATATTACGCTAATTATGTGGCAAATATTTTTGTGGATTCAATAAAGTATTTAAACATGTTAAAATGCATACTTTAAACTGAACATTTAGCTCTAAAAGTGAGCACTAAAGGCCTACTGAATCTGTTATTTGACGCACCTATTACCACTTTCAATTCTTTGACGTATACCTATCACTGCTTTCAACTCTCTGACGTACCTATCACCGCTTTCAACTTTTTGATGCATTTATCAACGATTTCAACTCTTTGACACACTTTCAAAGCGAAAAATGTATATTTCTACATCAAGTTTTACTTGTACGTAGAATGTTTGAGTAGGAAACCTAAGCATTTTTTCTTCAAGTATAAAAGATATCATCAGATGGTGTAAAATTAACAGAAAACCTGTACATACAGTTCTGGGAAACAACACTGCTAACAGCAAAAATTACGCATTAGTTCCCCACGATAAATTAAAGTCCAGGCTTTTTGACATCATTGGCAGCTGCTTTTTTCGATAAAAATGGAATTTGTAAATTTTCTTACCTTGTCATTGGTCATTTGCGATATTATTTTGTTAAAAAAACATTCTGATTTTAAACAGAAATACTCTGAATTAAGAATTGCGCCCCGTTAATAGCAGACCTATTATTGTATTCATCTGCAGAATTTATTCAAAATCTTATACATGAGAAGAAGAAAACACTTGCTGTGGCCTTCAGTTCGACATTTAGATATATCGAAGATGTATTAACAATAATTACTTCCATTTATATGTCGACCCGATATATCCTGGTGAACTTGAAAAAAAAAAAAAGATACCACAGACTCTGACACATCTGTTTCATATTTGGATATTTTACTAGATAAAGACTTTAATGGTAACCAAACAACCAAGCTTTATGATAAATGTAATTCAACTTTAAAATTGTTAACTTCCCTTACTTATGTAGCAATATACCCTTATCACCTACATAAGGGGTTTATGTCGCTCCGTTGATTCGATACGCAAGAGCATGCTCTACGTATGAACAATTTCTAAAATGAGCCAAGCTATTGACAAACAAGTCGATGAAACAAGGATATCAACAGTGTCGTTTGAAGTCATCATTTCGCAGTTTTATGGTGGATAAAATGTCCTTGTCAGCAAATACAAGCTATTATTAAGTCAAATGCTGACTGGCGTTTTTCAAACTAATTGTTAGACCATTTTACATGCTGAATTGTCTACGGATTTTCCCGTTTTTTCCCGATCAGGACCAGGTGTGACCGGTCGGCAGGGATGCTCAATCCTCCATGGCACCTGATCCAACCTCTGATGTTTTAGAGATACGTGTTTGTTCTGGTCCTGATTTGTATTGACACCTTGTCGTTGTCTTGACATTTGCTTTACTTTACAAGTCTTACTTCTTGTTGTCTTGACATTTGCTTTGCTTTATAAGTTTGACTCCTTGTTGTTGTTTTGACATTTGCCTTACTTTACAAGCCTGACTCCTTGCCGTTGTCTTGACAATTGCTTTATTTTACAAGTTTGCCTCCTTGCTATTGTCTTGACATTTGCTTTGTTTTAAAGTTTGACTCCTTGTCGTCGTCTTAAAAATTACTTTAGTTTACAAGTTTGACTCCTTGCCGTTGTCTTGACATGCTTTAATTTATAAGACTGACTCCTTGTCGTCGACTTCCCATTTGCTTTACAAGCATTACTTCTTGTTGTCTTAACATCAGCTACTCTTTGCATTATTGAATTCTTGTTAATGTTTTCCATCGCTTTGCATTCATCATCAGATTAACATCTCTGTTGGAAGCAGACCGTTTTTCTTGTGATCAGCTGAAGGTGATCACATTGTTTAGTTGTGTTTTGTTTTAAATTTTCTATGATATGACAAACTTTGCTCAGGAATAACAGTTCAAAAGGGGGACCTAGAAGTCGTGCATGAGTGATCCAAGTTTGGACTATTCTTTTGTCCTAAGATCAGACATCTATATTCTTCGTCTTCAAGTTAATCTTACCTTAATTGCTGACAGGATTAATGTCCTTTTCGAAGCACATTGCCATCTTCAAAGTTCTTATTAACCTTTATTATTATTATACCATACTATGAAAATCACAATTTTTATTTTCGTAATATTCTCATTTTTTATTTCACACATGTTTTCCATTAGCATTATACAAGAAATGAACATGTAAAGATTTCCAAGAGTGAACAAGCTCAAAATTACATATAAATCAATCTGGTCCCAGGAAACACCACAGGTTGGATCAGATGCCAAAGAAAAGAAAGCATCCTCTGTCAGCTTGCCACACTGATTGCCTTTTGTCTTGATCAGGTTGATGGAGTAATCTATAAACGAATCAAGTTGAAAATAATGGCCTAACAATTTGCATGAAATAAATGCAATCAATTGCGCTTTACATACTCTTAAACATTCGACCCTATGCGTATGACAAATTGTATTTGCAAACAGGATCTTTATAACAACCTCTAAATCTGCGAAATGTTTACTTAAAGTGAGATTGTTAGGACTCCTGTAACATTTACTTATTTGTCAGTAGCTGTCTTAGTTTAGAAATTGAAAGTTCGCAGAACTTGCTGTTAAATATCGAATCATTTTAGAGCCAAAAACATGATATGCTGGTGAAAATGATATATTACTATATAAAATATATAGGGAAGATGAAGATACAAAAAGTTAAAGTCATCATGTTTATCTTAAAGTTTATATGCTAGTTTGCTATCAATGTATTTCGCTTGTAAAACGTCCTAATATTAAAGAGGTGTGTCGTTAAGAGAGTATGCACTTTTTCTTACTTTAAGTTGATTTTTTTTAATAGTTTAAAATGTAAAGCTGCAGGTTTAGCACAACAAATGATATCGATAAAAGATACAAATTAATATCACATACCGGTATTTTTTCCATAGTTTCCAATATAGTTTAGAAACTGACTGCTGCAACTTTTACAACTTCTGCAATTTTAAATACCAAAAAATTATCCCCTTAAAGCTTACGGACAACTTTTGAATATAAAATAAAAGATACCCATAACTTTTTCGCAAGGCATATATTTAAAAAGTTTTTTTTTTCATTTATAAAATAGACAACAATTAAGATCGACTAATGAGTAATAAATATTATCATAATAAACACTATTTCAACAGCATTCTTATCTGCAGCAGCACCAACTTTGAAAACAGAAACATGATAAACAAATAAAAGACAAATGATTATTTGGCGTGTATATATTCGCCAATACCTAAATGATAACTCATGTAAACAGCTAGTTCAGTCTGTTGTAATAAGCCATCTGAATTGCGCCATTAGCTTGCCGAAATGTACCGTCAAACGATTACAGTTATTACAGAATCAAGCAGTAAAACTAGTACTGACGTTAAAATCAGCTGACGGTTCTACAGAAGCTCTTAAAACTCTACATTAGCTACCTGTTATTTATAGGACTAAATTCTTAATAGCATGCATGTCTTGTTTTTAAGTGTCTTAACGGCAGTCCCATGTATTTATAAGAAATGCTGAGCATTAGAACTTCATCGTACAACATTTGTTCCATTGACAAATTGGCACTCTCGCCGTCCCAGCTGTAAAACGCAAAACATTTGTCTCTCGAGAGATCTTTTTGCCATTTCACGGCCTATCGTGTCGTGCCTTCCAATATAAGAACAATCAGCGATCGTAATGTTTTTAAGAAACATTTAAGGTCAAGATTTAGAAAATGAGTTTAGACTTTAATCGTGGTGCTAGGTCCATTATGACGTCATAATCAATTTCAACTTTCTTTTTCCCGTACTTTACGGCTCTAATAGATTTATGTAGAAAATAAAGTATTTTCATGGAATTCAATTTGAAATCATGTGAAAAGTAATCCCGATACCTATATTCAATTTAATATTATTTTAAAGAAGAAGCCAAGAACATACAAATTGTCGTTTTCTGAGAGACTGTAGGCAATCTGGATACATTTCCTTTGTCTGATATGGAAAAAACTCCCGTATTCATGACTGGTTTTCTTAATTTTTTCATCGAAAATGACAGTTTAAAATATGATTTTTCGTCTTGTTTATATACAAATTATGCCCCGAAACACCTTATTTGACCAAGCTAAAGTTATAAAGCATCATTAAAGGAATTGATTTCTCAGATTTGAGAAATCTGTAGGCACCTTTCATTTACTAGATCTTGACCTTAAAAGCATTTTATTACAAAAGTGCATTCACTTTTCACGTTTTAATTATAGATTAACTATTTAATTTTGTTTTAGTTACAGTGAAAATAGTTTTTATGTTTATTTTATTTAGCTGTTTAACTTTTGCTTAGGTCATTTTAATTTTAATGTATGTACACTCCATTGATTGCATTTTACCTGTAAAATTTTGCTCTTTAAAAATGTTTTTAATATAATAATAAATAAATAAGAAGAAGAAATGAAAGAAAAATGATGTATCTGACGTATGTATACCTCACTTGTCCAAGCACCTTGGATTTCTCATTTGAAGCGCAGTGACAAGGTCTTTGTTCAATGGAAGATAATCACGGCTGAATAATGTTACTTTCTGAAAGGGAAACTAAAAGTAAAGATTATTTCTCTTTAATTGTGAATTTATAGGACAGAAACAAAGAGGACTGTGATTTCTAGACAAAATAAGACACCTTAAACTAAAAGCAAAATAAAAACAAAGCAAAAAGAGTGTCAGTTAATGACATTTTTTTTACACCTAAGTAAGTGAAAATACAAAACTGAAAACATCAGCCATGTTATAAATTTTATATTAACACTCACCAAGGAGGCTATGGGAACGTACGCATGTGCTCCCCTCTCCCTTTTTTTGTCACCAGATTATAAATGCAAACTATTCGTTTACATCTGCAGATCAATTAAATATAAAATTAGACTTCTTTTGTACAAAAACAATCTTTTTGATCTCTGATAGAATTTCTAGATTTATACCCAGTTAGCTTATAATTACATTTCATAATACACTAAGACACTTAAGACTCTTTACCTTAACACGTAGTAACTTTTCAATTATACATGTACAAGCCTATCAGAGAATAGAAACGGTGTATATTTCAAATCTTTCAACGTTGTACTGCAACCGATGTAAATCAAGTTTTTTGGGGGTGGGGATGAGGTGGGGGGTATTAATGGGAATTATTTGATGATTATGAAATATAGAGATAACGAAAAGTATTTAAGCTCAAAGTCCATTAAAACAATACAGATGGGGAGCAGGGCAAACACAAACCTCCAAAAACATCGGAGGTGGGATCAGGTGCCATGGAGGAGTGAGCATACCCTACCCATCGGTCACACCCACAGTGTGCTCCTGACATGATCGGGAAATAACTTAAAAATCCGTCGACGATTCAGTGTGTAAATAATGGCCTAACAATTTGAATGAAAAACGTCAGTCAGCATAAGACTTATATGTAGTTTTTATTTGCTGACAAGGTCATTGTATCGACCATAGAACTTCCTAAACGATGACTTTAAACGAGACTGTTGATATTCTTGTTTCATCAACTTGTTTGTCAATAACTTACCTCGTTTTAGAAATTGTTCATACGTAGAGCATGCTCTTGCGTATCGAATCAACTGAGAGATATACATTCCATATGCAAGTGTTAAAGGCATATTGCTGCATAAGTAAGGGAAATTGACGATTGAAAAGTTAAATTCATCACGTTTATCATAAAGCTTTGTTGTTAGATTACCATTAACGTCTTTTTCTAGAAAAATATCCAAATATGAAACAGATGTGTCAGACTTTGTGGTATCTTTTATTTCTTTCAAGCTCACTGGGATATATCTTGTCGACATATGAATGGAAATGACTATTGTTAATTGATAATACGTCGTCGATATATCTAAATGTCGAGTTGAAGGCCACAGCAAGAGATATCTTTTCCTCATTTATAAGATTTTGAATAAATTCTGCTTCATATGAATACAAAAATAGGTCTGCTAACAACTGGGCGCAATTGGTACCCATGCATGGGAATTCCAACAGATTGTTGGAAGACCTGGTCACTAAAAACCACTTAGATATTGTCAATCAGAAACTCAAGCATCTTTTTAATATCAACTTCAGAGCACTTGTGTTTACAATCAGAATGTTTTTAAGAAATAATTTTGCAAATGACCAATGGCAAGGTAAATAAATATACGAGTTCCATTTTTATTGAAAAAGCAGTTGTTAATGATGTCAAAAATCCTGGACTTTAATTTATCGTGGGGAACGATATTAATATATTGATATTATTTATTAATTTTTGTGATACGGGTATAGGTCTATAGGCCAATTGCTTCTGATCCGAGGTGGGGCTAATTTAATTTGGCTAGATAGTGAAATTAATTACGTCACATCTTTGAAAAGTTTTTCATTTACTCAGTCACATAGCATCGTTTTTGAAAGGGAGGAGCCAGAACATAATTCACAATCTTCCTGAAAAACATTCAAACAAGCAAAAAAAAAGGGGGGGTTCGGGTGGGTTCCAGATCCCCCTCCCCATCTTGCCACGTGCCTGTAACTCATAGACATCATTCAGTCTTATTGTATTTTGAATAAATACAAAATTTATTCATATTAGTTTTTTTTTTTATTTACTGCCACCAAAAAAATACTGTATGAGTAATATGACACATCTCACAGGCTAATTGTATATTTGCATTGTTAAAAACACTTAGCACTCTAGTCTACCAAAATTGTACAAAGTCATACGACCGCCGGGTCCAGAGTCCAGACCGCAGAATAGGGCTTAAAGGTCGTCACAAGGTCTCTAGAAAGGGCCTAGGATTGTGGTGGAGGGCTGGGACGAGTATCCTGAAGTCAGAAATTTTTGTATGTAAGTAGGTCAGTATCATTTTTGATGGGTTTTGCATTACTCGCATTCCGCAAGTCATCTTTTTTTAATGATAAATAAGGAAATCCAAGCAAAATAAGTTTATACAGGAATAAAAATTATGATGGA
Organism: Saccostrea echinata; assembly: GCF_033153115.1. Taxonomy (NCBI): domain Eukaryota; kingdom Metazoa; phylum Mollusca; class Bivalvia; order Ostreida; family Ostreidae; genus Saccostrea; species Saccostrea echinata. The sequence continues at coordinate 12,449,606 of NW_026889761.1, forward strand.
TTAATTTGTTTCAAAAATAATTTTGGAATTTTTTAAAAGGGGCGTACTGGCACCCCATCTCTCCTTTTCGACAGTCCTGTGATTGGTCGTGTATCAAGTTGACACTACATTAGATGGTCATCTTCAAATATTCTTTTTCTGTACTAATGTTCTTCTGTCAGTTGAACTGTTGCAGGCAAGTAGTATCGGAGGGGGGGGGGGCTGCATACTTTTTTTTTTTTCAAATTTAGCTTAGTTAATGTTGGAAATCTTAATTGAAAGGCTGGTTCTCCCACCCACTTATCCACACATACATACACTTTATTTGTTGTAGTATAGTCAAGTCAGGCGTCAGGGTAATGCGGTAATGTATCAATAAAATTTGAGTGTGAAAGAAGTGTGAATCCCCCCTCCCCACAGAAATAGGAATTTCGAGTTTGGATAATTTCCCTTTTTTCTTTATCTTTTTCTTGTCTTTTTTTTTCAGGTATAAGTTGCCCCCACCCCACCCCTCTTTCCTCACTTTCAAAAACGATACATGTACATGTATTACGTGTCTGAAATGATAAAAAGAACTTGTCAACCATAAACTAGATGAAATCTACATGTACATGTAGCAAAGAAAATCTTTGCGCCGAGAATAAGCTTTAAATGCTTTCTTGCTTTTAAAAAGGCTATTAACCAATAATACTTTCCAGTCACTGCAATCTGTAATATTCTCGGTACTCAAGCTGTTGGCTTTCTATTTCAATCGGGATCGACATTCAGTGGTCGAATTGAAGAAACATGGCAGCGAAAAATGTCACACGCTTCGTATTACCCAGATTTGCATCCTTTTTCCAGCGATTTAATGCCACAACTGTTCCATTGATATTGCGACGGAGAGCTCTCTATAAACCTGAGCACTTTGGAATGTTTTCTACATCTCCCAAACCATTAGCAAATGAAACGTAAGTAGCCCTTTGAAAATTCAGGTATCCTTCAGATATAAATTACATAAGAATGTTATATTGTTTTGCATGGATGACCACTGAATGATCAATTAAAGTTTATTCACTAAAATTTGTTATAAAAAAAACTTCACGACTCTTGATAAAGATTTTTTGTCTTTTGGAAATTTAAACACTATTTTAAGGGTATTTATTTCGAATTTTCTCTAAAACTGCATTTTGGTTTTTATTGAAATTGAACCTTTAATTAAAAAAAGATGTGTTACTACCAGTCTCAATCAATTCCCTTTAACTTTGACTCTAATATTTCTCCAAAAACATAAAGAGTTCATTTTATCTGAGGTCTGCAAGCAGATACTGCCTCAAACAAACCAACCTATTTATGGTCGTTTTTCATGTTCCTTCCAAACATAAAAAGGAAAAATTCGACATTCCATGTTGACATTCAAACCTCTCTTAACTGGTCATAGTATGATAAGTTCTAGGTTAGAATTGTCTGCCCCTTACCCATGACAAATGCTATCAGTTTATGCGAAAGACAATGGACCATCGGACCTGACCAATGTACAGTGCCTCATGTCTGATGTATCAATTTTTTGCACCGGACCGAAATGTCCAATGTCTCAGTGTTCGGTTTTGATTTTTACTATTTTGACAGAGAGTCCTAAAACATTTTTTTTTTGTTTTTTAAATATTGCACAATTCAAAGTATGTAAATGAGGGTGATTAAAGCCACATGGACTGTAAAATTTCCTTGGTTCTGCATTTTCCTATGTTTCACTTCCATACATTAGGTTTATCGCCTAATAAAATTTGGTCCTCTGTGTTCTCAATAACATAGAACCGAATATTCTATTTGACCCCAAAAAACTTACGCACTGACTGCTATCATTAAACTTAGTCTGTAAAAATATCATTTAACTGATGGAACATTCTATAAACTGCCTCTGATAGCCTTAGTTAGTAAGTAATTATGTGGGACAACTGCACTTTACCTGGTTGCACTGATAAAGTGCAGTCTAGTCATTCATGATATCACATTATACCTGTGTTTCCATGGCAGTTCTCAAAATACATGTAATTATCATGATTATTATGCAATTAAATGTAGCATTTCTTTTGCTCCAATAAGTTTGCCCCAAAAATGTGAGTATAATTTTATAGTCCCTATTCAATTTGAACAAAAATTTCATTAAATTTTCAGTTTGCAGCTGATTTTGAATATGTCCAATGTCCATATGAATTGTCACTGAAGATGCTGAAAGTTAAAAGAATATTATGACATACCTCAATTTTCATGTAATTTAGTAGGGTGACAATAAGCTTCATTGATCGGGACGGGGATACAATAGTAGCCAAAACTAAACCTGGTACATCCTTTCTGGATGTCGCCATTGACAGTGACGTGGAGCTGGAAGGTATAGCCATATGTGCTTTTGGGGAATGTCAGCTGAATCATATGGTTTGGTCAAAAATTGATAAAGTTGTTTACAGTTTTATGGTTTTCCCCTCTTGTATTACATGAGAGATTAAGAAAATTGTATATGAAAAGAGACTGTACATTTTGTGTAGGAAAAAACGTAAATGCTTTTGATTTATTGTGGCAGGGGTCTTCTTGAGTGATTTTGAAGTAGATATTGTGAAGAAAAGTATCTTATTTTCCCAGTTTTTGATAGAAAAATACAAGGTTCCATATCATGAATTGGGCAAAATTGACAACGAAATTCAAGATACCTGAGGGTTTGAGATATCAAAGACCAGTTTTGAATAATAATTGACACTTGTAATATAATTGTTATTCTACTGTTCATAAATGTTATGATATGAGTATATTTGTGAGTATTACTACATTGTATGACAAGGATTTTTATTTCAGTGATCGTTCATTCTTTAATATACAATAAAGATTGTATTAAAATATATATCACTTACTCAGTTGATAACAACATATAAATAAGCATAACATTGTCAGTTTTCACTATCATTTAGGGCTGGGATGATATATTGAGATATCGATAATATCAATTCAATGTGAGGATGATACACATATCGATACATAATTATGTTGAAATATCGAAATATCGCAAAAAATTCTGACTTATGTTTTTGTTTGTTTACATAACATTTTGGGTTAAATATGAAATACATAATAATTAATACCACTAAGATATATGATTTTGTTTTACAACAGATATACAACTTCTTTGAATAAATTATTCTTATTTGTAAAGAATTGTTTCTTTCATTTCAATACAAAAAATATTTTATAACCAATTCAACATATCTTGATACATATTATCGTGGCTAAAATATCGTGATACATATCGATATAGAAAAAGTTGTATCGTCCAAGCCCTACTATAGTCAGTGTTTGTTTCATACTCAGATGCGAGGCACACTGTATAAATGATATTAGAGAAAAAGTTCCTTTTAATATTGAACAAATGTATAAACTATAGGATTTACTTTTTGAATTATATTTACACGTGATAAATTTTCCAGGCTTGCTGGGTACCAAAATTTTATGAATTATACATATATTTACTACGTACAATATAGATTATTATTAAAAAAATATTTTTTGAATGGTGTTTTGTATGAGGTCTTATCATTTCATTGTATTTAATACTGCAGAATCTTATAACTATTTGAATAGCTTTTTATTTAGCCAATTCTATTCCAGAGTCACTGTCCACTTTGTAATGCCCGACGGCAGCAAGGTTTCAGCGAACTCCAAAGTGGGCGAAAATCTTCTGGATATCATTGTAGACAATGATATAGATATTGATGGATTTGGTTAGTTGTTCATTACCCCGTTTTAAATTTTATGAGAACTTATTTACAAAGCATAATGACTTCATGGGAAAAAATTACTCCTATTTAATAAATATTTGTTTTATAGGGTTTTTTAAGAACTTTTTTCAGACTTATTCAGACTGAATATACTATAGATGTCATTTAAAGTTACTCTTTTCTTTTTATATATGGTACCTAGTAATATCATTTAGAAGGTTATGTTTGCGTTGTATCATATATTAAAAAAAAAATTCATCATATATGACAAAGATACTGACATATGTCTGCAATGAATGGCATTTTTTCCTTTCATATACAATCTGTTTTGTCTACCATGTGAACTTTCAACTTTCATTAAAAAAATGAAAAATTTAAACATGAAATCATATAACTTTTCTGTCTCAAAAAAAGATAGTGACTTCAGCTGACATTTTCCCAAGCTGTTCATTTTTATGATATTGCTGTGATAAATCTTGAAATCCTCTGTTTGTAAATGACATTTGTATTATTGATTTGTGGCAGGTGCTTGTGAGGGAACCCTGGCCTGCTCCACATGTCATCTCATCTTCTCTAAAGAGGATTATGATCGGATTCCAGACAAACCCACAGACGAGGAATTAGACATGTTGGACCTCGCATATGGCCTTACTGATACGTGGGTATTTAAACAGTTGGAGGCCATAACTGATCCATAAGAAAACTGCTATTTTTTTCTAACCCTAAACTTTCAAAAAGAATAATTTGTCAAGAAGTTTAATTTCAATTTAATTATCGTCCATTCTTTCTCTCTCTCACACAGCTGTAACAAAATGGTTGTTGGATAACCTCAATGTTTATATATTTGATTCATCAGAAACAGTAATGGAACTTGGATTGGTGTTTTGGTCTTTAGGCCTCTTTGGATTAGTTCACATAAGTTATTAAATCTGGCTAAAAGTTTACCTGTAAGAAGAACTGTTATTGGTCCTTTAAGATATGATGACAAGTTCTGATAGGAATTCAACAAAATCATTGCAAAGGTTATGATGAATTTTTCTTTCATTTTTACAGATCTAGATTAGGTTGCCAAGTCATTGTGACAAAAGATATGGATGGACTTGAGGTCAAGGTTCCTGCTGGTGTAGCAGATGCCCGAGATCCATCATGACCATAGCTGTCCTGTAGGATATTAAAAACAAACCATAGAAAAGACAATATGAGTATTTAAACTAGATTCAACATCACCTTATATAATCTTAATAAAGACTTGTACGTGATACTAACTCTCATTGGTGATTTTGTTTATCAATTCTCAGATGACCAAATGTATTTACGTTAAGGCTCAAGTTTTTAATTGCACCTTGTAATGGAATGAATCATATACAACGAATGGTATTTTAAAATAAGAGACAATGACAAAGCTACCTGATATTTTATCTCAAATAAAAAAAAATGTATAATATTTCTCTGATACATGTATATGTCTATCATTAATGTCATATGTGATAATATTGTATGTTTATATTAATTGTATACATGGAAATGTGATTAAAACTAAATTGTAATGCAACTGTATACATGTAAATGTGATTAAAACTACATGTAAATTGTAATGCAACTGTCAAGTCACATGTGTTCTAACTGGCTAATGTGTTTATGTTTCAGGCATGTAAATAAGATCATTTTTGATTGCACATGCCAGCGGTACTGTAAATAAGTATGGTGACAGGGTTTTATACATGTATATGGGAAAATATGTTTTAATTAAATTATTATTTTAAGAATAGGAGGGTCATGGTTAGTAAAATTAAGGTGCAATCATCCTCAGGAAATCCAGGTACAATTTTGTTCAATCATGGCCCCCAGGGAGTAGGGTGGGGCCACAACAGAGGATAAAAAAAAATCCTGAGTATATATAGGGAAAATGTTTGAAAATCTTTCTTTCAAGAAAGGAGGGCAAGGATTACTATTATATAAATATGCAAGCATTCATAGGTAGTGCAGATTTAAGTATGTGTGAATAATGCAAAGAGCCCCCCCCCCCCCCCCCCCCGGGATCACAGTCGGGGATCAGTATCTTAAAAATTAGCAGGACCACTCTAAATTGCATTCTTTTGAAAACATGAAGTTATGTAGATTCAATTTTTTCTTCAAAGAAGAGGTCCTGGGGTTAAAGTAAGGCTAAAATCAGGGAGATGTTTTTATCTAGAGCATGTTTACTTCTTTTGCAGAACAGGAGGATTAGTCATAATGATACCTAATATTCAACGGGATATATTGATTCAAATTACCGGTGGGTTAAACCATGACCCTTTGGGGATAGGTTGGGACCATCAAATGGGGTTAAAAATGTCATGTGACTATTGATATATTTCTTAAAAATATGATGAACAGATAGGCCATGGGGAGTCATGTGAGCGTTGTAGCCCATGGGCCTCTTGTTTTTAATGTGTAGCTTACTCTGAAGCCTAAGATCACCAAACCTTGTCAGTTGATGAATTCTGCGGCCACACATATGTTGACCTAAAAGAAGTTCTGAATTATTGTAATTTATTTGAAATTTCATGGTCATATATATAGAAAAAACTGTCTTAGATATACCGATATTTTAATTTTGCCTTCATTCATAAAGTTTTGTCAGTTTATTTTATAAAGCTTGGAATAGAGGTTTGTGCAACCTAAAAAACAGGTTAAGATAGATACCTGGTATTGTAATTTTCTGCTTTGCCCAGTATAATGGTGTATGATAACCATCTAGCACACATTGAGATCTAGAACTGCTACAGCACCTTGGAACATATAGACACTTCGATTTTTGGTCTAATTCTACAATTATTGACAAGAGCGTTTCTATGCCTCTTGGTTCTTGCTTCAAACCAGGTCAAAACTTCAAGAGAATTTCCATCTTATAAAAAAATTTAAAAAACTATTCTAGGTTATAAACATGGTAATAAAATACATGTACATGTTAATTGATAGAAAAATGACCATCTTTAATAATTCTGTATGTATACTGTGTTTTGAATACCACGCCTCCAAAAGTTTTGACCCAGTTTCAATGAAACGTGGTACAGAAGTAGACTATATATATGAAAATACGTTATTCTCTACATCAGCGCCTAATCTAGATGAATGGTGTCCCCATGGTTACCTTGTACTAAAATATAACAGTGTGTGAAATTCTTTCAAATTACTATACCCCTGCAGTTTTGAATTAATTCCATTAAACTTTTATAAATAGCAATTGTAGAAATACATCAAATACACTATTCTCTGTTTTATTTTTCTATGATCATTTTTACCATGGTTACCAAAATTGGAATAATCCATGAAAATCTTTCCAAATGCTACTACTTATTTTTTTTAATATCGATCCTATTTTAAAACAATTTGATAACAGGATACCGAGTTTATAGTCATGATGATTGTAATTGGACAAGTTGACATAAGATCTGACATGTTGACGTAAATATCGGACAAGATTACATAAACAGCTGACAAGTCGAAATAAGCCGCCATAAATTTTGAGAAAATTTAACCCATGATACAAAATCGCCCTATGTTTACAGTTAGTAAGCTGTAAATAACAAAAGATGCAGGAAGAAGTAGGGAATAAAGGGGTCCAGTAGATCATCATTCTTGTAGTTTATCTTCAATTTGTATTTTTTATTATACGAAAATTTATAAGGCGCTAAACATAATTCTAGAATTACTCTAAAGCGCTGTAAAATATAGATATAATAAACAATGAATAAATTAATTAAACTCACTTATAATATGTTTAAAATTATAAAGTGGCAGTAAATATACATACATGCAATTTATGTTGAAAAATAATAGATGCTGTGAAATTAAGAAAGTGATGTTACAAGTAAGGTTGTCATGGACAACCGTGGCCTCAAATATGAAAATAAGTTGAATCGTGTAGTTGATCAAAAACGTACATTTGTATTCTGGATGATCTCCGACCTATTTTTATTATTCTGGAAAAATGAAAATTTTGAAAACTGAATTCATAATAAATAGATACAGATAAATCACGTTAAACAAACTCTGTAGTTGGAGTCAATATTCAACAGGGTCGATTTTCAACGTTGAAAAATGAATCCAGGTCAATTTTCAACCCGGGTCAATATTCTACGTTAAAGCTATCGCGCAAGAATATAAAGCGTTATGCGTATTACATGCGATACGGTGTCGGCACTATTTCTCTTCTCTACTAATATCTCAATTCCATATATAAGACGTTTGGTCATCGTCACGGGCTGATGCACACTGACCTAAAAGGCCTAGTGTATACATTGATAGGTATGTCAAACCTGTACTGTCTGTGGGGATTTCTATTTCATTCAAGTAATACAAAATGTAACACTAATCGTAAATCAGAAATGAATAAAAATAATAATTAGTAAAAAAAATAAATAAAATCAGGATTGAGTAAATAATGTTTTGACACACACTAATAACTTACACGTTATTACAATCGAACTGCAGTGAGAGACACACATCGAACACTACGAAAGTGGACAATTTGTGGAGACAGTACAAGTTTGATGGATCCAACGGTAAGTAGAAATAAGCATAAAAACGATCAGAATAAAGTATCCAAATTCTTTTACGAAATACATCCAGAACACATTCACGCCCTTCCGACATGCTGACAAGTCACTTGACAATCCAGTTTTGCTAAAAATAGATAACATAATTTCCATTTTCGTGCGCATGCCTCTCAATGGGATCGGTTATTATTGACCATTTTCCTGATGATTGCATTTTATCTTTGAAAAAAAGTAATAATATATAAAAGCAGGATTCACCGCATTGTAAGGTGTGGTTTTAAATGTTACTTATGTAGTTGTAATCGATTTTTACCAAGATCCTGTTAGCTACAGATTTGAAGAAAAATTGAGTAAAAAAAAATATTGGAGGTTATATAAAAATATTTGTAGGCCTCCTTTTTTCCTAACTAATATGAAAAAGGACAAAACACATATGTACACGTATATTGAAGTTGTATTTTTCTTGATCAAAATAAAGCTTTTCTTCATTAAAAAAAAATTAGATAGTACAAACATCAAAAAGTTTCCAACAAATATGTACAACTTGTACTGTTATTACACATGTAAAATATTTCTTCCATATATGTACGAAAATAACGCCATACAAAATCCATAATAACTAATGTTTGACAGAAACCTACAACACAAAACATGTACATACCGTTTTTCTTCATACAAAAAAAAAAAAACAAAAAAACAAAAACAAAAAAAAACACCCAATAATTTAAATGGTAATTATAAATGCATGACCTGATATATACGTGTATTTAAGAGAAATAAGTTTTTACAAAATAAGCTGTTTGATACTCTCTCTCTCTCTCTCTCTCTGTCTCTCTCTCTCTCTCTCTTCCAGGCTTATTGATAATGTATTTTATCTGCTTTCATAGATAAATTGTTGTGCATGCCAAAATAGAGGGCAGTGCAAAAGTTGTGTATGCAGGAGAAGGGGCTGCACAAACTGTAGAAATGCTAACTGCCAATTCAGGGAAGCAGAAGGAAATCCACAACAATCCAGGTTTCACCCATATGCCAACAATAGCAGAAGGAATTCAAGAGGAGGAGATGGTGTCCCTTCTCTTAATCAAATGCTGGAAGATAGAGCTAGACCTGAAAATAACAGAGACCAGGGTCAGGCAGTTAGTTTGCAGGTACACCAAAATTATACAAGAATCAACGGACACAGAACTAAATTCCACACTTTATGCATCTGTGTCTTTATTATTTTAAACATGAAAATTGTTCATTATTGCTGAACGCCATTACCTCCATGCCAGAGGCGGAGTTGCGTGCAAGAGTATCAGTTGCGGCGACACTGCTTCCTGACGTACTGGCCCCATACCTCTTGGAAACAAGTGGATTTTGTTCGGGTAACTTCAGTGTTGCCTCATGGTGTTGTTGTGGGAGGTGTACCGTTTTCTCTGACCCACGGATGAACATCTGCTGTGGTCATCCCCACTGCATCACCACGAGGCCAGAATTTCGCAACCTATGTCTCAGACATGATGTTATTGAGATTGCGAACATTCTGAACTGGAGTTTCCGAACAAATCTTGATCCTAGTTTCAGAGCCAGTACGTTCAGGAACCAGGCATACCGCAATTTTGTACTCTGGCAGCATGGGCGGTTAGGAGCAGGAAGGCGAGTTGTAGTACCATCCTGTGTCTGTCGTCAGATACGACTTCGATTTCCTGAAGTCAATCCTGTGGACTATAAGGGCTATGAGTCTTTATACTCTGATTCAGATTAAAAGAGAAATGTTACTTACCACAAGGTTTTCTTTTTTTTTCTGCTGTTTAAAAGTTCCTTAGATGACGGTGTAGTTTCTCCAGAGAGATTAGTAGCGATTTGATCCAATGTTTTTGCTTGTAAACTTTTCGTATATGCTTCTCTTCGGGCGCCATATGTTTGTCTCAAACAACTTGCAATGAGATCTAAAAAAATTGTACTGAATAATTTAGTTATATCTTTACAGTGATAGATTTTTACCCCCCCCCCCCCAAAAAAAAGGAGGGGGAAGAATAAATACAACCTGTATGTATAAACAAATTCAGAAAGAATACGGCATGTTTATAAGGCAATGCATACTTTATTAATTTCATTACCCCCCCCCCCCCCACCCCCTAGTTTTTAACATAACATATGAAAAAAATATCTTATTTACGTACCAGGAATATAAGTATAACATTTAGCTACTCGTCTATCATAAGCAACCCACTGCTTCGTTTTACGAGAAAATTGTACGACAGGGACACTGGTTCCATCCTTTGCTTGCTGAATCTCTCTGTCCAGATGGTGATTATAGTCGATGACAGCAAGTTGGTTCCTGATGACGTAGGAGTCAAATCCAAATGACACTTGTTTTGGACAGTAGTGCAGGAGAGTGTGGGAATAGAAATTTTCAATTGCCCACGTTTGTCTACAGGTAGTGTAATAATTGAAGTTTCCAGTAAACTCCTTATTTACGACGATTTTTCTATATATAGAAATAAAAAAAAATTCATGATTTCTAATGATCTGTACTGTAATTGTTTGTATAGATAGTAAAAAGAGCGTACGTCTGTTCACTAACTTCAATAAATAATAAATACGTACCGAAATTCTGTGTAAGTAGATGAATTCTTAGAAAGCCACTTTTCCATACTTGTATTTGTGTCTTTAGCATGATTACATCTATAAGTTTACAATTAAATAGATAAAATCGCAATTTTTTTTAAAACAGTTCAAAATAGTTTCATTGGATATGTTTTCATAATGCATGGTTACCTGCCACCAGACCATTCATGCTCGTTTGTAACATGGTGCAGTATTTTAAACCATTTTTTAACCAGTTTTTGGGCATCCCCACCGCACGAACTACAGCAATACCAGAAGTGGTTTACAGTAGGGCGGATCCATGGTAATAGACTGCGATGGGCAGCTTTCTTTGCAGCATCCCCCAACATATATGCAAGCTTCTTAGCTTTATGCCAAATATCCAAACTGTGGCGAATGTGTTTAAACCTATCCGATTCTAAAATGACAATCAAATTTTATTGGAACGTGTATATACTTTTATCTGATTATGAATAGATAATATATACCAGATAATTCCAGTAAAGTATTATAAATTATTACTTAGCAAAGCAATGATCGTTCTGCTGGCATCAGAAACGATTTCCCAAATCACCAATGGATAATGGTATATAACCTTCTCCAGTCCCCTCTCAACCAACAACTTTTCCATTTTTGGACTGTATCTCTGTACTTCCCTGGAGTCTGCAACATCTAAGTGCACAATCAACCGACTTTCGCAGTCCATAAACACTGAAGTTGCTTTGTTAGCGGAAAATCCTGCAAGACAATTCACGGCTTTTACTGCTGTCATGACAGACATATCCTCATGCGCGGATCTAGAGGGGGGGGGGGGTCCGGACCCCCTGGAATTTGCAGAGTTATTAAATTTATATACTAAACCAAGTAAAAAGTGACCTTGGACCCCACTTAGAAAACGCAGACCCCCCTCGAAAACGCGGACCTGTGTCAAGTTGGTACGAAAAGTCAAATGTAAGAAGTCAACCACTAACACCCCCCCACCCCCCACCTCAAGAAATATAGGTTTTTCACGTTTGGGCGGCGAGTTTACATTTTTTTTTTTTTTTTTTTTTTGCTTGTCAACAAATTTCTGGGTTGGATTTTTTTTGACTGGGGTGGAATCCCCCCCCCCCCTGGAAAAAATTCCTGGATCCGCGCATGATCCTAGTAGTACCAGTAGGTGGGTGGGGACTGTTCCCTTCATTTTTCTTTCATTTCTCTATTGTCAAAATTTTTCAGTTTTTTCTCAAATACCCCCCCCTTTCTATTTGAAAAAGCTGTAACATACTTGTATAAAAAAATCACTATTTTTTTAAATAACAGATTACTGTTTATTCAGTATATCTAAAACCTGACATTCATTTAGCTATTAGAGTAAATATCTCCTGTACCTGGTGAGTCATATCGGACGTCAACTGCTAGGCTCAATGGCTTGCTTGCTAATTTTTTATGCACATTAGTCAGATGTTTTTCAAAAAAACTGTTTATTGCCTCCTGCAAAGAGAGTAATATCTAGTTTGTCTACTTTGAATTTCCTTTTTAATTGCAAATATTATTGATTGAAAATTTAAAAAAAAAATTACCTTATACAGAAGTTGATGATGGTAAAATGCACGGGAACACCCTGTTACTAAGTTTATAAACTTCGCTCCGGTGGCAAACTTACTCCAAGACGCGCCAGATAACAGTACCATCAATTGTATTAGCAGCGCCACCAGACTCTTCCCACCATAAAAAGGGGTCGAAATCCATTTGTTCTTGTGGGAATTCTATTTTTCAAAAATGTATAAAATCAACTTTCATCCAAAATTATTACAAAATCATTGAGATGATCAGATAAGTGTAAGTTTATACCCCACCCCTTTTCCTGTCTTGTATATTCGTGTAATAAAAGAATTTCTTCAATTTACTTTCCTCCACCTAATGCTATTTTTATGAACCCTTCTGTTCTACTTTTGTTTATCCTTTGTAAAATAGACCAGGATTGTTTTTTTAAAGTGTACATGTATTTTTTTTTATAATCATCTTATACATTTTAAATTCTTTTATAATATGTACGGATCTCAAATTGGTCAATGCAAAACGTAGTTATGTCTAATAATCAATTTACTTTTTAAAAAATTCATTCTATTGCATTTTATTTTCATTTTTTTTTTCTTTTTTTACAGAATAAGGTTAGTCAGTGAACTATTTCGTTTCTAATTGATGTCAGACACCTCTCGTATATAAATGTTTTGATCAATGGAAATATCACACAAAGATGATTGGAAACCTGGATTTGTTTTTTTCTTTTTTGTATACATACAACGCAGAGGTACTGGTATTTTATACCAGCAGCAATCTTCTCCCCTTCTTGTATGGTAGAATTATCAATGCGCTCTCCACACTCTGAACACGTTGATCTTTCTATAAGGTAGAGAATTTCCCTTTCGCCGACGATAAACCTCCTGTCCTTTACAAGATGGATTTCCTCGTCTTGCTCGTTTCTCCTTCAAACATAAATGAGTAATGTAGCGTATATAAATATAGATAAAGATTTTATAAGCGCTTTTGATTATGTGGCGCAGAGAGAGAGAGAGAGGGGGCTCATACTCGTGCCATATAGCTTCATCTGCGTCGTTTTCTCCCTCTGTATCTACATCTTCTGGATCCATGGTCTCGTTTGCATCATCGTCACCAAATATTTCTCGTAGTAATTTTTCCACTGTACTTTCACATTCCTACGTATACATGCATATTTTTATTGAGAATAATAGAGTTATTAACGATGAAAGAATATAATTTGAGAGATATTGAACCTTTATTTCCTTAAAAAATGACTACATGCATACATATGAATATTTTTATTTCACACAAATTCTTTATAAGGCATAAAGTGCATGGATTGTTCCAAAAAGTATTTAATCCATTTTCCCGCTTCATATAATAATGATAGTACAGAAGCTACTTTTTTTGTAGAAATTGATTTTTTAAAAAAATCATAGTACATGAAAAGGGCGAAGAAATGATTATAATATAGATGAATTCATACACTGTAATCAATCAGATGCAGGATGATTTTTGTTTGTTTGTTTCTTTTGTTTTTTTTTCTACACACAATGACTACAAAGTTATATCATTTTACATCTTTTCAAAGTGGTTCAGGGTTGGTGGCCTTCTTTTTTTTTTTTTAAATGAAATTGAAACTCTGACAGAGATCCTTTTTCAGAGGGCAGACCATAAAAAAAATAATAAAAATAAAAAAATAAAAATTATCACCTCTGTATCTGAAGTCTCTTCCTCAGATTCCATCATGTTCACAGAAACCTTTATAAATAAAAGTGATTGAAATTCTACACAAATTCAGGTGTCCAAGCTTATGCTTTATTTCGACATCTGATTTTTGTACGTTTAAATTGTACGCTTTTATATATATATATATATATATATATATATATATATATAAGTGAAATTTCCTCAAATATACCGGCTTACATTTTGCCTATTAACCCCATTGAAAAATGAAAGAAAGGCAAGAATTCATCTGAAAACATGCACCCTCACATTCATGTAATATATATAAATCTGCCCCCCCCCCCCCCCCCCCCGGGAGTTCTGCAGAATATCATACAGACTAGTTAAAATGTGTAGAACATAAAAGACAGAGACCATTTTCTCTTTGTTTTAAATACTTCTTGCAAAACCTTTAAATAATTAGCAGGAGGATGTATTTGAATTATTGAATATATTCATTGAATAAAAAAAATAATAACCGATCCTTTTGAGAGGCATGCGCACGAAAATGGAAATAATTATGTTATCTATTTTTAGCAAAACTGGATTGTCAAGTGACTTGTCAACATGTCGGAAGGGCGTGAATGTGCTCTGGATGTATTTCGTAAAAGAATTTGGATACTTTATTCTAATCGTTTTTATGCTTATTTCTACTTACCGTTGGATCCACCAAACTTGTACTGTCTCCACAAATTGTCCACTTTCGTAGTGTTCGATGTGTGTCTCTCACTGCAGTTCGATTGTAATAACGTGTAAGTTATTAGTGTGTGTCAAAACATTATTTACTCAATCCTGATTTTATTTATTTTTTTACTAATTATTATTTTTACTCATTTCTGATTTACGATTAGTGTTACATTTTGTATTACTTGAATGAAATAGAAATCCCCATAGACAGTACAGGTTTGACATACCTATCAATGTATACACTAGGCCTTTTAGGTCAGTGTGCATCAGCCCGTGACGATGACCAAACGTCTTATATATGGAATTGAGATATTAGTAGAGAAGAGAAATAGTGCCGACACCGTATCGCATGTAATACGCATAACGCTTTATATTCTTGCGCGATAGCTTTAACACCGGTTCAAGTTTCTGGCAAAGTCTATTCTATATATTAAATGTACTAAACTTTATGCATGATACTTTTAGGAATGCTTTCTAGTTAAGATTTATATTTTTCTGATTACTTAATTATAAATCTTACAATGGTAAGCTTATGTAACTAATTATCTTATTGTCACATTAAAATCTACACGTTCCTAATCGAACACGCAAGCAATTTATATTTACCTGTGGGGAGCCTCCATTTTTACCGGGTTTATGTTACCCTGTTTTATACCTCAAATCACCGGACCTTTAAAATATTTGTAAGCCCGTGCTTGAGTTTGGACACGGCAGTCCTGGGAGAAGGACGTTTTCAAAACTTCTCAAGATCTGTTTGATTTATCTTATACACATGGCAGACCACTGAGGGTTTTACTTGTTTAGAATTTAGTTGTATGGTCCTGCTTCTCTGAGGTAAGCCTTATTTGTGTTTGTTTTTAATATTTTATAAAGTTGTAAACATCTCAAAACACCCAGATACGGAATTTCTAAAATATGCAACTTTAAGCTATTCTATTTGATATTTTTAAGTTCTGTTATTTATAGTTACTCGAAAATGTTTGAGTCTTAATTGTACGGTGGATTGTTTGTGTCTTTATTTGTCGGTTCTACGTTCTGTAATAACTATTGTATAGTAAAGCATTTATTGCGTTGTACATATTGTACTCACGGAGTAAGTTGTATGTCTATATTATTCTGTGTATGATATTTTAACAGGTCTCATTCCTGTATAGTAGTGTAGAGATGGCGGCCGGTACCAGTCACATCTCATAGTCTTGAACGCAAGACGGACGTGTAACCTCCTCGGCACTGGAGAGGGGGAAGTGTAAACCTTTCTCGGCACTGGAGAGGGGTGTCTGAGCCTCATTAGCGGCAAGAGACTGTAGTGTAGCCTAAACACCGTGTGGAACAAAACCATAGACGTAGTAGACATTCTAGGGACACGGACGACCACACACCAAACCAGTTTATTATGTTGTATAATATTATTATGCCCCGCCATGAATATGGCTGGGGCATATAGTGTTTGTCATGTCCGTCTTCCGTCCTTCCGTCCTTCTGTCCTTCCGTCCTTCCGTCTGTCCTTCCATCACACTTTGCGTTTAGCTCTGTTCAAAGCTCAGTTTCAAAGATACCATTCAAGATATTTTTATCAAACTTCATATGCTGATAGATATTGATGAGAGCTATGCAACTGCATCAACATTTTTTGACCTTGACCTTTCCTTTGACCTTGACCTCACTTTTCTTAAATTAGTGTTTAGCTCAGTTTTAAAGATACCATTCAAGGTAGTGTAATCAAACTTCATATGTTGATGCATACTGATGTAAGCTATTCAACTGCAACAACATTTTTGACCTTGACCTTTCTTTTGACCTTGACCTCACTTTTCTTAAATTAGTGTTTAGCTCAGTTTTAAAGATACCATTCAAGATAATGTAATCAAACTTCATTTGTTGATACATACTGATGTAAGCTATTCAACTGCATCAACGTTTTTTGACCTTGACCTTTCTTTTGACCTTGACCTCACTTTTCTTAAATTAGTGTTTAGCTCAGTTTTAAAGATACCATTCAAGATAATGTAATCAAACTTCATTTGTTGATACATACTGATGTAAGCTATTCAACTGCATCAACGTTTTTTGACCTTGACCTTTCTTTTGACCTTGACCTCACTTTTCTTAAATTAGTGTTTAGCTCAGTTTTAATGAAAGCATTCAAGATATTTTTAACAAACTTCATATGCTGATACATAATGATGAGAGCTATTCAACTGCATCAATATTTTTTACCTTGACCTTTCCTTTGACCTTGACCTCACTTTTCTGAAATAAGTTTTAGCTCAGTTTTAAAGATACCATTCAAGATAGTGTTATCAAACTTCATATGCTGATACATACTGATGAGAGCTATTCAACTGCATCAACATTTTTTGACCTTGTGTGGCAAATCACAATCACACGGAAATCTTCTTTATCATTTATTATGGCGATTAAAGGCAAATAACAAATCCACAGGGGTTAACAATCACAATACCACATTGGCTAAGATATTCAGAATGTTTTCTGATATATACTTAATCTTTGTTTCAATCTAATCTCAATCTTTTTCTCAATCTGAACTATGATCACAAAAATTGTCACTTATATACTATGAGGGAAACATCTAGAAATAGAAAGTTCTGTAAAATTCTAGGTCATCATATTCTCACATATTCTAGAGAATTCTTGATTATTCATTCAAGTAATATGTAGAACATTCTAGATTTCACATAATTAAATCAATTCATTAAATTTCTATAAATGTTCTTGAAATTGCGACTGTTCGCAACACTCCCAAGGCCAAGGAAAGTCTGTCATGAATTTAATTGTTCTTTAATCAGTTTTGTGGCTTTTTCAGCAGCCTGTCTCTTTGCTCTAGGCAACGGAGGAATATCACTGACTGTTGGTTTTTCCTTATTTGCATCACTGTCACCATGATCTGAGTTATCGTTACATTCTATAGGATAGAGTAAATTTAAAGGTCGGTTTAATGTCCTTTTGTTGGGTAACATTACTTTTCCCGATCTGAACTGACCATCTTGACTTACTGTCAAATCGCAAATTTTTCCGATCTTCCAACTTCCTCTAGGTAGATCTTCTTTGATAAGAACAACATCACCAATTTTTACTGGTCTATTGTGTTGAATTCGTTTTCCTTTTAATTTATAAGATGTTCTTTCTCTTAGACTTAGAAGATATTCATCTCTCCATGTCTTCCAGAATGTATCTAAAAGTCGTTGACCTTTCTTCCAAATTGCCAACAAAGTGTTCACAGAGCTTGCATGGGGTACATAGTCTGGATCCATGGGATCAAAATTTTCACTATCTTGAAGTCCTATTTTGGGGTTCAAAGTGAGGAAATGTGCTGGAGTTAAGGTGATGTTTGAATTAATATCATCTCCAATGTAGACTAAGGGTCTAGTATTCACAACGGCTTCAGCTTCTGCAAGCATAGTTCTCATCTGCTCATTTGTTAAACAGAGTTTTCCCATAGTTTTTCTTAAGCATCGTTTGACAACACCAACCAGACGTTCATAAAATCCTCCCATCCATGGTGCCAGTTCCACAATAAATTGCCACTGAATCTCTTCATTTGCAACATAACTTTGGACATCTTTATCAGAAGTGACTTTTTCCCAACCTTTTTCCAACACCAGGCTTGCAAGTTTGAATTGAGCACCGTTATCAGAGATGATTTGTTTTGGCTTGCCAAAACGTGCAATAAATCTTCTAAGTCCTAGTAAAAACTGTTCTGTGGACATGTCCTGCATGAGTTCAAGATGTATAGCCCTTACTACCAAGCAGGTAAATAGACACACCCATACCTTTTTTACTGCCAGTTTCTGTTTTAATGAAGATTGGTCCAAAGTAATCCACTCCGGTGTATGTAAATGGTGCTGATTCACTTACACGTTTCTTTGGTAGTGGAGGCATTAGCGGCATCTTGTAAGGACCACCCTCAAACCGCTTACAGACTGTGCATTTCTGTATTATTCTTCTTACTTCTGATCTTCCCTGTGGAATCCAGTATTCTTGACGAACCAATGATAACGTTTGGGAAACTCCGACATGAAATGATTTTTTATGGATGTAATCAATAATTAGCCCTGTCACATGGTTCTTTCTTGGAAGAAGTATGGGAGTTCTTGCTCCTTCTGACAGCTGAGCATCTTCGAGTCTTCCAATACATCTGATAATTCCTTCCTGATCTAATACCAGTCCTAGTTGACTAACTAAATTGTTTCTCCTATTTTCTTTGAGCGCGATTTTGATATCACTATAATTCTGAGTTTGAATATTCTTTATCACAAGAATTCTGGCATTCTGTAGTTCTGAGGAAGTTAGATGGTTCGCATGCATCTGAATTTTCTTCGATCTTTTGATAAACCTTAGAATCCATGCTAAAACTCGAATAAGACGTAAAAATGATGAAAATCTGTGGTAGTCAATAATGCTTGGATATCCAGTTGAGTCGGAATCTGAATTGTTTTTACTTCCGTTAGGACTCTCCCCAGCCATCAGTTTAGCTTCATAAAGTATCTTTGGAGTCTTGCATTCTGATTCTATGGCATTTTGAACTTCTTTACAGGTTTGTTGACTGTTCCATGAAGGCCAGTCATCTCTCTTTTTAATCAACCATTCTGGACCATTCCACCATTGTTCCAATTCTTGAAGAGTTGTAACTGTTGTTCCTCTGCTTGCAATATCAGCTGGATTATCTTTTGTAGATACATATTGAAAATTGATATCTTTGTTGTTTCTGATTTCTTTTACTCTGTTTTCCACAAAAGTAGTTAGAGGTTTCTTCATTCTAATCCAATGCAATACACACTGGGAATCAGTCCAAAGGATCTTTTCTGTGATAGTTAACTTAAGTTGCTGTTCAACAAAGTGTACACATCTGACTCCAATGACAACAGCTAACAGTTCCAATCTAGGTAGTGTTATTTTCTTAAGTGGCACTAATCGAGTTTTTGAAAACAGCAGGTTGACTGAAGTTCTTTCATTGTTGCTCTGGTGTAAATAAACCGAACAGGCGTACGCTTTCGTTGATGCATCACAAAAGCACATTAAATTGTATGTCACCGTACCAGAAAGTCCAATAAAACGAGGAATATGAGAAATGGGAATATTATCCAGATCTGAGGATATATTTTCCCATTGTTGTATGTCTTCTTTGGTCAGTTCTTCATCCCACTCTTTCTTTTGGTTCCATAATGTTTGTAGAAACAACTTTGTTCTCAAAGTAACTGGGGTGAAGAATCCAAGTGGATCAAAAACAGAAGCAATTCTTTGAAGGACTTTCCTCTTTGTGATAGGTGGAATCTGAGTTTCATCCTTTGGACTGTTTATAAATATGGAGTCCTCAGAAAGTTTCCAAGATAAACCAAGAATTTTTATGGTTTCTCTGTTAGCTTGATCAGCTGGAGGAATACACTTACTAAATTCTTTGGAGTTAGATGCCCATTCTCGTAAATTCATTGACATGACACTGAAGATTTCTTTAGCATCTGTGTATAGTTTCCTAGCCTCTGAGACGGACTCTACACCAGTGATAACATTATCTACATAGATATTACCTTTTATGTTTTCAGCTGTTGCAGTGTTGTAGTTTCCAAGATGGTAATCTAAAGTTGCAGCCAACAGAAAAGGGCTTGATATAACTCCAAATGGAACTCTCGTAAATCTATACACTTGAATATTGTTCTCTGTTGTTGGAGTGTCAATATTCTTTAACCAAAAGAATCTTGTCACATCTCTGTCTTTTCCTTGTAATTCAATCTGCAGAAATGCCTTTTCTATGTCAGCAATAATTGCAATCTTTTTCATTCTAAATCTCAACAACAGTCCACACAAATCATTTAGCATCACTGGTCCTCTGTAAAGACATTCATTAAGGCTGTTATACTCTGGTTTTAACTTTGCTGATGCATCATAAACGATCCGCATTTTTGTGGTAGGTTTTGTTGGATCAATAACAGCATGATGGGGTATGTAGTGTTTGACACTATTCTTTACTTCACTGTTTTTTGTCACTTTCTCAATGATGCCTTGCTTGCACTGCTCCTGAATTATTTCATCATATTTGTGAAGTAGCTTTGGGTTCTTTTTAAGTTTTTG
The DNA here is from genome assembly GCF_033153115.1 of Saccostrea echinata. NCBI lineage: Eukaryota > Metazoa > Mollusca > Bivalvia > Ostreida > Ostreidae > Saccostrea > Saccostrea echinata. The sequence goes on from NW_026889761.1 coordinate 12,470,487, forward strand.
AATTAAAGATCTCAACCTTCCAAAAGCAAGTTCTCTGTTCTCTGGGAGTTCAGGTTGCTCATCTTTCCATGGCCAAGTGACTTGGTATCTGCCATTGACTAGTTTTATTGTATCAGTAAAGTTTTTCAAAGCCTTGTCATCATCTGATGAGTGAGGCTGGTCTTTGATTCCAATCGTTTCCAAGTTCCAATACTCATCCAATGATGGCTTCAAGGGCAAACATTGATCGACGGAGGAATGTAGGCAATATTCTGTTGTTAAGTTATTTCCATTTACAATCAGCATTTCATGTAAATGATCTCTGGACGCCTCAAAATTTTCTTGTGTTCTTCCAGTGAGAATCCATCCTACCTTTGATGATAGTAAGTAAAGTCCAGGGTTAACTTCAATTTTCTCTGATGATACTAAATCAAGATAATAGTCATTTCCAATAAGGATGTCTATGGTTGAATTTTCTGTAGTTTTTGGTAGAGTATCAGCAAATTGTAAATGTTTCCATTGGTGCTGCATCTTTTCAGTGATGTTAGGTGGCAACGGTCTTCTATGTATTGATCCAGTTATTTGAGGCACAACATTTGCGTCAATTCTCATGTAGTGCCCATCCTTTAGTTTAATTCTTAAAGATACATTTGGAGTTTTTACCATCTTCGGTTTCGTTGATCCAAAGGTGATGAGTGATATTTCTTCTGTTCTTTTCCTCTGCAAATTCAACCTTGAAGCTAATTCCTCAGTAACATATGTTCTTTGAGACCCAGAGTCCATCAGAATTCTAATAGTTTCAACTCTCCTTCCATTCAGATCTGATGCATCAATTCTTGCAGTTTGCATTAGCACCATACTACCTGAGGACAATAGACTGTTTTCTGGTATATTGTTAACTGGTTCAGAATCAAGAATCTCTGCTTCAACAAAGTGTGAGGTTTCTCTCAAAAGCTGTATCTTCTTATTGCAGAGACTTCGGTGATGTTTCTTTGTCTGATGGCAATGGACACATGGTTTGTCTACTTTGCAGTCTATGCTCAGATGGCCTGGTTTAAGACAAATGTAACATCTTCCTTTGATCTTCTGTTTTCTTTCATCAATTGTCCTGAATTCTTTGCATTCATCACTCCAATGATTTCGTTCACAGAAGATACAAATGGGATGTTTTCTTTCATATTTATTTCTTCTTTGTGATTCTTGAAATGATGTTGTTAATGCTTCTGCAGATGTATGTTTTCTTTCATTTACATATGACATTCCAGGTAATGAAGTTTTTCTTGCATGTTGTTTCTCATGAGAGTCTAGATTGTCCATATCTGTAGACTCTCTGGCTACTATGTAATTATCAAGAAATATTCTCAGCTTTTGCACAGTCCACTTTTCTTTCTTTCCTTTCTGTATTTCTAATTGTAATCTGGCTTCCTTTGGTAACTTTGTTATTATCATGGAAACAAAGACATCTTGATTTACATCCTGTTCCAAGGCTTCTAGACTACGCATATGGTTTTCTAGTTCATCCAGTAATCTACGGAGACTGGAAGTGTTATTGAGTGCAGGCTTAATGTTGATGAGGTCCATGTAATGTTTGTTTATTACAGACTGCACATCTCCGAATCGTTCCTTCAATATTGAGAGAGCTACATCATAATTTTCATGGGAGAGCATAAGGCCGGAAATAGCAGATTGTGCCGTTCCTTCCATTTTACTTTTCAAGTAGTTGAACTTCTCAATGTTGGAAAGCCTCGAGTTCTTGTGCACTGAAGCTTCAAAGGAGTCCCAGAATTCTTTCCATTTTAATTTATCTCCATTAAATGAAGGTAGTTCAAACTTTGGAAGTTTAACTACTGGAGTTTCTTTCTCTTTGTAAATCTTCTCTTTCCTGTGCAATTCCTGAATTTGGAGTTCTTTGAAATGCAAAAGTTGTTCCTGCATTCGTGTCTGCAGATCTATCATGTGGTCTATTCTTGGGTCATTTGATGCTTCCGTCTTCAAATATGGAATGTCCATTTGCTCCAGTCTTTTTTCTTGTAGTAGAAGTTCTTCAGAGTGCTCTGTAACTTCAGAGAGCAATTCAAACAGCATCTCACTATCTTCAGTAAATTTTTCAATTTCAGACTCGTTGTCGACTTTGCCCTCTAAGGCAATGGAAAGTTCTTTCATCGTTTCCTCGAGTTTTGCACCAAAGTCCTTTAACCGCCTCAAGGAAGATTGAACCTGCCTTAACTTGGTTGTCAAATCCTCTTCTTCAGCTTCTGATGAAAGAAATGCCTTACTTTTAACCATTTCTTTGATAAGTAAATTCTTGTACCTTGTACAAAGTCCTTTCAAGTATGAGGTTGACATCTTCTTCTTTTCCGTGATAATTTCTTAATTTCAGGTTCCAACTCCCGGGTTCCGGCACCAAACAATGTGGCAAATCACAATCACACGGAAATCTTCTTTATCATTTATTATGGCGATTAAAGGCAAATAACAAATCCACAGGGGTTAACAATCACAATACCACATTGGCTAAGATATTCAGAATGTTTTCTGATATATACTTAATCTTTGTTTCAATCTAATCTCAATCTTTTTCTCAATCTGAACTATGATCACAAAAATTGTCACTTATATACTATGAGGGAAACATCTAGAAATAGAAAGTTCTGTAAAATTCTAGGTCATCATATTCTCACATATTCTAGAGAATTCTTGATTATTCATTCAAGTAATATGTAGAACATTCTAGATTTCACATAATTAAATCAATTCATTAAATTTCTATAAATGTTCTTGAAATTGCGACTGTTCGCAACACCTTGACCTTTCCTTTGACCTTGACCTCACTTTTCTTAAATCAGTGTCAAACTTCATATGCTGATACATACTGATGAGAACTATTCAACTGCATCAATATTTTTTGACCTTGACCTTTCTTTTGACCTTGACCTCACTTTTCTTAAATTAGTGTTTAGCTCAGTTTTAAAGAAACCATTCACAATATTTTTATCAAACTTCATATGCTAATACATACTGATGTAACCTTTTCAACTGCATCAACATTTTTTGACCTTGACCTTTCCTTTGACCTTGACCTCACTTTTCTTAAATTAGTGTCAAACGTCATATGCTGATACATACTGATGTAAGCTATTCAACTGCATCAATATTTTTTCACCTAGACCTTTCCTTTGACCTTGACCTCACTTTTCTCAATTTGTGTTAAAATGTTGCATTACTAATATACCCTCGGCGGGGCATTCATGTCCTATGGACATATTTCTGGTTTTCTAGCATATTTCTAGTTTTGTTAATTAAAATGTATAGTTAAAATGTAGAAAAGATTTTCTGTTATTTATTTATTATGGGGAGTTTGGATCACTATTCTCTACGCAAGGTCATTATTTGACACTTATTGAATATTTATGAATCTGAAATGAGAATTTGCCTCATAGACTGCATTCATGGAGGCTAGTTTTTGAAATCTCTTTATTGAACATTTATATGAATTATACTATGGTGAGAACAAAATCATGTGAAGTTACTGATCTATTACAAAACTCTTACAATTTTAATCGAAAATTAAAGTTTTTGTTCTGGTAAATGATGGTCAATCTGGACTGTATCTCAAACGCATTAGATGCTTTATTTTTTAATTGCCTACATGTACATCTACAATAAGTTCTGAATGTCTGTGTCAATAGAAGATTCAGTGATAAATGTTATCTAGATTTGTCACTCTGTGTACGTTATCTCCTTGAGGACTTATTTAACTAGGGTGAAATCTTTCACTAAGAAGATTACTATAGTACTTTGTTTTTGTGAGCTCAATATCCCACTCTTCATGACTCTTAATATTTCGTAGCGAACATTACTTGTGATTACGTATAATTGACCAGACTTAGAAAAAGCGCCCCCTACGGGCCTGTTGACATGTTTTCATAACACAGAATTTTGTAAAAAGATCATTCTTCAGGCGGCGTTTAATATTTTCTGATAGATTATTCCTGTAATTCAATTGTTTGTAAAAGTATATAGGAATGGATTTAAAAAAAAAAAAACAAAACAAAAAACAAAAAAACTCGTATCCATAATGTACTGCGCCTCATGCAAGGCTGTATTTATTGCATTGTATAATGAACATCCTATGTGCATGTATTTCCCTTAAATATACCAGTAGTTTTCAGGTTTTATTCTAATAATCTATGTGTAGCTGCAACAGTTATTTGAATGGTCGAAATTAGAAATCATGATCGTGTCACAAATGTTCCACTGTATATAACTGGGCCGTAGAACGCGGGGGAGATGGGCGCCCCCACCCCATTTTTTCTGAGTATTGTACTTTGCTGTAGGAAATTTTCCTTTATTTTCTCTCTCTCTCTCCCCCCCCCCCCCCCGTTCTTTATTGTTTTAAGGTCGAGCACTGGCAAGTTCCAGGATTTGAACAGTAAATGAAGTTTTTTTTTTTTTTTTTTGGCTTGTCAGACTTTTTAAGAAGTTGCCCCCCCCCCCTCCACTTTGGAAACCGTTGCTATGGGCCTGTATAGATAGTTCTAAAGTTCATTTTAATACTTCATGCATACATGACAAAGTCCCTCATCGCAGATTTCGTTTCACCCTCAATATTCAAACACACTATTCATAAGTAAGCTACTTCAGTGTCTTTGGCGGCCATGTCAGGAGATATTGTTATAAGTAAAGCACAGATACAACGAACACGATGATAATGAATTAAAGCTTACAGTGAAGTGATTTTCATTCCCTGCATTTACAAAATCAAGTCATATAGACACATACTGGATTTAGCCTATAAGGATTGAAATTTTTTACGAATTCAAAACTTTTCGTCCCTGGTCGCTGTAAGTGTATTTTACTGTAAATTAAATTAATTGACATATTTTGTTATCGAAAAACACGCCAATACAGGTATTGAATAACTATGATTTTATTTAATGTGCTATACATTTTCATCACATCTGTTGTGCATACAAGGCTGACGCGTCCTTCTAGATTCTAAGTACTAATTATATATAATGTACACATTTTAACCCATTTCTAGATGCAGGTTACAAACAAAAAACAAATAAGATACGTACATCATCTATCAGAAATCTTATATATCTTATATAGAAAGCGTTATCAGATTGCTGCATTATGTCCCCAATAGTGACCCCCGGGTTTGCACAACAATAAACTTATGATAACACCTCCTTTCCATACGAACCAGTTTTTAACGTGCAATACTAGAGAGGTCCACTCGCAATTTCACAACTGACAAGCTACACTAGTGCTCCTGTTATTCACAGATTCTGTGACCATGGCAAAACAAGGTGAGATTTTGCAGCAGGAATTATCTGCATTCTTTGTTACCTAGTTTCTTTGAGTGCCGTCTCATTAGGGGGTGTTTGTTTAGATGTTTTTGTGATAACGTGAAAAGCGGTCATTACTCCATTGTTTGTTTACAGTTTTTACGTTGTATTTTTTTAAAAGGTAATGAAGATTCTTCTCTCTCCCTCTCTCCGAGGTGAATTTATTTTGCTTAATATTTTAAGGCACCTATATAATGAAAATCAGAAAATGTACGCATGCATTGTCGAGATATCTACGAACATGGACTTTTCTTTTCCATCCACTAACTTCGATTACCAATATGCTGGTATTTCATTCATCAGAAAACTTAAATGCAATGCATTCATTACCTTATGTCTATAAACAACAAGTACAAAATCATTTGGGCACGTTTATAAAACCCAGTAAATGTAAATATCAAAAGATTTGTTATATTTTGTATTACAGAAGCTTCTGTTGAATATATCGTGCGGTCGATAGAAATCATATGCTGCTTAGAGTACGGAAGCCCAATATTGCAAACCCAGTTATCAGAAAAGATTTTTTAAAAATTAACCCAAATCCATTCTTACTTTTAAAAAAATTAAAGTAAACGGTGTTGAATGAATTATTAATATTTTCGAAATGATTTCGAAAAATCTGTAAACTGACCTTTATAACTTTTCGTATAGAGCATGTGATGAGTAGTGTCCTCTACAAATATTTAGAATTTTTCAATTTAAATTTGTATATGACAAAATTGTCATATCCAAATTTAAATTGAACAATTAAATTCTAAATTTTTGTAGAGGACAGTAGTATGTACCAGAGATTCTGTACGTAAGTAAGCTAGGGTACAGTCTAAAAAAATCTATTTCTTTTTTTACTATTTCTATTTTATTTTACCCGTTGCTATTTCAAATCCAGATTCAATGTCACATGACAATGATTTAAAATCATTCATTGGAAGACATTTCATTCTTTCTCTGTTATTCATTTATTGATGTATAAATATTCATGTCTAATATCATTCACCCCCCCCCCTCCCGATTCTACTTTATTCTTATTTATGTACTCAACCTATTTATCTGCATGGTATTTTATCTCTTCTCTGAAATGATGAACTATATCTTATACTATGAAAAGCAGGGTACCTGTTATCAGGACCGAGGAAACAAACCTGGATGCAAATTGTAAACACGATCAACAGCATAGAAAATATAGTCAATGGGACCTTTAAATCCACCCTCGAAATAACTCATGTTATCTCTACAGACCGACTCAAGTGGTTTAACACTATATAAAGATATACTTTGAACTTCAACCCATGTAATAAATCAATATGAACTTCGACTCAGACCTGTTATAATTTGATACTTTGTATTAAGAAAATTTTCGATAAAGAATATATATGTACATGTATAAGAATGTTTCCAACAATGGCGTCTTTTGGGGAACTTAAGGCTGAAGCTTATAAAAAATCGTATTCCGGAGAGAAACAATAAAACGAAAGTTACAGAGTACTCACAATTTCAAACGAATCCATTGTTTTATCGCCAAAAAATATTGATAATTGCAAAACTATTTATGTCTTGTTCTGATCTAAGAACCCCCCCCCCCCCAAAAAAAAGAGAAAAAAGAAAAGAAAGAAAAAAAAAAGGAAAAACGCAAGTTTTTGTCAAATCAAGATTAATTTGTACAGAAATTTTAACGAGAGGGAATAAAATAACATGCCTGATACAGAAAAAAAGTAAGTTTTGATTTACAACAAAGATTATTTGAGCAAATTTTGAGTTGAGAGTACCCTGCGCAAAGAACAATGATTAAGCAATCCACAACATTATTATTCTTTCTGTTGCACGTTACACATTGTAAAACATATCCACTCAAAAACAAAACATTGTATGAACATTGTTTGTATTTTATATTTTGGAAGCCAACAAAACAGGATTATACAGCGTGGTTACTAATGCATTGCACTTTTAAACATATTGGTTCATTTTTTCCAGTAATAAATACTTTTTTTGTGGATTATTGTAAATCAAAGTGGGATAACACTTGTTTCGATTAAAGATTTAACAGATACAGCATTGTGTTGCTCCAATGTAGGCCATTTACATTATTTCTTTAACTGAATGCTTTACATTATGTCATTAACTAAATGCCCTATGAAAATGTCTGGAAAAAAACTGGATCTTTCGCAACATTTCAATGTACTTTTAACTGAAAAAAGAAAAAAAAATATAATATTGAATGTAGGATAATAAAGAAACTCTAAAGCAAAAGTAACATTACTTACCAAATTTTACACTATTGAAATAAATGTATAGAACAATTTATGTATTCCATTTATTTGACGATGGTCGTTAGTTTTACCAGAGATGCATTGCGATCCGTAATTCATTGATAATCCATGCATTCTGGCTCCGTAATACATGAAATGTAGAGATAAGGAACGGTATTCAAGCCCAAAGTCCATTTAAACAATAGAAATCGGGAGCAGAGCAAAGACGGACCTCCAAAAACATCAGAGATGGGATCAGGTGCCATGGAGGAGTGAGAATCCCCTGTCGAACTGTCACACCCGCCGTGTGCTCCTTGTCATCATCGTGAAAAACAGAAAAATCCATAGACAATTCTGTGTGTAATTAATGGCCAAACAATTGTGTTGATAAAGCAACAGTGACGTCCGGTATATGGCATATGAAAAAAGCATCTGCATTTAATTAATACTAAATATACATATATAATAAATCTTCACATCGCATTCAGTTACTGACATTGTGTTTCTATTCTACATACTGGTACATGAAAATGTAATGTAACAATCTCGTTGAAATTGTTTTATTCATATTGTACGTAAAGATTTTTTATTGTCTTTCTTGTAAGGATTGGTAGAACGTTTAAAGAATGGTGAAAAAATCCTAATAGCGGAAGGATATATGTGGGAGTTGGAGAGAAGAGGATATCTGACCGCTGGAGGATTTATTCCAGAAGTAGTTCTTGACAACCCTGAAATAGTGCGTGCCCTTCACCAAGAATTCGTCCACGCTGGCACTGATGTTATAGAAGCATTTACGGTAAGTACGTAATGTAAATATTACTAATAAAACTGTGCAGAGAGTCATTTATAGTATTTCCCCTCGTTGATCATTACCGTTCCTCTTGCGCAACATCTTTTCCAGATTTTATCTATCTAAAGTTTCATTTGTTATTTTCAATTTATCGGAAAGGATATCGAAATAGTGAAAGCTTTGTTAGAGGTTCTCCCCCCCCCCCCCCCCAAATCATATTGCATTTGTAATTAAATCTTTTACAAGTCAGTCAAAACAAAATGCCATCAACAAATTTGCAGGGTGTTTCATATAAAGTACTTTGTTTTAATATTTTGTAGTACTATGGACATCGTGAAAAACTGCGTCTGATTGGTCGAGAAGATGACCTCGAGAAGTTAAACAGAGAGGCACTGCAGATAGCAAAGGAAGTAGCGTCAGACAATGGTAAACTACTGGCTGGAGGTATCTGTAACACTGGGGTGTACAATCCAGAGGACGAGGCCACATTTGCCACTGTCACCTCAATGTTCAAAGTAAGATTCCATTGGTAGGTTATGTTTAAAGTAAGATTTCATTGGTAGGTTATGTTCAAAGTAAGAATCCATTGGTAGTGTAGGTTATGTTCAAAGTAAGAATCCATTGGTAGGTTAGGTTCAAAGTAAAATATCATTGGTAGTTTCTGTTCAAAGTACATGTAAGATTTCATTAATAGGTAATATTCAAAGTAAGATTCCATTGGTAAGTTATGTTCAAAGTAAGATTCCATTGGTAGGTTATGTTCAAAGTAAAATATCATCGGTAGGTTATGTTCAAAGTATGTGAAATCTTCGAGTTTCATTTTTATTAAAGAAGCCTTTGTCTACGATATCAAAAGTCTATACTCTAGATATCCTAGTCTATACTTTATCGCGGGGAAAAATGTACAATGAGATGTTGAAAAATCATACATGTTTTGATTTTGGCAATACATGTATTTTATAATTTTCAAATTTTCTAAGAGTTTTTCTAAGTTTTTTTTAGAATCAATTTTTTTAAACATCACTTTTTAAATACTGGTATGTTGTTGCATAGTACTGCCAGAGTTTCTCCTTCACTATCGCCATTATTATCGCGAGGAGTAAAGAAAAAGGCTTGATAAATAATTAAAACAAATGTTAAATGAGAATTTATTTTGTCCAGGAGCAAATAGAGTGGGCAGTAGAGTATGGTGTAGACTTTATAATAGGTGAAACCTTCAATGATTTGGGGGAAGCCATGCTTGCTTTAAAGGCCATTCAGAACTATGGGAAAGGTGAGGGTTTTACCATGTAATATTGATCTTAACAAAGTATTGGTTAGATAATTCATTTACATTATATAATCAGGAATAAAAACTGAATGCAAGTTATGAACGAAGTCTAAATGTTTCCTATAATGCACCTTTACTTCCTTTGAAGAATCTTTATGTACATGTAAAAAGTCTAGTAGGAAAGGGTTAATGATTATATATTTTTTTGTTTTATAAGTATCTTTCCAAACATTCCACGGTTCACTTCAAGATATAACTGATATTATATGTAGGAGTTCCTGCGGTTATTACACTGACTGCGTACTTCCCCGATACCACGACAGATGACGTTCCTATTCCGGAGGCGTGCCGCCGTCTGGAGGAAGCGGGGGCCGCGGTGGTGGGTCTGAACTGTGGGAGGGGCCCTAGCACCATGATACCACTCGTCAAGGAGATCAAAAAAGTTTGCAAGGTAATAGGAAATAAATTCATAGCTGTAAAGAGTTTCCTTGCATTCTGAAGTTCAATTAGTGAATATAAATGACTTGAAAACAGAAATTAAATAGTTTCATAGCTGTAAATAGTTTTTTACGTTCTGAAGTTCAATTATTGAATATAAACCATTATGGATGCCTTCCTCTGTAAAGGAGATTGCTGTTTATTTTACAAAGTGATAGTGACATGGGTTACTTGGATATATTTCATTTCATGTCAAGATTCACTAACCAAATGTCAAATGACATATCATAAATGCGATAAACAGTTTCATCTCAGATAGTGAGGAACAAAGCCAGTACACGTGAAACAAACCGTCTAATGCAATTCTAGTCACCAGTCACTCAGGTGACCTATTGCTATCTGGGGGGTTTTCGCCGTCATGTATAGTCTGTCGTACGTTAATATTTGATGATTTTCAGCTTCTTCTCTGGAACCACTACAGTTATATCAAATAATTTTGATATGTTGCTTAAATCGAATAAAAGAATAATACTGGGTTGTTGATGAATATAACCAGACTAATCATTATGTTCCCTAATCGTCCTATTCCTCTGTTTTAACAACATATCTTCATCTAAATGTATTTTGTTTTATTGTATAATTATCAAATTGCCATTCCATAGATCCTTTACAGGATTGTATTATACACAGGTGACCGTTAAGGCCCTCGGGCCTCTTGTCTTTCCAGGGACCTGTAGCTATGTTACCTGTGACTTTCCGCTGTAGAGATAACTGTCGCACATTCCAGTCCCTCAAAGATCCAGAAACTGGTATATTTATCCTCATAATGTGTTCGTATATAAGTTAAATGAGCTTAGCCAGCTTCAATAATGGTTAAATATTATTTTGAGAGAGAGGGAGGGAGAGACAGACAGAAAGAGAGAGTCCGATTGCTTTGGTGTGATATTATGTAAGTTTGTCTTTCGCGGAAGTAAATTTATCGTTACATTTCGCACGTGTGAGTCACTGATATACAAATGTGGCGTTCAGACAGGTTCAATCGCCAGTGGCCAGATAGCTCAGTTGGTAGAGCACCTGACTGATAATTCAGGGGGCCTGAGTTCGAATCCCGGTCTGGTCCGTCACATTTTTCTCCTCTCCTGTTACATTTGGTGCCTGCCATGCCCTGGAAGTGACAGTTGAAAGACCTGCCAGGGAAGACCCTGGGTTGGTGTCTTCGGGGGCCGAAGACCTTAAGAGAGGGAGGAATGTGGCGGTCAGACAGGTTTGATCGCCGATGGTGAGATACTCAGTTGGTAGAGCAACTGACTGGAGATTCAGGGGGCCCGGGTTCGAATCCCGGTCTGGTCCGTCGCATTTTTCTCCTCTCCTGTTACATTTGGTGCCGAGCCATGCCCTGGAAGTGAAAGGTGAAAGATCTGCAAAGGAAGAGCTTGGGTTGGTGTCTTCGGGGGCCGAAAAACCTTTAAGGAGGGAGGATTGTGGCGGTCAGACAGGTTCGATCTCCGGTGGCCAGATAGCTCAGTTGGTAGAACACCTGACTGGAGATTCAGAGGCCCGGGTTCGAATCCCGGTCTGGTTCGTAGCATTTATCTCCTCTCCTGTTACACAAACATATAAAGTTCAAAAGGTGATATACAGAATCTCAATCCCAGATTTCCTACTCCCAAATGCTGGTTTTTGACAACTGTCAAATTTTTAAAATTATTCTTTCTGATTATATGTAAACAGTTCATATCAACAGACTTTTCGTCTGCGGAGACTGTTAGTTTGAAAATATAACCGATTTCAAACCAATGTATGCCAACTTGCAAAATGAATTGTCAAGCTATTGGCATTCTGTTCTCCTATAAAATGTGACATCAGTTGGATCTTAAATGTTTTACAGAACAGACAAAACAAATCACTTCAAGAAATATTGATGGAATGTTAAAATGTTAAAATACTAGTAAATTAAAAATGTCAGTAGTATATACTTGTTTATGATTCTATTCCAGGAAAACCATTATATCCATTTGAACTTGAGGCAGCCAGATGCAGTAGATCAGACATAAGGTCCTGGGCGGAGGAGGCCAAAGAAGCTGGGGTGGAGTACGTAGGTCTCTGTTGTGGGAACGCCTCGTTTTACTTCCGGGAACTCGCAGAGGCTTATGGGAGAAAACCACCAACTTCTAAATATGCCCCTAATTTGAATCTTAGCCATATCTTCGGTAAGCCAAGTAAGGATGATAGGTTCAAACGTTCCACGAAAATCAGGGAATTCATGATTGGTAAGGAGAACGCTTGAGGTGGGAAATTGCAAAGAATGTGCTGCGGATTTATCTTTCTTTGTTTCCGTTCAGATTGATACATGGATTGGAAGTGATGTTATTTACCTCTATAATATAGTTTGGTAAGCTTTGTGGTGACAACGAAATATGAGACACTATAATCATAGAGCAATTAGAATGACATTTGTCTTATAAAGATATATTCTAGTCTTATGAGAATAAAAAATAAAATTACGATATTTTTTGTTTTATAACATTACACAATATATTATGGATGTCCGAAAGAGAGAGTCTACGACATTTTTAGCTCACCTCAACGAAGTTACGGGAGCTTATGTAATACCCTCGGCGTCGACGTCCCAGGTTAAGGTTTTTGGAGCAGTTTTTTTTTCAAGTACTTCTATGGCCTATATTAGTCAGAGATGCATGGAGGATGCTTCTAGTGTGTTTCATTGTACCAGTCAAGGTTTTAGATGCTGTAATTTCAGCTAAAGAATGACCAGGTTTTAGATGCTGCAATTTCAGCTAAAGAATGACCAGGTTAATGTTTTTGGAGCAGGTTAAAGTTTTTGGAGCAGGTCTCATTTCCAAGTAACTATAAGCCCTATATTGACCAAACTTGCATGGATGATACATCTAAGGATGCACACTACTGAACTTGCTTCGGATGCTGGATCTGACCACCATTTTCCGGATGAGTGACTAAGGGTTTTGGAGCAGATCTCATTTCCAAGTAACTATTAGCCCTATATTGACCAAACTTGCATGGATGATACATCTAAGGATGCACACTACTGAACTTGCTTCGGATGCTGGATCTGACCTCCATTTTCCGGATGAGTGACTAGGTTAAGGTTTTTGGAGCAGATGTCATTTCCAAGTATCTATAAACCCTATATTGACCAAACTTGCATGGATGATACATCTAAGGATGTACACTACTGGACTTGCTTCGGATGCTGGATCTGACCTATATTTTCTGGATGAGTAACCAGGTTTAAGTTTTTGGAGCAGATCTCATTTCCAATTAACTATAAGCCAATTTGACTAAACTTGCATGGATGATACATCTAAGGATGCACACTACTTGACTTGCTTCGGATGCTGGATCTGACCTTTATTTTCTGGATGAGTGACCAGGTTAAAGTTTTTGGAGCAGATCTCATTTCCAAGTAACTATAAACCCTATTTTGACCAAACTTGCATGGATGATACATCTAAGGATTCACACTACTGGACTTGCTTCTGATGCTGGATCTGACCTACATTTTCTGGATGAGTAACCAGATTAAAGTTTTTGGAGCAGATCTCATTTCCAAGTAACTTTAAGGCCTATCTGAACCAAACTTGCATGGATGATGCATCAAGGGACGAACAATCTCAAAACTTGCTTCGGATGCTGGATTTGACTTACATTTTCTGGATGAGTGACTAGTTTTAAGTTTTCAGATAAGTCTATTCCCAAGTAACTGCAAGCCCTATCAGACCAAAATTGCATAAATGTTGCATCTAGGGATGCACACTCCTAGATTATTAGTTTAGTGTGGGACTTTGCCTTACTTAAAGACAACATTCGTTGAGGTGAGCTCTGTAATCTCTGATTACCTATGTTTCCCATTACCGCTATATTTTTCAACATTTCCACACAGTGAATTTTGTATTTGTTTTTTCTTTGTTGCTTGTTTTTTATTTATTTATTTATTTTTATTTATTTTTTATATTTTGTTCTTTGTTTTTTTTTTCGGGGGGGGGGGGGGGGGGGGGGGGTCTGTAACATGTTGGAGAAACCAAAGCGAGCATTTTATAGGCTATTGTGAAGTCACAATGGTGATAATATGCTTCTGGAATTGATAAAGTTACTTATGTTACGCTGTGTTATATTTCTCAGTGATTCGTGCAGTAATAACATACAGATAGTTATAAGAATTTAAATAGTGTAATGGGAGAAAAAGGTTCCATTGAAATATGGAGATAACGAACAGTATCCAAGCTCAATGTCCATTAAAACAATACAAATCGGAAGCAGAGGAAACACGAATCTCCAAAAACATCAGAGGTGGGATCAGGTGCCATGGAGGAGTGAGCACCCCCTCCCCACCGGTCACAACCACCGTGTGCTCATTGTCATGATCGAGAAATAACGGAAAATCCGTCGACAATTCAGTGGGTAAATAATAGCCTAACAATTAGTTTGAAAAACGTCAGTCAGCATATAATTTAATGATAGATTGTAATTGCTGACAAGGTCATTGTATCGACCACAGAACTTACAAAATGATGACCTTAAACGAGACTGTTGATATTCTTGTTTCATCAACTTGCATGTTTGTCAATTACTTACCTCGTTTTTAGAAATTGTTTGCTCTTGCGTATCGAATCAGCTGAGAGACCTACAACCCATATGCAGGTGATAAGGGTATATTGCTGCATAAGGAAGGGAAGTTAACGATTGAAAAGTTAAAGTCCTCACATTTATCATAAAGTTTTGTTGTTAGATTACTATTAAAGTCTTTTTCTAGTAAAATATCTAAATATGAAACAGATGTGTCAGCCACTGTGGTATCTCTTATTCCAAGTTCACTGGGATATATCGTGTCGACATATGAATGGAAATAACTGTTGTTAATTGATAATACCTCGTCGATATAACTAAATATCGAGTTGAAGGCCACAGCAAGAGATTTCTTTTTCTCATGTATAAGATTTTGAATAAATTCTGCTTCTTATGAATGCAAAAATAGGTCTGGTAACATTAGGACGCAATTGGTACCCATGGTAATTCCAACAGATTGTTGGAAGACTTGGTCTTCAAAGAACACATAGATATTGTCAGATACTCAAGCATCTTTTTAATATAACTTCAGAGTAGTTGTGTGTAAATAGGAATGTTTTTAACAAAATAATTTTGCAAATGACCAATGACAAGGCAAGTAAATTTACGAGTTCCATTTTTATTGAAAAAAGCAACTGTCAATGATATCAAAAAAGCCTGAACTTTAATTTATTGTGGGGAATGGTTGTATACAGAATTAGTTTCGATGTTATTGATTTTGTTATTTTTTTGTTATTTCAATTTTTAAAGAAATTCCTTGGAATTTTTAAGTATCCACATCTGATTTACACCACTTCTCGAATATATTGTTGCATAGAACTCCTGAAGTTTCTCCTTCACTGCTGTTAATATTTAAGAGAGGAGTAAAGAAAGAAGCTTGGTAGAACATTACTGGAACCCGCTATGTATCTTTGTTTGAAAGGATTTTATGAAGTTTCGGAATCCAATATAAATATGGTAATTCAAATTCATTTTGGTTGTTGGGAATATGAAAGATATTCAAAACTGACATATGATTTTGAAGAATTTCCTCCTTAAAAAGGGAGCAATGGGTAGAAGTGAGTGTGCTCGTTAATTACAGGTTTTTCTCCAAGTTGCAAAATTGTCAACAGACACTCTGCAAGCCCCGAGTCTATTAAAAAGATAAAGGAACTCTTGTTGGAGAAAAACCAGTACACGAAGTCACACAACTTATGGAACATATATAGTCCTAGGGCTTCGTTACTGCTAGCCCCGAGTCTATTGACAGTAAAAAAGATAAAGGAGCTCTTGTTGGAGAAAAACCAGTACACTAAGTCACACATCTTATGGAACAAATATAGGCCTAGGGCTTCGTTACTGACGCAAGTGTTCATGGAAAGAAATACGTTCACTAAGTGTATTGAAACATTTGGATAACATAACTTTTAGAGACTGTAATTTGGTCAAGACTGTCATTTAGCCAAGGAATATTATTGTTTCCTCTTAATAACAGCCAAGAGAGGTTGCTGGAAATCAATAACCATAAAGCAAAAATACATTCGCAAACTGATTTAAAAGAAACACTTCATTCACTGTATTTTTATTATTGACATAAAAACATGCATTTTGGTAAAAAGCAAAACAGAAATATAGACCAACAACATTCATAAGAATATAGACATTAGAGACAAAAATAAAAAGAAAAATTGGGAATTCAATGAACATTTTTGATAATAAATAACTTAAAAAGAAAATGTTAAATATTAACAGGCATTCCAACTGGAGATATTGTAGCCAATTGTGATCTACGTCGCTGTGCAGTTGCTACATGGCACATCTATTGTTTCAACACTAGCTCCGGAACAAATCGGAGTTCCACCGAAGTTACTTTCTTTATGTTGACATTCCCGAGTGCGCTTTTTATAACAATCCCGGAATGGTCCCACCCAGTTTACTGTGCATGCTGACCAAGAAGACCAATTTTTAAATTCACCTTCCACTGAAATACATTGTAGTTACATTTGCAAAATGTAAAATAGATGTTCAACATGATATCATTTTTATGATAAGAAAAGTTTTGATACTTGCAGTTAAAATGATTTAAATTATACATATTTTGAACCTATTTTTACACTTGAAGAATGAAAAAAAATGTTACTTATCAGGTATTATATCGTAGGATTGACCACTTAGAAATGTATAAAAAAAAACTGTTGCAAAACTTAGAAAGAAAACAACGTAAATGTTTATCTTTTCTTCAACAAGTGCATTAATGGTCATAAAGCCTTAAAATAAAGATGTTCACAAAATAAACATAAACTCCACATCTTCAACCACAAACTTCGTTAACGACCCAAAGCAGAAAGTATAAATTAAAAATTAAATCTTTAAAAAGATGGCATGTATTTGCTCTGTTGAATAGATAAAATATTCATTAAAAATGATAAAGGAAGGTAACTAAAACGTTATACCCACCATCATTATCATTCACTTCAACTGCGACGTGTTTATAGTAGCGTTGTACAGGCTCACAGGTTGAGAGTCTTTTAATGACTAGAATGTATTTGGTAGGAACCTCCACTTTTCTATCATCCCTAGGAAAGATCTGCAAGGTCTTATTACCTCCCTCATTTTCATTAAATACTACTTTCAAAGGATCCAACTGCCATCGTTTGTTAAAATCTGAAATTATATATATATATTTAGAGAGAGAGAGAGAGGTATCTTGTATTTTTCCTTGGGTGGGGGAGGGAGAATCCTTTAGATTATATATAGAGATAGGTAGAGGTATATAGCTTTTAAGGGAGCTCCTACTTTTAAGGCAGGATTGTGGAGAGGTGGGCGACTGACTAAGGGTAAAAGCCACTAAATAACACCTGTTCCAAAAAACTCACTTTTAACCATTTCTATTAACCTCTATTTAGATAATCTTTTGATACTTTAGAATAATCATTGATGTTTATTATGATGCCAACAATTGAATTTCTTAAAATTACAGAAAGGGTTCATGACTGAGATAATCTGAAAGTACCTTTATATATTTTAAATTGTCTTACTCTGATCTAGAACGTCTGTAAATGTGTATTCGGTTTGAGGCATATTTGGAGGATGAACTACTGTGACTTGAAGAGGATCCAACGAACCCTCTATAATCTTGACTGGTGTCCCTGAAACAAAAATGACTTTTGTTAGCAATAACAGATATAATTTCAGAATCGTCGCTGGGATCTTAAAAGAGCATTTTCAGATGTGTTTGACATAAAGTACTATGTTTGATAAATACAGAGGCGGGTAAAATTATGGGTGAAAAAAAAATACGAAATTATGGAAAATATAGGGGAACCGTAAGTGGATTTTCCTTTTGGTTCATCATATAATTTTTTTTTTTTTATAGAAAGTCGTCGATATTTTTCTCGTTTTTTGTTAAGATAAAATTTAAACTGAAAATTGAAAAGTTTATGTTGATTATAATTTGTACTATTCAAGGTTTCTCAATTATCAATTTTATTTTCTATCAATTGTAATACGTTTCATTTGTTATAAAATAAGTAATCGTATGACAAAGGAACTTATGATATCTACACAAGACAAACGTTATGATATGTAGCTTTGATTTTTTTTTTTACGAGTATAGATAGGGGAAAATATTAGGCACATATATTTATTTTTTTTTTACTTCTTATCCAAAGATCTGATTAATCTGATAATTACAATACAGTATTTAAAACCTCAAATCTTATGAGGAAAGGGAAAATTAATTAACATATTGCTTTTGCTACTACTTCAGATATACATAGAATCAAATCAATATGTAAGGATGAAAAGAACACTGTTTACAGAAAATGTTATGATATCAGTAGAATTTCAAAAGGGTTTAATGCGTCACAGTGTTCTTTCAATAATAATGAGATGTCAGGTTTGTGATCAAAAGAGATAACTGAAGAATGAATATTCATTAATTATTAATGGAGATGCTTGTGTAATGCATAAAATATGGAGATAAAGAACAGTAACCAAACTCAAAAGTCCATTAAAACAATATAAATCGGGAGAAGAGTAAACACTTGACATTTAAAAACATCAGAGGTGGGGTGAGGTGCCATGGAGGAGTGAGCATCCCTTGTAGACCGGTCACACCTGCTTGTGCTCAATGTCACGATCGGGCAAACGGAAAAATCTGTAGACAATTCAGTGTTCAAATAATGGCCTAAAACCAGCAAAAAAAGATCAGTCAGCATACGACTTAATGATAGATTGTATTTGCTGGCAAGGTCATCGTATCGACCATAGATCCTGCGAAATGATGACTTTAAACGAGACTGCTGATATCCTTGTTTCATCCATTTGTTTGCCAATAGCTTGCATCGTTTTAGAAATTGTTTGTACGTAGAACATGCTTTTGCGTATCGAATCAACTGGGAGACATAAACCCTATTTCCAGGTGATAAGGGTACATTGCTACATAAGTAAGGGAAACTGAGGATAGAAAAGTTGAAGTCACCACATTTATCATGAAGTTTTGTTATTCGGTTACCATTAACATCTTATACTAGAAAAGTATCCAAATATGAATCAGATGTGCCAGACTTTGTGGTATCTTTTATTTCAAGTTCACTGGGATACAGCGAGTCGACATATGAACGGAAATAACTATTGTTAATTGATAATACGTCGTCGATATATTTGAGGGCCACAGCGAGCGTCTTCTTCTCATGTATAAGTTTCTGAATAAGTTCTGCTTCATTTGAATACAAAAAAGACTTGCTAATAACGGGACGCAATTGAAACCCATGGAAATTTCAACAAATTTTTGGAAGACCTAATCTCCAAAAAATATATAGATATTTATTTTCAATCAGAAACTCAAGCATCTTTTAATATCTACATCAGAGTATTTGTGTGTAAATCAGAATGTTTTTTTAACAAAATATTTTTGCAAATGACCAATGACAAGGTAAGTAAATTTATGAGTACCATTTTTAATTGAAAAAATAACCCAGCTGACTATGATGTCAAAAAGCCTGGATTTTAATTTATCGCGGGGAATGGTTGTATAAAATGCTGAAAATTCGTACGTTTTGATGTTATTGATTTTGGTAAAACTTTGTGATTACCACATCTGATTTACACCACTTTTCGAATATATTGTTGCACAGTACTCCTGAAGTAACTCCTCCAGTGCTGTTAATATTTTAGTGATGAGTAAAGAAAGGGGCTTGATAAAACATTTACTGGAACCTGCTATGTATCGATGCATGATTCGAAATTATAATGAGGTTTGTTTTTCCTTCAAGAGAATCTTTTTATACATACATTAATATCTACAGATTTTGAATATATATATATATATATATATATATATATATATATATATATATATATATATATATATATATATATATATATATATATATATATATATATATATCCAAAATTGAAATAAAGTCTCAGTAATCGGATTACAATATTAAACAAATATAAAAAGAAAACACAAGAATTCTCCGTAAAGCTTTAGCGCTTTCATTAAAAATCTTCAGAAGCTTTTCATTACAAAAATGTATACAACGGTAACATAGTAACAATGATTATGGCGTTAAACTAAGCGGAACGTTTAATGTCTATATTGTGACGTCATAGATAAAATACTGCAATGATGATGAAAAAGTTCGGGAAAATCATAGGTAGTTTATAAGAGACTATTAAGTTTTGGCTTTAGAATACAAATAAAATGTTTTTCTTTTTCCCGTCTCTGGATATCACTGGCACATCTGAGTTTATAAAAAGGGAAAATGTTAAATCGTTTTTTTCCACAAGTTTCCAGGTGTGCACTTAACTGGATTTGGAAGGACGGAGAAACTATACCCTTTGTTCACACGTACAATCCGAGAAATAAAAACATCAATTCAATTGTTTATGAATTAAATAGCTTACTTAGAGAGGATGAACAAACGAAAACTACATACAAAAACTGTCGTTTTATCAGCAGTAAACGTCAGCCTAAAAACCTTAAGAGAATACTTTGTTCCTCCCAATTCGCTGACCATAATTATACAGTGTCAAAGTGTACGGACCCTCGCTGCGGCACATGTGACTACATTACAGAAGGGACGAGTTATAGTTTTAACGGGCGTGAATTTAAAGTTAATGCCAACATGTCATGTGATACGAAAGATGTCATATACGCCATCATATGTCCTGGATGCAAAGAATATTATATTGGTGAAACTGGCAACAGTCTCCGTGCCCGTGTACGTGTACATAAGCAACACATCAGTACACCTGAATATAGACAAATCCAGTTAAGTGCACACCTGGAAACTTGTGGAAAAAAACGATTTAACATTTTCCCTTTTTATAAACTCAGATGTGCCAGTGATATCCAGAGACGGGAAAAAGAAAAACATTTTATTTGTATTCTAAAGCCAAAACTTAATAGTCTCTTATAAACTACCTATGATTTTCCCGAACTTTTTCATCATCATTGCAGTATTTTATCTATGACGTCACAATATAGACATTAAACGTTCCGCTTAGTTTAACGTCATAATCATTGTTACTATGTTACCGTTGTATACATTTTTGTAATGAAAAGCTTCTGAAGATTTTTAATGAAAGCGCTAAAGCTTTACGGAGAATTCTTGTGTTTTCTTTTTATATTTGTTTAATATATATATATATATATATATATATATATATATATATATATATATATATATATATATATATATATATATAAAATAGGGAATCAAATTCTTTATAGCAGACATAGTTAATTCAGGGTCTATTTGAAAAAAAAAATCATGAAAATAAGGTTTTAAGTGTCTTCATTTACTAATTATGAATGAATGAAGTCTAACAATTCAAAAATTCGAAACAGAAGGTATCCTGTTGAAAATTTCCTATCTTTTTCGGAGACAATCATTAAGCCTAGATTTTCAGTGGGAAAAACCTTTTCAAGAAATGTTATTAATTGCAATTGCATTAAGATGTCTAAAGGATTTAAGCACAAAATAACCATTCTAAATCAATAAGAATATCTTTCCCTGAAACAGCGCCTTAAGTAATCAAGACTATATTTTTAGTTGTATAAAACGTTAATATTTTTCAACGTAATGCGCTTGTGAATAAGCAAGTGATGTAAACTCGTATTCATGATGCTATTTTAGGGTAAGCTCAAAAAATTATATATAAACATATTAAAGAAGAAAAAAACAAAGGCATAAACTATTCAGTATTTAAATATCATCCCATTTCAATTAAAACATGATGTGCTGCAGCAATACAAAGTTCTAAGTGATATCCTTGTTTGCTAAATCGGTCCAAAGTGAAGAATTTGCTTCATTTACGTACAATATCCATACATATCCTATAACGGATCTAAAATTTGTTTCCTTGACAAAAACGATTTTTAGATGAAATTTTTTTTAATAGGTCTTTACGTTTCTTCAATCTTTTGGATCGAAGAAGACTGTTACTTCAATCAATAAATATAAACATAAACTTACTGTCATTGTCGACAAAAGTGAATCGGAGAGATTTCAGAGATTTAACGGCATTCGTTTTGTCGTAAACATCCACCCGTATGACGAATAATGGATCCACCACATCGTTATCTTCGGCTTTCAAAGAAAAGCCTTTCGGGATACGAGTTAATGTCACAGGAAAAGCTGCACCTGCTGCTTCATGAAATATGAAATAAATACTGTGTTTAACACTTTTATCACGTAAATGATAAATATTTATGCTTACCAATTCTGTTTCTTTTTCAAGCCTATATATGTAATTGTATAAAATCCACAAAATGATTATTTCAATTCAGGTCTGATATTCACTTCACTTTTGTGATAAAGCTTCACGAACCTCTACATTTAGACGGGCACTCACGTGACAAGCGATAGTCGAACTCCTTTGTCTCGTCGACAGTTACATTAATAGATCTACCTCCCTCCACAACAAAATCAGAGAGGTACTCAAAAGCTAGGAAAAGAAATTGATTCATTAAATGTCTATCATTTATTATAGAGTTGAACAAGTATAGCAGGCTAGCCTTTAAATATAACTATTATTACGTTTTTAAAAATATTTCATTTTGCATTCTATTTCTGGATAATAAGACAATTTTACAACTGAAATGATAAATAAAAACATCTTTGGTTTATAAATGAATAATTATATGTATTTAAAAATCCAAGCATGTTAATTACTTATTTTTGCTATAAATTTCAACTTCATAATTACTCACACAAGGATTGCACCTGAGTTCCTACAGGTAAAAAAATACAATTAATTTTTTTTGGTACAACATTTATGTGATTTATCTACCATGCTTTAAGATATAATTGTTCTAAAAAGACATAAGATCTCTGATTGCTTTCTTGCGAGTGAGCCAAACCGTTCTCCAAAGTGGTACTAAACACATATATGTCAGTTCTCTTTGTTTAACACATGCAAACGTAATGGTTTCGTCTATTCTTGTCAATTCTTGTAAAAATGAAATAAAACCACATCTGTACTTACCAGCAAACAAAAAAGTCGAAATCATAAATAAAGAAAACATCATCTCCTTCTTGGATCGCCAACTGAATACAAGCAAATTTAGTTAAGATATAAAAGAACCAAGTGATAATCTTTAAGCAACGAGCACTTGGACGAATTAATATATACATCACACATATTATCATGGAGCATATTTAAAAAAATAATACAATATTATTGAGTCGATCATTAGTAAATAAATTTTATGATTGAAGAAAGTTTGTAAAAATCACCTTGTAGAACTAGCTGGATTGTTTCATTCTGTAGAATCATGATTTTGATTTCATTTAAAGTGCAGTTGATTGAGATCAGACACACAGACAGATTACATGTTTGTACTTTTGCTGTAAACCACATATGGAATTCCTTACTTAGCTCATTTTCTAAACATATTTGATGTATAATTTGACAAAAAATAAATGTCAAATCAAGTGAAATATTTCAGAATTAAGCTACTCTTACTTTGCACTAACGAAGGGTTTCAAGTTCATTAAAACATTATTACCTGTTTTTGGCTTTAGTCTTCAGTTCTCATATACCTTCATGTTTCAAGTCTTTAAGAATTACGCCAACTGCATCGCACAGTTTCAAGAAAGTTGGCATTTTACTTTTCGCCAATATAGGGACGTTTTGAATTTTGAGAGATAACAATAATTATACTGTAAAGATATTATAAAACCTTCCTTTAATTTATAAAAATACATTGATATTTCCGCTGCTTTTTTCTGCATAATATGTTAACGAACAGATTAATATTTTTCAGAAATCAAAACAGGCTATATTGATGGTTGACTAGGTATTTTTTAATTTCATTTTGACGTATTTTTTTTAATTATTATTTTTAGTTAGAGGAAGTGCATTTTTAAATCCATTCTACACAATTGGAATTAACATGAATACATTTCCTACTAGTACTTTTTTTTCAATTTAAGAGAAGTTAGATTTTTCATGTTAACATTTGGCATATACATTGTACTATGGAATCATTTTATTTAGTTGGGATCAATGTTCCTTGAGTAACCAAAATATTTCTGGGTTTTTGGGACATATGAGGGTTTTCTTGTAAAATCGTGGACAAATGTTTATTTATCAAGTGTAGTTAAGTACATCTTAATATTTTTGATAAATTACAGCAAAAATAAGGATTTTATTATTTTTGAATGTGTTCAGGGTATGGTGTGGCGCACGACCAAAAATCAGGAAAAATCATGGTTTCGGTTCAGTTATATGGAGATTAAGTAATGACGCTTTAAAAAATATCACTACCACTCTAGTGGAATTGGTATTTATTTAAGCTGAAGATTTTTGATGGCGTCCCCGGATAGAACAAAACATACAGATAATCAGCTACAGGCAATAATGAAAGACGCTACCACAGAAGACCGTCATTAAAAGATTACCTATTTAGTTTGATGAAATGAAATGTATGGAGATAACGAACAGTATCCAAGCGGGATCAGGTGCCATGGAGGAGTGAGCATCCCCTGCCGACCGCTCGTATCCGCCGTGTGCTCTTTGTCACCGAGAAATAACGGAAAAATCCGTCGACAATTCAGTGTGTAAATAATGGCCTAACAATTATTAAAAAAAAAAATAACGTCAGTCAGCATTTGACTTAATGATAAATTGTATTTGTTGACAAGGTCATTATATGGACCATAGAACTTACGAAATGATGACTTTAAATGAGACTGGTGATATTCTTGTTTCATCAACTTGTTTGTCAATAACCTACCTCGTTTTCGAAATTGTTCATACGTAGAGCATGCTCTTGCGTATCGAATCAACTGAGAGATATAAACCCCGTATGCAGGTGATGAAGGTATATTGCAGCATAAGTAAGGGAAGTTGACGATTAAAAAGTTAAACTCATCACGTTTATCATAAAGCTTGGTTGTTAGATTACCATTAACGTCTTTTTCTTGTAAAATATCCAAATATGAAACAGATGTGTCAGACTCTGTGGTATGAAAGTGAGAGTACTAAATTAAGTCTTCAGAAGGTCCCATGCGTGTGCGAGATTGGTCCTTCGACTGTTTATGGAGGGATAAAGGGTAACTTAAGTGTGTGCATCAGTGATATCCCCCGAAATTTAAGTCGGCGTAAATCCAGTTTTTTTTTTTCCAAAGCAAAGATGCAACGTGACGTTGCTTAAGACACTGACTTAATCAACCGTTCGCCGTAAGGCAATACCACACATAACAAAAAATCTAGTATTTTAAGCATATAACTCTAAAAAATTTGCTATGTATATTGACGAAAAATGTACTAAAGAGAAAGGATAATTTTAGAAACCGGTGTTAATTATTTTTTTACTCCTAGACAACTTGTCCACGTTTTTACCGGACAACGTACCTCGTAATTTCGTGGGTAACTCGAAAGAACAGATTGAAGGAATCCATTCATTTATTACTAAAAAGTTATTATTGTAAGGATGTTAAAGGTGACCTACGAATTCCTCAAACATAAAGACCCCAGTAAACAATGTTGATTCCACAAAATTTATTGTTCATGTTTCAATCAAACTTTTCCTTATAAAGAAAAAAATGTTAAATAAGAAACGGTGTTTAACATTTAAACATGTTTCCAAAAGGTTGCTCAGAAGGTATGGTCCCTACATTGAATATCACGCATGAAAGTCGGGTATGGAGTTACTACTGCACAACTGCTCATGAATATAAAGTTATAAATAAATAATTTCACTATATTATTATTTTAGCCTGTTAAAGATGTTTCAACTTAAACATTTTTACTTCTCAATGTTAGTAATAATTAAAATCGTACATTTGTTGGTTTAGAGATGAAAAAATATACCACTGTGAATTGTTTCAATTAGATGATTCGGTTCTGGTAATCTTTGTAATCATCATGAAACAAATGAAGAGTGAAAATAGAACTAAATTTAAATCTGATTCTATGAAGATTCAACTTTTGTGTAGAAAATTAAGAATGTGTGTTTATTTTTAATCATTTCCAAAAAGAAGTTCAGTTTTAAGACTTACCTTTGCAGCGAAAAATGCATGTATATTCGATTTTATTTTCGTCAAATATTTATATCCCCAAAAGCCAATAATCAAATGGTTCATTTACTTATTGAAACCTGATGCAAGATTTGATCAGATAGATAATTAAACGTTTCGACACTTTTTTTGTTATCGAACATATTACAAATGTCCTGTGAGTAATAAAATGGTCAATATTACACTATTCTGAAAACCTGAAATGTACTTTTAACAGAAAAAGTTTCAATTATTGTATATTTGAGTATATAAATTTGCTGTCTTTTTCACTTTTATTAAGAAAATGTGTTACCATAATCAATTCAAATTACATAAGATTTTTTTCATCTTTTTATATTGAGTCTTAGAAATCGAGAGAGAGAAAGAGAGAGAGGGAGGTGGGTTGATATTTCTGTTGAGTTCGTTCACGAATTAAAAATAAGCAACTTCAAATTGCGTGCGGTTTATTTTAAAAGTTGCTAAATGTTAGGAAATTGAGAAAATTGAGAAATGATTTCCACATGGTAAATTACTTATGTTAACATAAACTAGCATAGAAAGATTTAAGTTTTAAATAAAAAAAAAAATTGTATCTCACAACTTTAACAAATCCAATCATATTGAAAGGTTTTTGCTGTATGATTTAGGAAAAGTAGGAAAAGTGCTTCAAAAATATTACGCTGCAGGAAATTTCTTTTACTTTTGTCTGTTTATTTTTTTTATTATTTTTTTTTTTCTGATTTAGCCTTGTCAGAAAAAGAGGTCTTTTCTTTTACTTTACTCTTCAAAAGCTAGAGTAAGAATATATTTTTAATTTAATTACTGATATTTCTCTTTAAAAACTGATTGACACGTATTTAGAACACTAAAGTGATCTGAACTGGCCTATCACATATCAAAAAGATCTAGACAATCCTTCCTTTCAAAACTGTTTAAGGATCTTCCTACTCAATTTCATTTTTTCTAGTAGTGATTTGGTGTCATCTGACTTTATTTCCGGTTTATCACGTGACCAACACCCGGATGTTTCTGTGCCTTTGAAGTCCAAGTTTAATAAAATTTTACTGGTTAGTTACTGTAGGGGAGAGAACGTAACAGGGACACTTTCATTTACATATACTTTTTATTTATTGTTTCAGTAACTTGTCAACAAGAAGAGAGTGAGAGGACTATGACGAGTCGAACTAGTTTTCGAACACTGATTGTTGACGGTGCAAAAAAGTCTTTAGGTGGATTTTGCATAATAGTTTAATTTAGAGTACAAGATTATGTAAACTTACCATTTATAAATAGCAGGGTTCCATTATGTTCCTGTTGTGGGAGGCTTTATAAGGCAGGCTTATGTCATTTTTAACAAGTGCATTAAGGAGCAAAACCATTATATTTGTCATTGAATGCTTGTTTTGTGGAAACAATGTACGAGTTAGGCTGAAAATGAATGATGAATACGTATTATCTTGTAGTTTACGAAAAATTAGGTTACTGGTCACAAATGCTGTCAGAACTCTTCTGCAAACAATGGAACACGCATTTTAATATTAATAAAATATGCCAGTGGTCAAAACTGCACTATCTTAAATTAACCAATAAATTATATATTCCGGATTCATTTTGTTTGGGTCAATGTTCGTGAGGCAACCAATATTCATCGGGACTTGATTTCGTGGGTAACTTGTTCAAAGAGAAGATTCAATCAGTCAATACATTGACAAACAATTTGCCCCACAAAGTATATATGAACAAACCAACCACGAACAATGATCTTTCCATAGCAATGGGTATTTTTCTATTGATTATATTACAGTTATGGTAGGCATGTTAGGAAACTCATGGTTTCGAGTTGAAAATGAATTTCTACTTGAATATGGTTCCCATTATATTGTTAAGGATACTTAATGTTTCTCTTGAGTTTTCTATCAGATGTGATTTTATCAACATGATTAAAATTGTGATGATGTATTTGTTGGCTACATTTTTTATGTCTGCTCAAAATATGTTCATATATTTCTGTCAATGTTTAAATTATCATCTGCTTAGGCAAATATAAAAAGCTTACTCTATAACATTCTTAATTTGTCAAGTTTCAATGACATGTTTCAGCATGGGGAAAGATGTAAAATTTACTAATCAATATTCATCTCTTTGCAATTCATTTTAAAAATATCACATTGATTTTGTCATGAAATTTGACAGACGATTACAACAGTGATTGCAAGGTTCTTCCTTCCTCTTTATACAGAAGTTCGTCGCAAACCACGAGATTCATATCCACTTACTCCTTACAAACAGTACTAGCTAAAATAATATGATTTGCTCCGATAGTCCAATGAGTCAAATATTAAGTGCAACGTAACAATGGATTAATGTTTACACTACTAGTAGTGATATATGAATCTTTTCTGTCCATCTATATGCTTTGAAATCATGAGAAAATGACATTGTAAATACTACAAATGAGAGAGAGAGAGAGAATAATTAAATATCAAATTATTTTTTTTCGTCCCTCATCATTGATTGAAGTTTAGTGACGAGGTATATACATTGGACAGGATACAGTTTTTGATGGAAAAAGATATACATCATTGTATGAACCGTTCTACCCACTCGTAAGATTTATGTTTTGATAAATTGACATAAAGATAATATTGTGAAATTTAAATCTATTTCTGGTTTATCAGAAGTGACCAACATTTCTGTACTATTGAAAATCAGTATGAAAAAGTTAATAGGCACTTTCTACAGTGCCACGTGTTGTCAAGTGTACTAAAGTGAAAAAAAGAATTTTATATTAACAAAAGAGTTTTCTCAAATTTGGTTTGAAACATCATTCTTTACCTTTCAGAAATCTACCATTTATTTAGAGGCCCTTTTATCTACAGTGATATATAAAACATCAGCTAACAGTAGGCAATTTAAAAAAAAAACCTTCTTTTGACTGAACATCTTGCAAAATAAATGTGTTAACAATTTTAGAACCTGCCGAAACATTCAAGCTTACAATCTCTATCCATGATAGAAGCCCCTGCGGTTCATGCTGCAAAACGTAAGTCAATGTATTGAATACGCTGTACAGAAATACAAGAAGTAAAACAATGGTTTATTTTTTATTTTTATTTATTAATTTGAACAGTATGCGCTTAAAGTTTTGGGGAAATGAATCCATATCTACTGAAAATGCAGTTTTGATGATAGACCAGTATGACAATTCTTGTTGGATTCAAAATTCTTATACATTTTAATTCTGTTTGAATACCGTCTCCACTTCTTGCAGGATTAAGGTAGTACAAAAAAACACACATGAAATCTGTTTTATCTCATTTCTTGTAAGAACACTAGAAAAAAAATATATCACTTTAATGTCAATAATTAACGATCTTTGTAAGAAAATAATAAGTTGCGACATGTTTTTCGCCATATTTTCCAAAAAAATAGAGAATCTTATATACTGGACATTCGAGAGCCTTTATTTTAGAATGTGTTTATGCCATCTACATGCAATATGACAGTCTGTTATTAAATGTAAAGTAAATTTTGATCCATTTTTAGTGGAGACCTCATATTTGGACATATTTATAAGGAGTCTCCATTCTTTCTAAACAATAAAGGTCAACGTCATATTTAGAGGTCAAAGGTCAAATATTGTGACATTTTCTACTGATTCTTTCAATTTTTTTTGCATTGAATATTTTTTTAAATCGCCAAAATATCTGAAACTGCCGGTTCAATGTTCCTCATTTTGACACATTTTAATCTAGGTTCTATTTTAATAATTCTGTTGATTTTTTTCGTAAAAACTGAATCATACATTTTGACTTAAGGGGATGAAGGACACATGGTCACATGACTTTGTTAAACTACGTCATAGTCTCCAATTATATAAGTGCAAAACGTGTAAAGCATCAGTTCTTGTATAAATTTTTGACATTTTTTTTTCTTTAATTACCATCTTATATTAAAAAAAATAAAAAGTTTAACATTCTTGTAAACATTAACAAATTATGAAAAAAGATTGATCCACTCCTCTGTTTCTTTAAACTGCGCGTCAAACAAGTCGGTGACGTCATACACGATCTGCTAGTACAGCAAGATCATACTCGGTGAATACAAGGGCGGTATTATGTAAAAACAACAGGTCATAATCAGTATATGATGAAATATTTTGAGAAACTGGGAACACAAAAATTATTTTTGCATGGCTGATGACTGAAATCTTATGTAGGTATGTCTTATTTGGCTTATTTAGCTTACGTGTGACGTCATAGTTGGTTTTTCCCGTACTCGAGAAATGTAAACATGACAAGTGTTTGTCCTGCTTATGTCGTCTTTAACGATGTCCTGTGCAATATTAAAGTCAGCTTCACCATTCGAAATTTTTACAGTTAATCAATAATTTGAAGGACTTGCATTTCAACGTAAATTTAAAAATATTGAATGATAGGATTTTTTGTAAATTACGTTTTTGTTGTTTAAGTTGTCTTAAAAAGTTCGTAATTTTCCCTATCCAGATGCAGTGTTATAGAAGAAACTTGCCTTTTCCAATTTTAAACCCAATTTATACTCTGAAATATTTTAAAAGATACATGTTCACTTAATATTTTTTATATATGCTTTAAAAATCCAATTATGGACAGAGTAATGAGCCCGGAAACATGGAGAATTAAAACTCCACTAAGATACTGTAGGGCATCATATTTGTCAATCAATATCTCTAAAATAAGGTCAGAAACCTAAAGATATAACTGCTTTAAGATTTGTGGAACTTAATTAGAAATATGCAAAATATGAAAAAAATTGAATGACAAGTATTTTTTCAGCTAAAGGTTCTTCTTCCCCTTAAGAGAACTTAAAGTGTAGCATACTTACATGTGAATTTTCAATTCTGGGCTATGTATCTTTATTTTTTTTTTTATCACATTTTACTCAAATATACTAGTATCAATATAATTTTACTGAAATTAAGTTACATAAAGGTAGTATTTACAAAAAGCATATCTCAAATTTGCAATAGATCAATCGGTAATTTAAAAAAAAAATGCATATTCTAAAGTGCAATGTCTGATTTCACAATCTTTTTAAAAGGGACTGATAGACCATATTTCAAACTAAGTTGGCAAAAATTGTCCGGTTGGATTTCTTTCAAATTACATAAAAAGAGAGATTTCGTATCCTGGAACAAAATTTCAAAGTTTCAAAAAAATTGAATTTTAGGAAAAATTTTGTCCTATCTATTGTGTTCTACCTTTAGAAGCATTGAAAATGAAAATGAAAATATCTTTTTAAATCAGATTCTACATAATAGACCAACAATTGAAAGTTGTTTTTCTTTTTCAAATATATCACAGTATTCTCAATAATAATTAAAGAAAACACAACCAAATAAACTTATACTAGAATTGAATAAGATCTAAGATTTCATAGAAACACACAATTTTATCTTTATTATATGTGTATTTAATTAAGGTATTTAAATCCAGAGTCAGATTTAAAAAATAATGTACGGCAACTACAGTAGAATAGTCAAGGGTCTTAATATTTTGTAATTAATTCTAATTAGTGAAGAAACAGGTGTGAAATTTAAAATTAGACATTCATAATATCCTCGTAAAATGTATATTACACATGTATGTCACAAAATTATCAAATTAATTAACAATGTTTGTGGTAATAGGTTCAGGGTTTATTCAATGTTTCAATTAATTTAAACAAATTTTAATTGCATTAATCTTTGGTGTCGGGACAAGGAAATGAAAATGTGCATGAATCTAGATTTCATTTTATGTCTTTTTCTTTCTTTCCTTTTTTATTATTTGTATTTTACTATTCAATAAAGGACTAACTACCAGGAAAAATTACCTAATTCTCTATTTTGTCAATAAAAGAGAAAAAAAAAACTATAATATATAAACATATAAAATGCATTACAATTGCCTTTTACTTATTATACAGTTAATCTCCATTTTCTGTGTCAGTAAACAGTGGTTTACTCATATGGCAAATTTTAAGAAAGGTGACAACATTTATCAAAATTCAAAACGATAATCGACCCAGTCACCAAGACTCGTGCACTAACATGCATTTGTCTGCATTTCTAGAAACTGCCTTATCAAACATATAGGCTACCAATGTTCTCTGTGAAATGTACAGGGGCACCCACTGATGAATCGTTTTGACAACCTGATTCATTAAATATGTCAGAAATTAGTTAATTATGTTTATAGTACATGTGACATCTAATGTCTAGGACTGTGCTTTTCACTTAATTGTATGACATGAAAATAATCCATGTAATTGGAATTCAATTAAAACCAAGTGTACTTTTAAGATATTTATGTCATAAATCATTACAACTACACTGTAACTTCAAAAGTAAATATTTACAAATTCTTAAGTACCATGCTTGGTTTGATATTACTTGTCTTGATAAATAATTTCAGAAATAATTGCCCGATTTTTTTCGACAAAAGAATTACAGAAAATGATAGAACCGTTAAAGAAAAAATACGAATGTTTTTACAACGACAAAATGATAGATAGATTATTGTATAATTTTCATTAGGGCAAAAAGTGCACGTCAATAATTAAATTATTTTTTACTAAACAAAATTTCTCGATGAAGCAAAAAGAAATATTGTATCTCATCTCGGTGGATAAAACAAATGCTGACCTTAAAGAAGGGTGTATCCATTTCCAAAAGTTAAAACTTGTAATTACATTGTAATTATCATTTCTAAGAGGATTCGAAATTAAAAAAAATAGATAAAAATACAAGTTACATGTATGTTTTGGCTCTATCCCTTTTTATTGAGAAACAGCCATAGTCAATTCCAATCAAGCGTTCCGTGGTGATGGATAGTGCACAATTTTCCATTGTGCCATTTTGTAAATTTTGAATTTATCGGGTGGCAGTGCAAATTGAAAATTTTGTATTACTGCCACCCTGTAAAAAAAAAAATTGCAATATGACCAAGAACAACTAGAAACATGTAATAACTGTTTTAGATTATATATATATATATATATATATATATATATATATATATATATATATATATATATATATATATATATATATATATATATATATATATATATATATATACGAGGGTCCTAAACAAAGCGTTTATGCGCAAACTAAGCTGAAGCTCTCAGCAAATGTTTATTTGTCCTATTTGAGTATTTTTTAATTTTTTAATGAAATATAGAGAAAAGGAAGTTATTAAACTTGAATATGCTCGGGGTATGGTCCTATGGTACCTATGAAATAACTAAGGGTTGAGGTAAAAATTATCATATTTTAAAGTCCCTATTTATTATTAATAATATTATTAATGGAAAATGTATTAATTAGTGTAAATTTTAGAACGCAGTATTGATTATTTTTCACTCTAGACAACGTGTCCACCATTTTACCGGACAGCCCTCGTATATATATATATATATAGAGAGAGAGAGAGAGAGAGAGAGAGAGAGAGAGAGAGAGGTTAGCATTTTACGCAATAAAATCGTCTAACTTTGTAAATGTTTAATGTTCCCAAATACGTCCAGCAAGTATTAAAGCAAATCAACTTATGTGGATGTCCCTACTCAAATACTTGACTGTAAAGCATATCTTTCAATCAAATGGAATTTAATTTGGATAATTATTTCAAATACAAGCATGTATGCTCTTTATAGTATATATTGATTCCGTTTAAATGAAAACGAAAATTTATTATACGGAATGAAATACTGGGTAAGTTGTATATACACGTTTCTAATATGGGCTAAAACTGAGAACAGAATTCATGCTTTCAATTTGGAGATTACTGAACCATATAGTCCGTGCCATACATATAAAGACGCGTTTTCTTGGCCATGACATTAATTTTGTCTGAATTGGACGTCTGGATATACGATTTTGACATGTCCATGGAGTACTTGCTGGCGGGGGGTCGTCTTCCCAGCGTCTCGGCCAGATCCCTCATGTAGGCTGCAGTATTTCCACAACACAATCCAAGGTATTGAACACCTATTTCCTGGGCTTCTTTTGCAAATTCTATAACATCCTTGGCCCCACACCTTGCGCTTTCCAGATTCCTTGGATACAAATAATCACCTGTAAAAAAGGCAAAACTTGTATATCCATAGATAACAGAAAAAATCATAGGAAAAAGAAAGCAAGACAGATGAAGTTGATGGATGAAACTGTTTTTAAAGGCTTTTACCTGATTCTTTATCCTTGATAGAATAAAATGTTCGACAATCATCCCGACATTGAAATGGTACAGGTAAGGCAGCGATTGGACCCTAAAATTTCCATTAATAATTAATTTAAATGCAAAAGGGATTGATCTTACACGGAGGTACTACCGGGCTTTCTGGTAAAGCTTTTATAGAAATTTTCTAAAATGTAGACAAATTAAGAAGCAAAGGACAGTCTCCATTATTTACTTATGTATGGCTATTTGTTGTTAGACTTTATTTTCTAATAAAAAGAAATCAGAAAAAATTGCTCATTTTTTCTTTATAACAATATCAAATAAAAACGAGAAAAAATGAAATAATTCTTGAGGGTGAAGGCCTTTTCTTTGGACTGAAATTTGATAGACCAAGAGAAGCATACTATCAATTCCGAACTCCTCCAGATAAATTATTACATTATATAGAATTTAAATCACATTCTAAGTGTAGTTTGTAATAAGTATTAATAAAACAATGAAATAGCATTATGTACATTATAAAGAGTCATATCTGCATTAAATTTACATTATAAAACTTTTTATCTACAAAAAAAATCCTTCACAACCTCTTTCTATTTCTTTGCAATTGTTGTGGGAGACAAGAGTAGTTTTAATATATCCTGTGTGAATATATTTGTTTTCAGGATGAAAAAGATAAGTCATAATTTTTATATCTACATGTATATTTTTAATGCACATTCACTGAAAAAAAAATCACAATTTCTTCCAAATGGCAATATCAGGGTATTACTCATAAAATAAATCAGTCTGATTAAAATCAGATCTTTGTTACGCTCCGAAACTATGATGGTCGCCAATCTTTGAACAAAATCTTGGAGCGTAACAAAGGTATGATTTTAGTCAGATTGAAACAAAAAATCTGCTCCGTTTTAACTCTTATCTAATTCTACACAAAGGTATACGGTTGTCTTAGAAAAACACGTACATTTTCAATCTTTGTTTCACTAATAATACAAAGAAAAAAATTGGCATACAACATAAGCTAAACCTTTTTGAATTTCGCAGAGAAATTTTAATTTAATTTGTCTCTAAATAACATTTTTCTCTAAATTGAAAAAAATCTTTAAAAATAGTAGCCGGTGCTGCAACACTGACGACATCAAAATGTAGCTCGTGGCGTTTGTAATTTTGTTCAGGAATTGTGTGTCTTTAAAAGTTCTTTTTGAAGCACAAATAGGACATTGCATTTGTTTTTCGGTTAGTTATCAAATTACCTCCCTCAAAAATTCTAGAGTCATCAAAAGTTCGCGGAATTAATTATTTCAATTGACAATTTCCCAACTCCGATCAGAATTCCAACTTCACGTATGACGTCTAGCTCATGGCGTTTCAGTTTGTCTTCATTTTAGTTGGTCTATCAAACGCCTCTTCAAATGGATAACCTGTGCAGCCATCCTTGAACCTAACTTGCCAGGTACATGTATAAACCAGTGTCCGAGATACGTGTTTGTGTTGTTCCATCCTTGCCATCTCTTTTCCCGTCTGGACAGGAGTCATACTGTACTGAATGACAATTTCGTAATATCGCCCGACGTCACCATTTTTTGTGAGAATATCAGAAACAGAAAGCGTTTGTGCATATAATGTCATATATCTCTTATTTTTGATGTCAAATTAATGAATTTTCACACATTAAAGCTAAAGATCATAGAGTTTTATGGGTGTAAATTTTATCACTTTATACCCATGTATTTCCTTATGATCTGGTAATAAAAGAAACCTCGCTGATAATGTCATTTTTAAAAAGTTAAAAAAGAGGTTTGCCGAACCGACGATATTTAATGTCCTTTAAATGCTGTTTCCAAATGTATATGACATAACAAACTTTTTATATATTTGTCAAAATGATATGAACATTTCATTTTCCCAACGATGTGCCAAAAAAAGAATAATTTAGTTTGGTTGTTTATGAGTATATATTTTCTGGGACAACTCTTAATTCTACATTCGTATAATTAGACTTGCTGTCTGAATCCATTTCTCATGATACAAAAATATGAAGAAAATTTGGAAATGAGTGCCTGTTGAATCTTACTGTAAAAATAAATTCAATATCTAGTCATGTTGTGTATGTCAACAATTAGAAAACTATCTATCAATTTTTCTGTGATTTTGTCTTTTGATTTAGCATTGTTTTTGGCGATTTAACAAAAATTATTCATTTATTAAAACATAAGTCGGTTGGTTGATTGATTGTTTGGTTTACATCCCTTTAAGAATTTTTTTCATTCATGCTGGAATGCCACCAGTTGCCGACGGAAGGCTGCAGATCTTGGCAGTTACGGGCATTGAGCAATGAAGGATCTTTTCCGTACCAGCATCTACTTTGACACTAACCTCGGTATCCGAAGGACCAGTCTCTACGTTACGCATCGGGATTCGAAGCCGCGACGTAAGGTTAAACTCCCTATACTTACGGACTCTAGAACACTGCACCACGCGGGCGATCAAACACACATGATATCTTAATAATCATTTTCATTTGCTATCTAAATTCATAAGTAAAAGATGATAACCTTGCATGTTTTTCTGATTTCTTTGAGCAGTGGAATCATCGTCTTGGGACCCCGAGCACAATTAAGACCGACAACTGCTGCCCCAGCCTCCTCCAATCGACGACAAGCTTCTGGTATCGGAACGCCATCTACCGTTTCGTCGGGACAATATGAAGCAAATGTAATGACGGCTGGGACTCCTTGAAAATTTCGGTTCATAAATATTTTCAATTGTATACTACGATGACCGACAGCGGCCGCCACTTTTGATTCTGAATATTGTCATTTTGTACAGCTTTTTTGTCAATTTTCGTTGACAAATTACAACTAAACTGGTAATGTTATATGTCCATATACAGTTTTTACACTGACAATTTACACTGGAGAAAATCATTAAAATTCTTTCTTGTGATATGAAATGAAGATACATAAAACAGGTTACTTGAAGGTGATAAGCTTAAGGTTCTAGCAGAACAGCAAGGTCGGGGTGATTACAGATTAGTATTGTCTTCTAGATATACTTTCTCGAGAGACTGTAGTAATTAATTCATAAAATTCCATGTTAGTGTACCTGCTGGTCACATCATAGGTAACCAGGATGAAATTTTCCAGGTCTATCAGAAATTTGATTTTGTTCATAATCGGACGTGTCTTTGATGTATGAATTTTGTTTTTTAAACAATGCGCATGAGGAAATGATCACATTAGTTACATGTCCCTATATTTTCATTCCCGTGCCACATTGAAAAATAATTGGCCGACCAGGTGGAAGTCTTGAGAGGTTGCGTTGGACTTTAAAAGTGTTTCAAGCATTTAGTTATTAATTTTATGTATTTAGAGAGCAAATACAGACTCCCACATTTAAGGTTGTCATTTTATTCTTGCTTAAAAACGGGTATATTTCCGTATCTAAAGTTTTGTTTTTGATACATTCCATAAACTTTTGATTGGATGCTCACATGTAAAGCTACTAAATCCTATTTTTCTACCTCTACATAATAGGTAGAATCGAGTTGTCTCATACAATCTGATGATCGAGATATATCCATTATATTCATGTATATCCATTACAACAAACGTATTACTTTTATTCGCCTTTTTAATTACAATCCCAAGAATATCGTTTAAATGATACAGCAAGGTGACAGAATGACGATTTACGTCTAGTCTAGGATTAACTGGGTTACGATATCTCAGACTAATTGAGGGTGAAAATCATTAAAATGCTCCTTATCTCTTTCAAGCCACCTGTTTTATGTATCTTAATTTCATATCACACGAAAGAATTTTAATGTTTTTCGCTGGTGTAAATTGTCAGTGTAAAAAGTGTACATGTACATATAGCATTCCCAGTTTAGTTGTAATATGTCAACGAAAATTGACAAAAACGCTGTACAAAATGACAATATTCTTAATCAGAAAGTGGCGGCCGCTATCGGCCATCGTAGTATACAATAGGAGTCAACTTCAAAACTGAATTTTAAATAATTTTCTCGCAGAAGGGGAAAAAATTATACAAAATATTTTTTAAAACTTTTGTAGCTAATTATCCATTTAATAATACCTCTTTTTCATCAAGTGGACAAAATTACAGCTCAAACAAAGATCACTGCAATATAATCAGGTAAAAAAAACTGAACCATTAGGAAATGAATTTTTTTTTTTCAAATTGACAGATGAGATCGATCTTTACCTTTTCCGTACTTTTGAATGCATTCTAATGCTAACAAGGCTTCACTAACAATGTCAAATGTCTCTCCAGTGATATAGTCTACTCCCGCCTCGACAGCCCACTCTACCATTTCCTAGAAACGATGACAGCGCATTAAACATTTAGGACAGTTTACTGCACTTTTGATAGAATAAAGAAGGTTGCATAATCATTGAGAGGAGTCTACTTGGTTTATATTGTGCCAGTCATTTTTCTTGGTCACATAATATTGTGCAAACATTCAATTCTTCAAGGACAATTTTCATGGATTGCTTAATATCCAATTTTCTTGGACAAACATCTCATTTTGATAGGAAAAGCTTGAATATTAGTATTCGTAGAGGTTTAAGTTGAAGAGGAAATGGAAACCCACGAAATTCCATATAATGTAGTTTATGCTATTATATACTGCAAACCAACTTTTATTCGCGTGTGAGAAATATCCGCGAATTTCGCGACCTACCTTAACTTGTGAATATTATTCGCCTCGAACTATTTATTTTGCTTTATATTTGTAAAGAATGTTTCCTCAGTCGCAAAAAATGATCGTTGCGGATTGATTTCTAACTGAAAAATCGCGAATAAAAGATGACGCAAATAATAGTTGGTTACCAGTATCACTGAGAATGCAAGAAACCTTAAACATTTGCCGACACTTCTCTACAGCAACAGGATCATTTTCGTCATAGACCCTTGTGTGACATATCCCCCCTGCCAACAGAGCACCTGTTTCTTCTGCCACTTCTTTAGCAATTCGAAGAGCCTGACGATTCAACTTCTCTACATAGTCTTCTTTATTAATTGACTTCAGTCTCTCTCGATGAGCACAGTACTAGATAAAAGAGATATCTTTTTATTAATTAAAATGAAATAAAGTATCTTAAACATTAAGAGGAGTTGAATATTTATATCTCTAGAAGACAGATTTTGTAATTTTTCTGATAAGAAAAATTGGTATTTATTCATTGAAAAATGAATTAAAGTTTTATTGTGCCCTTCCGATCTTTTAATGATGGATCTAAAAAAAATTGAAGTACCCATATTTTTTATTTAAACATATGAGATGAATGATCCACAATTATTATATAGAAAGATATCATACATATATGATTGATTATATACATATACGACTGATGGTCCCATTTATAGCATAAAAACATTTATTATAAACGCACAGTAAATGCTAAAACTACGTCACTCCCAGCATGAACAAATTCATGATGCATTGCTTTTACAAGATCGGGATGTTCCATTACTACTTCCGGAGCATTGTGTCCACGGTTCAGATAGCCACGTCTGTCAAATTCCCACATATATCCCTCCGCTACTAAGATTGTTTCCCCCGCTGTCAAACGCTGCAGAAACCCTAGATGAAATATATGGAGATAACGAACAGTATTCAAGCTCAAAAGGCCATTATACAATTCAAAATAGAAGCAGAGCAAACACGGACCTCCAAACATCAGAGGTGGGATCAGGTGCCATGGAGGAGTGAGCATCCCCTGCCGACCGGTTACATCCGCCGTGTGCTCCTTGTCATGATCGGGAAATAACGGAAAAATCCGTCGACAATTCAGTGTGTAAATAATGGCCTAACAATTAGTATGAAAAACGTCAGTCAGCATTTGACTCAATGATAAACTGTATTTGCTGACAAGGTCATTGTATCGACCATAGAACTTACGAAATGATGACTTTAAACGAGACAGCTGATATTCTTGTTTCATCAACTTATTTGTCAATAATTTACCTCGTTTTAGAAATTGTACAAACGTAGAGCATGCTCTTGCGTATCGAATCAACTGAGAGATATATACCCCGTATGCAGGTGATGAAGGTATATTGCTGCATAAGTAAGGGAAGTTGACGATTGAAAAGTTAAAGTCATCACGTTTATCATAAAGCTTGGTTGTTAGATTACCATTAACGTCTTTTTCAAGTAAAATATCCAAATATGAAACAGATGTGTCAGACTCTGTGGTATCTTTTATCTCAAGTTCACCAGGATATATCGTATCGACATAAGAATGAAAATAGCCATTGTTGATTGACAGTACGTCGTCGATCTATCTAAATGTCGAGTTGAACGCCACAGCAAGTGTTTTCTTCTTTTCACGTACAAGATTTTGGACAAATTCTGCTTCATATGAATAACGGGGCGCAATCGGTACCCATCGGAATTCCAATAGATTGTTGGAAGACCTGGTCTCCAAAAACCACATAGATATTGTCAATCAGAAACTCAAGCATCTTTTTAATGTCAACTTCAGAGTACTTATGTGTACAATCAGAATGTTTTTTAACAAAATAATTTTGCAAATGACCAATGACAAGGTAAGTATATTTACGAGTTCCATTTTTATTGAAAAAGCAGCTGTCAATGATATCAAAAAGCCTGGACTTTAATTTATCGTGGGGAATGGTTGTGTATAAAGTTGAAAAGTCGTAAGTTTTTAAGCTGTTGATTTTGGTAAAATCTTGTGATTTCAAATTTTCCAAAAGTTCCTTGGAATTTTTAAGTATCCACATCTGATTTACACCACTTCTCGAATATATTGTTGCACAGTACTCTTGAAGTTTCTCCTTCACCACTGTTAATATCTTAGTGAGGAGTAAACATAGAGGCTTGGTTGAACATTTACTGGAACCCGCTATGTATCTTTGTTTGTAAGGATTTTTATGAAGTTTCGAAATCCAATATAAATATGGTAATTCGAATCCATTTTGGTTGTTTGGAATATTAAAAATATTCAGAACTGATATGATTTTGAAGAATTTCTTCCTTAGAAAGGGAACTATGAGTATAAGTTGGATTACCACTTGCAGAATTAAATCCAAGTTCCTCTAAAATACATTTAATATAATGAGCCTTACAAACAAAGACAATGTTGTTACCTGCTTTGTCAGCAGGGACCAGTACGTACTGATCATGTAATCTATCTAATTCTTTTTTCACTTCTTGATTATTGAATACAGAAGGATAGATGGTTTTCACATTGCCTCTCAATTTTTTAATGCGCGATTTTAACATACATCTGATACATTTAATCCATTCTGACAAAGTGTCAAGGTCTTCTTTTTCATGTCTGGCCCATCGCCTGGCGTAGTCCTCTACAGAATCCATGATATTTATGAAATTCTTACGCCAGTTGAAGGATCTGGGTTCCCTAAATTTAGGACCTTTTAAAATTAGTGATCTAAGGTCCTCATTATTAACTATATTTACGTCACCAGTAATTAGAAAAGAATTACATTATTAATTTTGTTCTTACAAATGTGGGGTCCCTTATGTACTTTTAAGCAATATAATGTACATATGAAAAATTATCCTGTTGTTTACTTCATAAACTGAAGATAAATAAGTAGGCTTAGCATATTTGAAAATTAGCAATGTAACTAATATTTATTGTGAAATTTTTCTAAATCTGAATTGCAATAGGAAATTTAAACATCTGTACATGTATGAAGAAGCCCTTGTGCCCTTTCTACTAGAAACGCTAGCTACTAGCGAGCAGTATAAGTTCTCTATATACTGTCTGCAAGCACTTCCCCCGCTGAGGGAAGCTTCGTCCCAAAGCATAATATGAGTCCTATCTGGAGCCTCTTTAGTAAAGGTCACCTTTGCATCCACGGATATTAAGTCCTTAAATTGTCATAAAGTCTGAGCCCGAGAGTTTTCTGAAGCACGTCTCAGAACACCAAGGTTACTACTCCGCCGCCAATGTCGTAACATAAAATGGTTACCCATATGGATTCAGGGACCATACAGGCTCAACGAATCTTAACTTGCCTAATAAAACAGAGGGACCGCATCACTAGACAAGCTAGCTTCCTAGCAAAGCAGTATAAATTCCATATAGGAAAAAAATGAGAGTAAAGCATGTCAACATGCAAGATAATTATGTTGACATGCAAGCTATCAATCTTTTTAGAAAATGTGATCTTAAATTGGATAAAGAGCCATAGCTGCCTCCCCGACGACATGGCCGACTCAAGAATTTAAAAGGAAATCACCTGCTTCTATTTATAGATATACCTTTTCAATTCAAGATCAAACTATGTAATATGGTTTGAGGACGAGTATTATATTTTCATAGTTGCAAGTATGTCAAATGACATTCATTTAATTTGTTCAATACTCTAATTCTGAGACAAAAGATTTAGAAAATCAATAAAAATAAAACAAGTAGCTATGAATTTACAAACTTTAAAGCTATATATGGCGTATCTGAGCTAAAAAAAATAAAATAAAATAAAAATACGAGATTGAGTGAAGATAAACCTGAATATGTTTTTTACTTTCAAATAAAAATTCTCATCGATTTTGAACTTGAATAACCTAATGTTTCCATAGTTAAATTGATTTTAAACTTTGTCTGTTAATTAAATGCGGAGTCGTTAAATAAATCGGATATTGTATTAAATTTCTAATACCTGTGAAACGTGATTGATTTTAGTTGTGTAATTTACAGGAAAGTCCTATCTTTATATAAAGTAATAAAACAAATAGAAAGATCTTTTTAATTTTAGCTAAATACGCCATATATGACTTTAATAAAATAGTTTAGGACTGTCTTTTCCCGAGATACTTTCAAAGTGTAATGTGTATATTATAACTTCCTGAAATTATGCATATTATAAAACGTAAAAAAGAAAAACGTAGAAAAGATATACAAAGAAAAAAATTTAAAAAGCATAAATGGAAAAATGTGGGGCTCGAACTCGCAATCACCATATTTACATTCCAGCAATCATACCACTGCGCCAACGAAGTCAATGATGTCAAATGGATAAATTTAAGACAGATTGCTAAATCTTACGATTATTTGAGAAGAAAATTTGAATATATATTTTCATCATTTTCAATATGAAGACCACCTTTAACCAAAATTATCTAAATGTAATGAAGTGCAGTCATATCCAAATAAAATTATTCAAAAGTTGTTTTTCTGGTTAAGGGTGGTCTTTGGCAACAGTTTGTCATCTTTAGGTGGATACCTCAATATTTACTATACACTCCATACAAACTGGATAAATTTTATATTTATCATATGAAGGAACTATCAATATTGAAATATCATTATTGTGTGGTTTGGTTTTACGTATGTATAAACTACTATTGTATGACAAAATTTTGGATAAACAATGAATTTAAGAAATCACTAGTAGAGTAGGCGAAAATACCCATCAAATGCGCTATGGCTCTTTATTTACTAACGCCAGTATCTATAACATCATACATAAAAGATGCAACATAGTTATTTTAATATACATCTTATCTATGTCAACATGCGAGATAATTACGTCGATATGCGACATATTTATGTCGACATCTGAGTTAATTAAGTCGACAGGCAAAATACATATGGTGACATGCGACATTTTAGTCAACATGCAACATGATTATGCTAACATGCGACTTATTTATGTCAACATGCGAGATAATTAGGCCGATATGCGACTATTATGTCAACATGCAAGAAATTATGTGGACATACGACTTATTTACATCAACATGAAAGATAGATACGACTTATTTTTGTCAACTAGCGAGATAATTATGTCGACGGGTGCATGACTTTACCTCGCATGTTGATATGAATTAATCGCACGTCAACATAACTATCTCGCATGTTGATATCATTAATTCACATGTCAACATAATTATTTGGTATGGTGACATAAATAAGGCATGTTGACATAAGTCACATGTATACATAATTGTATCACATCATGTTGACATAAATAAGTCGTATGTCATAAATACGTTGCATTTTGGACGTATGATGTCAAGTTACGGCGTAAGTAGATTTACCCATATAACAATCAGATTCTTTAAAAAAGATTGATAACTTGCATGTCAAGATAATTTATATGAAGAGGAATAATTGTAAATTATGTGAATTGAATATGGATGAAAAGAAATATGGAGAAAACGAACAGTATTCAAACTAAGAGTCTATCCAAACAATACAAATCGAGAGCAGAGCAATTATGAAAATGTCACCAGGCACATTGTTCATTCTTCGAAGCCAGTAATTGTTGTTAAAAAATATCTTAACAAGCACGCACTCTATTCTATGTTGTAGATGTTACATGTAGCTAGTTGTCTGTGAATGTGGAAATACTTTTCTTGTATTTAACTTATTTAGGATTAATTCGGATACAACTAACATACAGGTGGAGGTGAGTTGCATATATCAATAAAGTAATTATTTTTACCTTGACACATTTTAATTCGATCTTGCAACTAAGAGTAAAATTTGGGCACAACTTATCATAATTTGCAGATACGGTATCTATCCAGCAGTTCTTTTTTCTGTTTACATAAATAAGATATAATA
The DNA here is from genome assembly GCF_033153115.1 of Saccostrea echinata. Lineage (NCBI taxonomy): Eukaryota > Metazoa > Mollusca > Bivalvia > Ostreida > Ostreidae > Saccostrea > Saccostrea echinata. The sequence goes on from NW_026889761.1 coordinate 12,515,448, forward strand.
ATTATATATTAAAAAATAAAAAATGAATGTTTGCAACCTATTTAAAAACTTGTGTGACTGCATAAAAAGATTTATATTAGTATCATTTGTTTACACAATGCATGGCAAAAAAAATAGGCAACATACCTTTTTTGTCCATGGCCAGTCTTCTTGCAACCCTGACGCTGACCTAGATATGAGCTGGAGTGTTATCTATAAATGCGCACATACTCCTCATGACCAGCTACCTATAACGGATCCCCACGGACATATTTTGGTGTCTAAGAGTTAATATATTCCAACAGAGGATGTAGTGATAATGCTGTGATTTAAAATTGTTCCGATATGATGTAAATTATAAATATATGAGTTCAATATCAGGGACACTACTAACAGTTATTAAAAATGCATTCATATGAATTCAATAGAGAAGTTTAATTTACGTTTACATGTTTTTTAATACACATCCACATCTTGTCTTATTTTACCAAAATATCAGAATCGATGATTGTCATACAAATGCATAAGATTAGCAATAAATATACAAAATTTAAAATATATGAACAAATTCTATACATTTCTATATAGCTTAACACTTTAAATTGAATAAACAAAAGAATGCTGTTTTTTTTTTTTTTAATTTTTGATAGTTGAGCATAACACAAATACCCTGCTGAACTCCAGAGCTGGAAATGTTATTCAGTGGAGTAATTTGACTGGGTAGATTAATCCACCTTTCAAACAGAATTAAAAACGTTGTCAAGACTCTACGTTTTGTTTGATTTCTTGCTGTTTTCTTTGTAAAGTTTTCCCCGTTTAATCAGAGTAAGGTAGATCTATGGAGGAAAAAATTGTCAGCTTAATTTTCATGAAATCGTATAATTTCACAATATGAGGAGGGAAGTTTAATTGAAACTCCTTTAATTTTTACTTTAATGATTTGAACTTAATATTAAGCATTACCATTGCGATTTGAACAGAAAATAAATTTTATCATAAATGAAATCTTTTTTGACTTTGAAGAATCCGTGCATTTAATCTTACATGAGTTTAGCCTAATAATGTTACGTATGAAATACAAATATCTGATAATTTAAGAAAAGCCTTTACTTGGGAAAAAAAAAACCTTATTTAAATTTTCTACACAATAACATGAGAAAGAAGATTTTTTCAATAAAACTGAAAAAAAAATGATAATGCATACCTTATTTTCCCTTCTTTTGTCTTATTGTGAAATCATTAATTTTCGTTGGGGTTTAATTTTCGCTGTTTTCGTTCTATGAAGAGACTAATGAATTTATGTACTCCACGAAATGTTAAAATTTCAAATGTATAACGACTCAACATGTTGTCAACCACGAAATCCAATCCTCATGACTTTTTTCCTCAAATCCATTTTACCCCATTTGACTCCATATTTGGAACTTTGACAATTTGACATCACGCACGAAGATATGTGATTTTACAGTATATTCCGTCTTAAAACATTAATATCATTTTGATTACCCTTGCCTAGAAGTGACTCTTCAGCAACTTAAGTCTTATACTTTGTCAGTTTTAAAGAGAAAGGATGCGACTGTGTCAATTAGGAAATTTCAGATTATCTGATATTTATTAGAAAACTTCATATAATATTTCTCTTTGAAACATAGACTTTGGATGAAATTTTGTGACAAACCCTTTAACATCTGGCATTCATTTCTTTTTATTGCCCAGTCTTAACATCTTATTCTACTAATCTCCACTGATAGATTTAACACCTGAATGATTCTTTAAAAAAATTAAATATATACATCCAATAGCTTGAACTTTGATTTCTATGAGTTTGTTAAGTCACTCTATAGTAAATGATATGTTTGACAATAGCTTCCTACCTCAAGTATATACCTGCATTATAGTTCTCAGCATGATGTCATTGATAACTTACTTCGGTGATTTATTCAATACCACGTCCATTTCTTCTGACATAACAGCTCTGTAAACAACATGTACCACCATTATAGTCAGTCCTATTAGGTTTCCTGAATAGAGAAAAATGTTTTCATAACTGTGTAACATCATAAAATAATTTATAAATGTGAGCATATCAGAATAGATCTTTAACACAAAGATTTTAGCCTGATATGAGCTGCATAAGCAGCAAGAGAACAAGAGAAAATATGTATATAAAAGGAAAAAGTATCAAGACAGAAAGACGGACATGATGATTCCTAATGGTTATACAACTTTGAAATGTAAATGCAGCTTACAAGAGGTTTGTAATGAAGAAAAGGGAGAAAGTCATGACTTTGAATTACCTGTTCACTTATGAGCTTGAATGCTGTTCATATTTCCATATTTCATGAACAATATGTTATGGTTCCAACAGACAAGGTTTGTAACAATACCGTCTTCATTTGTAAGGTTTATCATTACAACTGTATTTTACATGAACTTTGTTTTAAAACTATAATCTGGAAATCCAACTTGTACTAATAGTTTCTAATGATAAAATTCTTCAAAATCACATTTCACATTCCAGTCAACCAAGGTGAGTTAAATCTTTCCTACCTATACTGTATTTCTCACCTTCATAAAAATCATTACAAACAAAGATACATTGCCGGGTCCATCAAATGTTCTACCAAGCACCTATCTTTACTCCTCACAAAAATACTAAATGTTGTAAAGCAGAAATTTCAGACGTACTGTGTTACAGCATATTTGAAAAGTTGTATAAATCAAATGTAGATTCTCAAAAAACTCGAAAGAACTTTAAAGTCACATTTATTTCTCAAAAGTCAGAAATATCAAAAGTATTACTTTTCTACATTTTATTTTACCATTCGTCACGATAAATTAAAAATTAAGCTCTTTGATATCATAGACAACTGCTTCTTCAATAAACATCAAACTCGAAAATTTTCATATTTTCTTACTGGTCATCTATAAAAATACTTTGTTAAAAATCATCGTGATTCTACACAAAGTACTCTGAAGTTGATATGAAAAGGTTGCTGGAGTTCCTCATTGACAATATCTATGATGTCTTTGGGGACCAGGTCTTCCAACAATTTTAATGGCCACTAATATGAACCTTTATTAACCTATCTGTTTTTTATATTCCTATGAAACAGAATCTATTTAAAAACTGAAAACATGAAAATACGAAAGCATTACTGTGACCTTCAACTCGACATTCACATATTAATATATCGACGACGTTTTTTAATTAACAATTGTTACTTCCATTCATATGCCGAATGACACATGTATATCCCAGTGAACTCGAAATAAAAGACACCACAGAGTCTGCCACAGCCACATTTGTTTCATATTTGAATAATTTCCGTCGTGACTATAGACGATAGACCAAGAGTCAACTAAGAACTTACTAGTAACTGTATGACAAACGAGATGACTTCAGCTTTTCCATCGTCAAATTTCCTCTATCACCTACACATTGTGTTTATGTCTCCCAACTGAATCGAAACTTACAGCATGGTCTGCGTTCGATCAATTTTAAACCAAGGCAGTCTTCTGACAAATAAGTTAATGGTACAAGGATTTCAAGAATCTCGTTTAAAGTCAGCATTTCGTAAATTCTATGGTCGCTCTTATGACTTTGTTAGCAAATTTTACCCGTCACTGGGTTGTATTTTGACTGATGTATTTCACATTATTGTTAGGCCTTTGTTTTTATACTAAATTTGACTACGGATTGTTCCTGTCTACCGGCTCACGGCGGGTGTGACCAATCGACAACGGATGCTTACTCTTCCTAAGTACCTGATTCTACTTCTGGAATTAACAGTGGTCAATGTTTTATGCCCTGTTCCCAGACTTGAACGTTTCAGTTTTTATGAGATTGATCACTGTTCGGTACTTCAACCGGGGATGCTTGCTGCCCAGTACTGAACGAAAACAGAAACTTTTATTAGAAAAAAGATCGGTTGTAGAAATGAAAACTTTATAAAAACTAAGCGCTGTGTTTTTACTCGTCTACATTGAACAAAATATGCATGTCGTTCCAGTACAGTTAAAGTGAAACATCGTGAGCTATAAATAACTGCAGAATTTCCAATTGTTTAAATTTAGAAGAATGGATTTCCAAACTGAAAAAATGGCTAGCATCCTAACGCAGTGTTACGTACATGTAGATCTAGATTTCGATGGCACTCTACATGCTCTAGGATTTTGGAGAATTATGATTCAGTCTGGCCTTCTATTTTTTGTTGAGAAATTTCATTCTTAATCAGTGACTAGCACACGGGACTTATAAGTAACGGTGAGTTGTCGTTCTTTGCAAACAAAGACCAATCTAATATATTTTTTGCTTGCAACCAGTACCCTAGGTAAGTTATAAGAAAAAGAGACTTGCTACAGCTGTATTATGATAGTATAATAGTATAATATAGTAAACTAGTTATCTATAGAACAAAAACAGTTCTTTATCTTGATATATTTATTATTATGATATTTTATTCTGACAGTTTTGTGGGAAAGAAATAAGCAAAAATAATACATAAAAAATACATATCATTGAAGATTTATCGGAAAATAATATCCGTATGTACCAGTAATATTTCCTTCAAATTTTGTATCGGAAACTGGAATAAATACAATTCAAAATTCGATTGCCATTTTTACAAAAAACATTCCCTATGGAAAGATTTACTGTGGAAATGTATTTGTACGCATTTCTTGATTTATATGATCGTATAAAAAGGTTGAGGCCACTAGCCCAGATAAAAGATAATATCCCGTTTGGGTTTTAATACCCGAAATGGAATAAAAATTTACAGGTCATCAAATAAAATAGAATGTATTTATTTAGCTTGAAATATTGTCAATCTACAAAAATATACATTGAATCCAAACGCTACTGGCAAGCAAATTTTTCTGTATCATTCTGTTAATTAAGCACATTTACTCCATTAAAAATCCAATATTCCTTGAATTTTTATTTGAAATTGGAGGATTGGAGATGAATACTCGTTTGCTAACAGTTGTTGCATTCAGTGTATATTTATACGGATTTACATTATTTCTGATTTACATTATAACTGGGAGACATATACAGGTGATAACGGTATATTGCTACAAGTGAAGGAAGTTGACAATAGAAAAGTTGAAATCATCACATTTATCATAAAGTTTTGTTGTTAGGTTACCATTAAGGTCTTTTTCTAGTAAAATATCCAAATATGAAACAGATGTGTCAGACTCTGTGGTGTCTTTTATTTCAAGTTCACTGGGATATATATAGTCATATCAATTGAAGTAAAAATTGCTGATTGATAATACATCATCCATATATCTAAATGTCGAGTTGAAAGCTACAGCAAGCGTTTTCTTCTTCTCATGTAGAAGTTTCTGAATAAATTCTGCACCATCTGAAAACAAAAATTGGTCTACAAAAAATGGGGCGCAATTGGTACACATGGGAATTACAACAGATTGTTGGAAGACCTATTTTCCGAACTCTGCAAAGATATTGTCGATCGGAAACTCAAGCATTTTTTTAATATCAATTTCAGAGTACTTGTGTGTACAATCAAAATATTTTTAGCAAAATAACTTTGCAAATGACAAATGACAAGGTTAGTATATTTACGAGGTTCATTTTTATTGAAAAAGCATCTGTCTATGATGTCAAAAAGCCTGTACATTGTACTTTAATTTACCGTGGGGAGTGGTTGTATAAAGTATAGAAAAGCCGTACGTTTGATGTTAATGATTTTGGTAAAATTTTGTGATCTAATGAAAAAAACAATTAATTATGATTCTTAATGTCTATTTTTCTTATGTCATAGTTATTTACAGGCATGGATGTGACGTCATTAGAATTCCTGGATCCCTCCGGACTCAGCGATATTGAGACAAACTTGAAGGAAAGAATACAGAAAAATGAAAATTTGTTGGAAAGAAAAAGCAAACATCCGAAGAGGTCAATTAATATATTTTCAGAACTTGAGGAATTCAGGCCCTCTGTGTTTGAGAGGGAAATGGAGAATTTGAAACCGTGTATTGAAGAAACATCGAAATATTTAGCTGACATTGACAGAAAACAAGCAGATTTACGACGAAAATTTAATTCAACACATCACCTTGTTAAGAAACAGGAAGTGAGAAAGAAAAAGAAACTTTCCCTAGATGAAGAAACATCTGTAAGCTATCCTATTGAACTTATTGAGAAAGAAGAAGCAGTACGAGTCTGTTTGGGTAAATGTCTTCGACAGATCCAAATTGAACGTGTTGATGATATCAATCCTGGTGATCATTTAGTGTATCAACGCCCAGGATATCAACATCATGCTATTGTTGTGAATATAAAGAAAGTTGACGACATAACTGCTGATATTACTGTGATTCACAAAAGTGGCGATGGTTTGGACGTGGTCCAAGGATTAATTAGATACGTATTGACGATTGGACAAAGTAGTCCTAAAGGACGACTAAAAGAAGAAACCTTTGAAAGTGTTAATGTCACAAAGTCTTGTCTGTTTATTGTTAAGTACAAAACCAATCCTTATTCCCCTGATCAAATCATTAAGAGAGCACGTGAGCAATTGGACAAATCGAAATCTTCGGAATACAATTTAGCCAATAACAATTGTGAACACATTGTTACTTGGTGTGTTACTGGGGAGTGGTATAGTGACCAGATAAACAGTTTATGGATCAATGTTATGAATAAGTTCAAGCCTTTCTGTGAAGACACCGCTTCCCTTGAAAAGGTAGAAGATATGAGGCGATGTGAGCTTATTTGTGACGAATGTTATCTCAAATGTAAAACAAAGAAAACAGATTAAACATTTCAATCGTCTCATTTGCTTTAATAAATATATTAGTGTAAAGTGTGTAAATTGTTCTCTATATCAAATCTAAGAATAAAAATAGAGTGAAATATTTAGGAATGAAAACCACTATTGCAGTGCACATACAGTATAAGCGCAGTTAGCCATTAAGTTCAGTTACGTTGATGACATGTGAGATGTGATTCGTTATAATAATTAGAATTCTACGCAGATATAAATATTGGCCATGAAATTTAAATCTAAGACACAAAGTTATTTTTTGTGAAGTATTCAAGAATTCATTTGAGATTTGATAAATTCTAAAACTTTTTATGTGATAAAACACTCCACAGCGCATTTAGGTTCGATTTTAAAATGTGAATTTCAAATAGTAAAAAAAAATCAATATTCAAACATCTGAAATATTGTATCACTTAAATAAATTTTAGATTATTCCCTATGTTTCCGGAGATGGGTTTAATTACAGAATATATAAGAAATGGTATCAGAATCATCAGTAGTTTGAGTACTTGTTGTAATACTGTTTTAGCCATACGTTTGCCTTCGGAAAATTCCTAAGAACATAAACCTGTATATATCAGTCTCAGTAACTTATATTACTATTTCTGATTCTTCAAAGTTTTCTTTAATATATGATTCAATTCAATAAAGTTTCTTTTTTTTTTTTGGTCTAGACAGTCATTAAAAATGCTAAAATTAAGATATATTATTTATGTCCCAAAGTTCATATTTATGTTGTTCAAAATAATCATTAAAAGTCTTTCAAAGATAACATACCCCCCTCCCCCGTATGTTTTGTGTTGAAATGGCCTCATAATTAAACTATGTTGGATGCTGTATTTTGCCCTGTTCATGTTTCTCGTTGTTTACAGTATTCATGAATTTGATAACAGTTCATAAGCTTCAACTTTTTCATACAAACCATGGTATTAGTAGCATACAACATTCTAACAAACTTTTTAAAGTTAAATCCAATTAAGTATTTTTGAGCATTTTATGCATACAACATTCTATCAAACTCTTCAAAGTTAAAGCCAATTAAGTATTTTCAAGCATTTTATGCATATAGTTACAGAAAGTCAAGTATTTACTTTAATTGTATCATTTTATTTAAAGGTACTCCTGAATCTGTGTTTTGAGTTACAATATGTATGCAGTATGTTCTCTGACGTCGAACAAAACGTAAAATGCAAGCGTAATGTTGGCCTGCTAATCTAAGACACCAGCAAATATGTCCATATGCTCTTTTAGATAAAGTAACTTGAAAGTTTTTATCATTTATTTTTCACCGGAATACCAACAAAAGTGTCCTTTGTACGTGTAAATATAAAGTAGACATATATGTACCGATAAAGTACATATAGAATATGAAATAAACAGTAATATTTAAAGCCTTACAGATAGCTCTTACAAGGACATTTTTTCAATAAAAATGCTTCATGTGATTGCTTAAGTTTCTCTACTAATTAGTGTAAATTGATGATAGATTTACCAATCCCAATAATCTCCATTTACTTATCTGATAACTGTTGATTATATTAACAAAATGATTTATGAATGAATACATTTTCTGTGTTTGAGTATCCACTTACTTGTGTTTGTCCGTTCTAAAGATTAGGCAGTGTCAGGAATTCCTGAAAACAGTGTTGTTACAATTTTTCTAGAGCTTTCCTTTCTAACAACAATAAAGATGATATGGTTTAAGTAGAAGAAACTTCTAATTCAAAGAAAAAAACTAACAGGTGTACTTTCAGAGAATGGGCAATTTGTGGACTTTCTCTTTCACAGAGATGCGTATTTCATGGTATTTTAGCAGTTAAACAAAACAGTGAAATATGTAAGCAAAGTCGAGTTGTCGATCTTTGCAAGGAGCTAGTATTTACTGTTTTGCAAATTTACAAAGAAAAATCTTGTATTCTTAGTTATGGGAAAATAAAACGTCTGTCTCACTTTTTTTTCATATATAATTATATTGAGAAAACGTTTTGAACATTTGAATTGGATGTTATTTCTTTAATCGTGTTTTCAAAGAAATGAAATATATGCATAAAAATATGAAATAATTTGAATACGTTAATTTACTTCAGGTACCTTATGTAGAAGATTAGCATGGTCTGTTCGTTGATGTATTATGGAAATAATTTTATCCTCTATCATTACTTTATCCATATTGACCATTTTGGTTCTTGCACAGACCTAATGAAAGTACATACGTTAAAAAACAAATTTGGACGTTAAGTTACAGTGCATGGTGGCCAGCTATAGAGCGAACGAATGACCTCCTCAGGTGCTGAAAGGTGGTGGTTTTTTAAAGTCAATATGTGCTTAAGATTTTTTATTTTGTATAAGTAACATATTGTGCATCTTATTTAAGAACATTTCTGGTGTATTTCCAATAACAGTTTTACTGTCGATGGACCATGAGAGAGTGTTAAGTGAGCAAAGATATAGGCATAATGATAACTACTTCTTGAGAATCAGTGATTTACTTAGGATATATTAACAAACCATTGAACGTATTTGATATTACTTGAAAAAGTACAATTGCTCAGAAAACAGATTATGTGTCTCATTCATCTTGTTTTTTATGTGTAGTTTAAAAAAACGATTTCGTCCAACCACACTTTGTAGAAATGAAATATGTCTTTAAAAGTGGTGTGACAGTTGAGAATAAATCTTTTCCAAATTATTTATACGTTTCTTAAGTCAAATGTCTTTTATCTTTAGTGTACCAACATAATCATTCTATTATTGTTGATATAAAGAAATTGGCGACATAACTGCTGATTTTACTGTGATCCACAAAGTGGCAATGAGTTGGACGTGTTGTATGGAGTAATGAGATTTGTATTAACGATTTGACAAAGTAATCCAAAAGGACGACTCAAAGAAGAAACATTTGAAAGTGCTAATGCTAAAAAGTCTTGTCTGTTTATTGTTAAGGTCAGACGACACGTTCCTAAAAAATATATAATTTTTTCCTAAGAATTTGCCATTTACGTTTAACTACTTAAACAAGTTTCCTCACCAAAAATTGAGGTACCTTGCATGTACTAGGCATCTGAGCAAGATACTTGAGGGTGATATTTCTTATATATAATCCTTATGGATAATCATTTGAATTGCCAATGTCACAATTTTTAGTGTACTTTTTTTAAACATATTGAAAACAATTAAAAAATCACAAGAGAATGACAAATATGAATAATTCTTTATATAATACCAAGGTATACAAAATACATATTTGAGGAACGTGTCGTCTGACCTTAAGTACAAAACTAATCCTTATTCCCCTGATCAAATCATTCGGAGAACACGTGATCAATGGACAAATTGAAATCTTTGGAATATAATTTAACTAATAACAAATGTGAACACATTGTTACTTGGTGTATTACTTGGTGTGTGACCAGATAAACAGTTTATGGATCAATCTTATGAATAAGTTCAAGCCTTTTGTGAATACACTGCCTTTCTTGAAAAGGTAGAAGATATGAAGCGATATGAATTGATGTGTAATGAATATTGTTCTAATTATAAAATAGGAAAAAGAAACTAACGTTTAACATTTGTTGTTTATTTGTATATAAAGTTAAAAAAAAAAAATAATGGTAGTAGATAATTGGAGTAAGAAAACATGACAGGACATTTCCAATTGAATCAACAAGCAGCAGTTAAATAAAGGCGGGTCTCAAGGCTTCTCAGGTAAATACTCTGTTCCTTTAGAAGTAACTGTTAAGATTCCTCCATTTTTCTGATCTGTTAAAAGCTTTATCACACCATCAACAACAGTTTTCACTCTACAAAAAAGAGAGTTATTTTTAAATGTGAGTGTAATAGTCAAATAAATGCATGCAAGTCGAAATTATATATATATAAGTATGATACATACTTTAACACGCCATATTGCTCCAACATTTTCTGGGCTAATGTAGCGTCTAAAACTTTATCTTCCAGATTCTGAATAATGGCTGTATCGGTAAATCCTGGACAAATACAGCATAAAACAATTCCTTGGCCCTCGGTCTTCGGCGATTTCTGTTTGGAAAAAAGTGTGCATATTAGATTTAGAGGTGATAACTTTGCTTTCTGATGTCTAAATAATATGACCTTTACAATGACATCTGAATTGACGGTGTCCTTGTTTGTAAGATTGTCATGAACATTCTAGTTCCTCTTCAGTTGTATTTGTGTTAGGAATGTATGAAATCAAAGGGGTTTTCTCTATCTGACTTGCTTGGAAATGGTCCAGGATCGAAATATAGTGAGCAGTACATGTATCACTTATACATGCAGTCGCCCGCGTGGCGCAGTGGTTAGAGCGTCTGCTCTAGAGTCGCGGAGTAAGGAGTTGATCCTTACGTCGCGGGTTCGAATCCCACTGTGGGACATGGAGACCGGTCCTTCGGATGAGACCGTATAAACCGAGGTCCCGTTTATACGAAAAAGATCCCTCACTACTCAGTGGCCGTAAGTGCCGAGTATAGGACAAAATTTTCAGCTCTCCACCGGCAAGTGGTGGCGTCTCCATATGAGTGAAAAATTCTCGAGAGGGACGTTAAACAACATACAAACAAACAAACTAATACATGCATATTGTTCGCTTATTGGGACTTTCTTTGTCATGATACGAGGTTGCTCTAAGAAGTTAAATCAAAAGAAATATTTTCTTTAATTCTTTATAATATTTCATAATTATATTTTTTCCCAAATAAACATTTCATACAATATGAGGCTAATATATTAATACTCACTGCTAATGTCTTTGTGTAGGCTATAATACCACTTTTTGTCGCGCAGTAAACTGGCATAAACGGTACTGATAAAAGTCCTATATATGTAACAAAAATAAGAAAATTACACATAGATTTTTACGTTCTTCTGATTTTCTTGTTTTTCTCGGCTTTTAAGACAACAAGTAACAGGGCTGTAAATTTTATGGATAAGTTCAGTAATAAATAGGTTTTTCAGATTTCTTCACAAGAGTCAATCAGTGGCCCATAAATGTGACTATATGTAGCAAGACTGCACAATATTCGATAGGGCTTAATTGATGTACAAATATAAAAAAAAAATTGAAACAGTTCAAGGGCCTTATAGAACAATTAAGAATTTTTTTTATACTTGTACAGTCTTCTCAAGACTTTCCATATTCATGGGTAAAGGAATTCATTACACGTGCCTTCAATTTAATAAATCCACATATTCCCTTCTTAAATTAATTTTCAGATTATAGAAAAAATAAAATACATTGTAATATATGAAGAGTTTGTGCCTACTCTTATTAAACTGTAGTGAATGTTTAAAATAAACTTGCAACTACCATTAAATGACACAAGGCGAAGGACTGTGAGTCATGTCACCTAGAACTCATCGAACGTCAAGTGACGTACATCAACATTTTACCTCTTACCAGATTTTACAGTATAAGTCATTCTTTACTTATATTTAAGTCACTTACTACTTATGATTTTACAGTATAAACCATTTCTTACTTAAGTTTAAATCACTTATTACTTATGATTTTACCATATAAGCCATTTCTTTCTTATGTTTGAGTCCACTTATTACTTAGGATTTTACAGTATAAGCCATTTCTTACTTATGTTTGAGTCCACTTATTACTTAGAATTTTACTGTGTAAAGTCATTTCTTACTTATGTTTAAGTCCACTTATTACTTATGATTTTACCGTATAAGTCATTTCTTACCTATGTTTAAGTCACTTATTACTTATGATTTTACCATATAAGCGATTTCTTATTTATGTTTAAGTCACTTATTACATGTACGTATAATTTTACAGTGTAAGTCATTTCTTACTTATGTTTGACTCACTTATTACTTATGATTTTACTACAGATTTTACTGTATACAGCTAAGTCTCTTATTTGTTATTTTACAGTGTACTGAGAACATTATTTAACACACCTGCCACTGAGCTGACGTTGACGATAATCCCACCATTACCACCATTATCCTTACGCATATACTCAACCACTATCCCACAAGAAATAATAACAGAAGTCTGAAAGACAATAGCAAGATATCAGTTCGTTTTTATGGTTTAGATATTAAGGCTCGTTTGATTTTTATAGTATATGGTTGTTGTTTGAATATAAAACAAAATAAAAACAAATACTGTTTTAATAAAATTAAGCGGTTTAAACAGGATATTTGTGTTATGAGTAAACTAATATTCCAGCAGGCATTTCAAGGTTGAATCAGCTTTGCTCTTCAACGTAGAATCAACGCTGAATTTTGGTTGGATGTGAAATTTGAGGCAATGCTGAGACCTCAACGTTGTTTCAACGTCAAATATAAACGTTCAATAAACGTTGAAAATGGGTTGAACTTAGATTGATTTATAGTTGAATTCTGGTTGCAAATGAAATTGGGGCAATGTTGAACTTTCAACGTTGTTTCAACTTTGAAACGATAGCAAACATTCAACGTTATAAATATGTTGAATTTTAAACGTTGATTCAACGTTAAAATATCAACGAACATTCAACGTTTACACATATGTTGCATCTTCAACGTTATTTCAACGTTGTAAAAACATTGATGTCTCAACTTGGAAACCACGACGCTAAAACAACGTTGAACTATAGTTGCTCACCGTTGCAACTTATATTCCACCTACTTTCAAACTTCGAAACAACGTTACGTGCCAGCTAGGATTTTTTTCCACTATATATTTTACTTTGTATGAGGGAAAATTGAAATCACAGTGGTCGCCTGTCTGTCTGTACGTCTTTAGAAAAATTATGTTGAGGGCTTCTGGTCACTTTTTGCTTTATCATGAGGGATATTTAACCTGCAAACTTGCACCTGTTGCTTATATCTGTAGATACTTGATAAGATGTACGGTTTGATTGTAACCCTGTGAGGGCTATCAGTCATGTTTGAACAAGATGTAGGAGGATATACATTTAGTCTGAATTATTTTCTTTCTGCTATATGCTCATGAAATACCTGAATTCTAAGGTTATTGACATTATTTCTTTGGCAGTTACACACCTTTGTTGGCAGTTACACACCTTCTTTAGAGTACACTTACCAGATTCACATTGACGGATAATTCAGGGTTGAACTCGTTGACAATCCCAGCATTGTTAATGAAAATATCTATACGGCCTAAGGACTCTACACACAGCTCGACTGCATCTACAGAAAAGAAGTACATAAGAGACCTGTATATTTGAATTAAAATTAAAGTTGCCGAAGGATATGAAAATATACGCACTTTGTCATTTATTGTGGATCACCGATTTTAACGGTCTGGTTATATTTTGTGATGAAAAAAAACCCCACTTACTCTTTATATCCTGTTTCCTCGTCACATCACAAACGAAAAAGAAAATCGTGTTCTCTCCATATTGCTGCAAAAGTTCATCTCGTGTCTTCTCTCCTGTTGTTTTATTTATATCCAAAATACACACCTTTATTAATGAAAAAAAAAACGTTTATATTAAAACCATGCCTTATCCTGCAGTGGCAGTCGGCTGAATCTATAATATCCGTGCACAAAATGAGTTTCAATTCAATAATATATTATTAAGAGATATTTAGTATTCAAAGATAAGAAATAAAATGTGAAGTTGTCTCCAAGTTTTAAGCACTGAAAGTGGCTATTACCTATGTGATTTACATTCAAAAGAGGATATATATATGCACTTTATTCTGTTCTTGAAATCAGATAGAAGTTTTACAGATAACATGCAGTTAACAGATAACACTTCACCATTTGTGCTTCTCTCTCTCTCTCTCTCTCTCTCTCTCTCTCTCTCTCTCAAATACCCCTTTGCAAAACAGTTATTTTAACTATACTTCCAATTTCCGTTTAATCTTAACTCATAATTAGAATACGGTAAATTTCATTTTAAGCATTGTGTATTTTCGACATACTTGTATAATAAAAAAATTCAAACTTATTCCGTAATTAGGTCCATTAAATATAGAGTCATTCGGTAGTTTCCGAGTATATCTAAACAATGTAACGGAATTTAACACTTTGTTATATGTGAATTACATGAATGAAGGAAATAACTTGCATTTAGCTTATGAATCAGTTTCTTGTTACAAAGGAAAATATTTTGACACATTTAGGTGCGTAACTTTACTGAAAAAGAACCATTATACAGGTGTGTATATGTACAGATTAGATGTAAGTATTTTATTGCAAATTTATGTTGGCATCACAAGTCAAGACATAATATTCTTAACCTGAAGTTGAGGAAATATTTATTTTTATCCAATCATGACATAAAATCTTCGAGTTTGAAGACTTGTTTAAGGATAAAACTGGAAAGACAGTACCTTATGATGTTGTTCCAGCAGTTCCTCGGCCAGTGCTCTCCCTATCCCCTGGGCCCCTCCCGTGATCACCGCGCACTTGCTGATTTCCATCTGCATGCGGAACACAACTGGGGGTATTTGACGTCACCTCGAGTGTTTTTTCTGGATTAAACGTCCGGTGTCCCCACTTATTTCCGCTGTTTGTTTAATCGTGGCTTTTTTTTTATTTGACTGTCTTCAAAATATTTATAGATAGATTTTTCTTAAAAAAAAAAATTAAAGCAAATCCCAATTCTAAGAATAGAAAATATTTCTTTTTAATCAAGTAACTAAATGAACCTACCTGTCACTCAAATACCCGGTACGTTATCACTCAGTTGTGAAAGTTGTATGAATTCTTATCGCTTCAAAAATTCCTTCAATTTTTTCCTGTTAAATACATGTATATAACTTTGAGTGATGTTTATGTAGATGCATGGTTTGCGTCACTTAGGACTTTAAATCATCACGTATTCTCTAATATATAGCTAGCGAGATATGCATGTAAGAGTGAAAACTCTCTTTTAAGAAAAATCCAGTTATTCCTTTTTATGTCTACGTAGTTCAAATGCATGACCATTTTTTAAATATGTGTGAGAGAGAGAGAGAGAGAGTATTAACAAGGTATGTGACACGTTAAGTATTGGTGTAAAATGTTTGCGCGATTTTCAAAATTGAATTAAAAATGGATTAAGAAAAAAAAACATAAAAATGTAAACTCTATTATAGTTTTATGAAATTTTGTATTCTTTGATGTTTTATCGTATTATTTCAACTCCAGTCGCTCGCTTACATAAGAATGTACTGATATTTGTAAAACACCACCGCACTTGTCCTATAAAGTTAATTTACTATGTTTATCTGCTGGATAACAATCAAGAACTGACATACGGTTCATTATAGATACAGGGGTGGTATTCAAGAATTTGTGGAGGGTCGTAATGCAATGCATCAAAGATGTGTTACATAAATCTTGTATGGGGAGTAAACATTTTAAGAAATGTGACACGTGCAAAAATGACAGTAGGAACAGTATATATATATATATTTATTACATTTTCAACAGTGAAATACTGTGATTTATTTATTCAGTGGCGGATTTAAGGGGGGGGGGGGCACCCGGCGCCCCCCCCCCCTAAAATTGTCAAAGTTAGCATAAATCATAGTTTCGTCGAGAAAATGTAAAAATGTCCACTCGGTAGACCTCATTTTTACCCTACAAAATCTCAAGAATCCAGGAGCTTCCGGGGGCTTCGCCCCCAGACCCCCTGCCTACTTTTGGCGCCCCCTCTAACTTCAATTCCTGGATCCGCTCCTGTTATTGAATAAAAGTGATATTCTCTCACAGTGTGAAAGGATACCAAAGTGATATTCTCTCACAGTGTGAAAGGATATCAAAGTAAATAAAAAATAATTTCTGGCCTGTAATAAGATAGTAAGAGATATAGTAACTAAACCATCTTGATAGAGCTAAAACTGCCAATTTCTTCCCAAATCACTAAAATACATGTTATAATGCTTTCAATGCTATGACGTCTCAACCGCTCAACTATGACGTCACAGCGTTTGACACTGTGTTAAGAAAAGACAGAGGCAAATGGAAAATCGAAGAAAACGTATATAAACAGAAAATTCAATGTTTGTAGTTGGATATGGAATTTAAATTCACTCGTGAGACAGGATTTTTTTTAGTATTTTCACTCGTGCTTCGCACTCGTGAAAATATTAAAAAAAAAAAAATCCTGTCCCACTCGTGAAATAAATTTCATATCCAACCACAAAACATTGAATATCCTCTATATATACGGCGTACACTACAGGCACGTAGATTCAAAAGGGGTAGGGAGACAGGGACTGTCCTCTACTATTTTATCGAGAATAATCATGCTTTTGCTATTAATTTAATTGAAAGACTGGTCCCCTCTTTTTTGATGTAGTATGGTCAAACCCCCTGAAGTGCATCCCAATTTTTTTTTCTCGGAAAGAGATCGTTGGAACCAAACTGAAAACTGACCCCCCCCCCACACACACACACACACACCACAGAATGGGTTTTCTTTCTGGTTAGTTTACCTTTCTCCTTTCTATATATCCAAATGATAACATGTTGAAGGAAAATTATTGTGAAGTATTTTGTAATCCTGTCAATGCAGTTCATTTTAGAAGGCTATGTGAATTTTTACATGAATGTTTTGAATTGCATGCGTTCTAAAATGTAATAACATAGGCGTAGTCACGGGGGGGGGGGGCAGCGGGGGCACTAGCTTTCAGATGGGGGGGGCAAGAGTATGTCTGTGCCCCCCCCCCCACTTAATGTAGAACAAAATCACATCTATGTTGAAATTATAGTAAACCTCATTTTAGGGCAAATTTATTTTATTTCCAGCAACAACTGAGTAAGCATTTCTCTTGATGTAATATATATATATATATATATATATATATATATATATATATATATATATATATATATATATATATATATATATATATATATATATATATATATATATATATAAAGAGAGAGAGAGAGAGAGAGAATACTATAGAAAACATAGCTACTATATATCATTGTGCCCCCTCAATAATAATGTCTGATGACCTTTTTTTTTTTTTTTTTTTTTTTTTGCTTTTCAAGGAATTTTGGTAATTGATAGTTCCCCCCAACTGGAAATATATGGTTGTGCCCCCACTCAAAGTGAAATTGCTTCTTACAGGCCTGTTAATTTCTTTATCAGCTGTTTATATTACACGTTTTAGATCTTTCTTGGATTTGAGCCCCCCACCCCCACTTTTAAGTTTGTGACTACGCCTCTGAATAATACATATATTTGATATATTGATCAATTCATCTCTTTTAATATTATACTGTTTGTCAAATGATTATGTATACACTTAAAGATTTAAACATAAATGACTTCACTAATATGTACTGATATAACTGCTTAAGTAATCTTATAACACATTGACACATTGTGTGTGTGTGTGTGTGTGTATATATATATATATATATATATATATATATATATATATATATATATATATATATATATATATATATATATATATATATATATATATATATATATATATATATATATATATATATATATATATATAGCATACGAGATATCATCTCTTTTTTGGCTCTTTTAATACTTTGTTGATTTTCTTGAAGTCACCTGCCATTTGATGTCACATTTATCAGTTTATGATTGTTTTTTAACAGTGATTCGAGATATAAATCAAATGGGTAGATCCATATCAATTTTGTTATCTATCTTTAGGTCAACGAAAGATTTTTTAAAGATCTTTCGGAGAAATTGGACTATTATCATACAGGTTTTGTTTTTAGTGTGCTATAACTTCGTTCCGGTGGTATTTAACCAACGAAAGAATGGACTTTGGATGCTCAAAACACTAAATGGTCGCACGTTTATGTAAAGCTTTGTGTGCTTTACATAAACATAGAAGCATCCTTCACAGGTATTTAATTCTCCTAAATTTAAGTTGAGAGAGTTTAGGGAATTCATAGCGTGGAACGGATGTGAACCATTCTTATTTACTAAATAAAAAATGTACTCTTCTCAAAAGGGTAACGGGATGTTTCGCACCTAAGCATGGTTCGCGCTGCGATGTTTCGCACCGATTCGGTTTCGCGCTAAGATGGTTCGCCCCACATTGTTGTACAAATATGTGCTAGCCTACTGAAGTTCGTTCAGCAAAATTTTAGATTTTAAACATGTTATATGGTGTAAATTTTGATATTTTTTGAAACATTTTTTTTAATTCAAGAAGATTATATTTGTAGCAGAGACATAATTATTTATGTCTGTGTTTGAAGTATACATAGCATATAATTATGTATTATTTTAACACCATGCTAATTATAATACCGCCATCTAATTAAGTAATTATTGCTGGTTTGACTACCAACACGTCAATTAATAAATTCTCACCTTTCGATCTACAACTAATTACAATTAAATCCTTATGGAATATTTGATGAACACGATCCGTAATCTTTGGCAGTGCATACATGTATTATTAAGTCATGCATTTGAACACACAACATCTATATATGTATATCTTATAACTGATAAACAATTTTTTAAAATGGATAAAAATGTCATGGAATATTTAAAATAAATCGTGAGATGTTTCGCACCTAAATCAGCGCGAATCATCAAGGCGCGAACCATCTCAGTGCGAAACAGAATTGGCGCGAAACATCCCGGATTCCTGAAAAGCTACCACGCACACAGATTTTTATTGCTAAATAATCAAAAGCTAGCTACCACGCACACAGATTTTTATTGCTAAATAATTATTATTTAGCAATAAAAATCTGTGTGCGTGGTAGCTTTTGAGAAGAGTACTTTTTTTAATTTTGTTATATCTTTACTTAAAGATAGGTATCATATAATACATATTTAGAAACCAGAAAGAAATGTATATGTTTAAAAGTAACTATTTTGTCTGGCCATAGGCTAATATTTTGTCAAATTAGTGTGCCCCTCCCTTTGGTTAGCGGGTTGGTTCGCCCAAATTTATTGATTGCTCTGGGTGGTTTTGCTGCGAGTGGTTTCGCCCCGATTATACCTGTGTGCATTTTGGCAGTTTGTTTTGACAAATCTTCAATGTTTTATGGTTTTTGCGTGTGTGCTATGGGAAACGTTTTCATTGTCTCTAAAGCGATCTACACAGTACACCTATTTGATTACGATTTTAATAAAGTAAATCTACTTATGTCAAACTTCAAGAAAAAGATGGAGATTGTTGGAATAAAATTGAAATGATTAAACAAACTTATATATTTTACATATTTTAACACAGATGAATTTAGTTGGGTTTTTTTCCCTTGTTTGTGATATTTTTTAAAGAAAAGTTCATATTATCTGATAAAATCGTAAATAATTATTTAGTATTGATTGACATCTCATAATTAAATTTAATTAAAGTGCTCAATAATTATGTTAATCTAAACACTTAGTGATCAAATGACTTTTGCTTAAATGAACATGAAGTACACTGTATGAATGCAGAAAACCACTCAGGGCAAACAGGGAAATGGTGCGAAACCACTCAGTGCGAACAGGTAATAGGGGCGAAACCACCTTGATTCTCCCTTTGACACACATACAATTTTTTGCACAGACTGTTAAGCACTGTTAAAAGAAGAATAATTGTTCATTCAGCGATTTTTTTCTGCCCACTGGGAAAGGGTCCGGTACCGGTTCAATCGGGAAAAAAAGCATCGAAGTAGAACATAGGAGAATTTTCTGTCATTTAAACAAATGATCAGAAACTTATTTAGCATTTATTCCAACCTCATTACCTATTACTCCCGTGTTTTAAAGAATAAACAATAAGTATTAATTTTGTTTTTCATATCAATTTCCCTTTTTTCACATTTTCCATGTTTTCCTGCTTTCAATTTGTCAAAACGTAAGACACTACGCTGTCTACACCACAGTTCCCGCCATATTACGACATCTCTACTTTCGATTTAAGCAGAAGTGAAACAATTATAGTCAACGTGTACAATGCTTCATTTAAAAAGAAATACGATGTCATCGTAGTCTGTTGCTTGACAGTTGAATTGGGAATTTTTAGTCTCAAAATTGGGAAAAATTAACATTTTTTGGCATTGGGAATGGTACCGTTTATCGGTACCAGTTATATAAGGAAAAACGCTGTCATTAAATTTGAGTTATGTATATGGGTCCCAGTTTTCATACACACAACTTTAATTTACAGAAGAGACTATTTATACCGTTAAATAAAAAGTGTGACAATAATTTTTTAAATTATAAATAAAAGATGTATTTTGTCAAAATAGTGGAAAGTGAATAAGTATTAATATTGTTTTGTATTTGATCATTCATAAATTAGTCTTGTAAATGTTTTTCACTTCATCGTTATTGTTGAATGTAATAAAATAAGAGAAAATAATTAGCAGATTGACCAGTATTGTTAGTATGAGCAGTAAAACTGGACCAGATGATACCAGAAAACCATTTGTAGACAAGTATTTTGAGTGTGCTGAAAATGGAAACACAGAAGAACTTTCTTTTCTCCTCAATGGTATGTACTAGTTGAAAATGTAAGACAAAAGAGGTTCATTCTACAAATGGTTTATTACTGTGTATCTTAATTTTTATGCTTTGTCAAGTTGTTTGTGATTTTTTGTGGAATTTTGTTAATACTTGTAGAATGTAGATATCTAAATTTACAAATACATGTACACTGACTGAGATTTATAAAATGCTGGATCTTTCAATGCTTTGATTCAGGTACAGTTAATGTTGATCAGAAGAATGATAAAGGTTGGACAGCATTAATGTTTGCAGCCAGACACGGACAGACAGATATTATTAAAAAACTGCTAGAAAAAGGGTAAGAGTTGTAGTGTATTATTTTCCTGAGACCATAGTTATTTACAAAGCTTAAGATTTGCTATGACTGTCAATCTAGAAATCATTGGATGCACCCCACTTCAATTTCTAAATTATAGCTATTTCATAAGAACATAACTGATTGGGGGGGGGGGGGGGGGAGGTATATTTAAAGAAACATCCATGCTTCAGAATTCAAAATGATGAAATTAATGGATTCTAGGTGTGATACAAATATTGTCAACAAAACTGGGCAGACGGCACAAGACATTGCACTCTTTTGGGACCAAGACATGGCAGCTAGATTAATAGAGTCTCACACAAAGGAGGAAAACCCAGACCAGCAACTCAGGAACTTCTTTTCCCTGAACCTTCTGGACAGAGCTTCAGAGAAAAGAAAAGACAAAGACTGGATACAGTCAAAGCTCAATGATGAGACTTCACAGTTTTTATTATTGTCAGATCTTAAACCCTTTGTTGTACCCATTAAAGATAAGTCTTCCAAATGGCGATACAGACTAAGCTGGGTTGACCACATCCAAATTTCTTCTCACTTAGCTTCAGATCCTGTGATAATTTTCTTGGGTGTAGATAGATCATCTTCTCAGGCTTTATTTGCTGTTGATGTCTCAGGAATGGATGAAAGTAAATTCACAGCCTTGCAGTCTGAGAGTTCATTCTTGGTGCCATTTCCCGGAAGTCTTCAGATGGAGCCTTCTGATGCCGGTATCTTTGCTGAGGCTCGGTCCATGATGGACTGGTTGGATCGTTACAAGTTCTGTGCCACGTGTGGATCCCAGACAGATATTACAGAGGGAGGTCACAAGAGAGTTTGTAGGAACAAAGACTGCAAGTCTAACAAAGGTACGTGTAGGTTAACTGAATGTTACACACACTTATAGGAATATTATATTTTATACATTATAATTGTAGGAATAAATTTTATATTAAAATTTATACATTATCATTGTATTAAATTCAATTGTACTCTTATTATGAAACTTACATGCTTTGAAGGTTTGATTTTGACAACCTTTAGTTTCATTGCATGTTTTATATTAATAAATATGCAGGGTACTCATATATGCAATTGAACTTCAGTATCTTGAACACTGATATCTTGAATACCATGGATATGTTAAAGTAAATTGGAAGCCCCAATCTCATTTTTAATTCACTTGAGCTGAAGGCTCAAGTGAGCTTTTCTGATCTAAATTCGTCAGTTGTCTGTCATCATCATCGGTGTCCATATTGTCGTTGTTAACTTTTCACATTTTCATCTTCTTCTCCAGAACCACTGGGCTAATTTCAACCAAACTTGGCACAGAGTATCCTTGGGTTAAGGGGATTTAAATTTCTCCAACCCTCTTCCAAGGGGAGATAATTAAGAAATAGTGAAAATTAGGTGGGATCATTTAAAAATCTTCTCAAGAACCACTGATCCAGAAAAGATGAAACTTATTTGAAAACTTTCTGAGGTAGTGTAAATTCAAGTTTGTTCAAATGATGACCCCTAAGGGTAAGGTTGGGCCACTCTGGGTGATCTAAGTTTTACAAGAATACATAGGGAAAGTCATTAAAATTCTTCTTCTCAAGATTAGCAAAGCCATGATTAGTCATACTTACATGAAAGCATCCTCAGGTAGTGTAGATTCAAGTTTGTTCAAATCATGACCCCAGGGGGAAGTGTGGGCCATGATGGGCGATCAAAGTTTTACATAGGAAAACATAGTAAAAATCTTTTAAAGGCTTCTTCTTAAGAACAGCAAAGCTATGATTAGTCATATTTATATGGAAGAATACTCAGGTAGTGTAGATATTGGGATTCAAATCATGACAAAGGGGTAGGGTGGAAGGTATGGTAGGACCACAATATATTATCATAATTTTACATTGGAATATATAGGGGAAAAATTTGCTGATAAAGAACAGAAGAGCCATTAGTAACTCAGGTGATCAATGTGGCCCATGGGCCTCTTGTCTTTATGTAATCTTGAATCATTATATGTCTCCAAGTTTTTTCTTTGCCCCATAGACTTTGAGATATTGAAGTTTGACTATAGTTCATTTATTTTAATATGATTTTGTGTCTTTCAAATAATTTTAGGGGTCCACAATACTGCTTACCCTAGAACAGATCCATCAGTCATCATGCTTGTGATATCAGCTGATGGAAAGAGGTGCCTTCTGGGAAGAAAGAAACAGTTTCCTCCCAAAATGTGGTCCTGTCTGGCAGGCTTCATGGAGCCAGGTGTTGTATAATTCACTTTACTGTCACTTCAACAATCATTTGACTGCCGTCATGAGAAAAGGGCCCTTATCTTTTGACGTCACAATGCGCAGAAAACGACGTCAAAGTCGCGATATTGAAAACACGGAAATGATTTTTTTGTCGACTGCGTTTTGTGTACACGTGTAGAGAGAATATGATAAAATTAGATTTCCAGGTGTAACAAAATATCAAATTATAAGAAATTTAAAGTGGAAATTTTTAATAAATAACATTTTGCTATTAAGTACAAGTATTTATTCATGTTTCTGTGTATATATTTGATATTACATAACCCCACAATTATTGAAGAATTGAACACATTGTCGGGTGAAGTGCTTAATTAATTGCGATGTCCATATGGCATGCAATGCTACACATATATTTGGGGTTTTTTTTTTGTTTTTTGTTTTGTTTTGTTTTTTTTTTTTTGAGCATTTAATAAATGCTGTTATTTAACCTATACATGAATGTATTAATTAGTCCTAATGCTTAAATGTAGTTTACGCACATTTATATTTTTCAGAGAGAGAAAGAGAGAGTTCAATGCACATATACACCTTGTGTTAAAAAGTGCTTCTTTATTAAAAAAAAAATATCTTGTTAAAATACGTTATTACATATTTTAATTTTATTCAATAGTTCATCATATCGATAAGCACATGTATAGACAAGTTCAGGCGTGGGGCGTCGTTTCCAAAGTGGGTGGGTTAGGGGAGGGATATAAATGACAGGAATAAAAAGTCTCCAAATAAGGACACACATTCAAAGTTCAAACTAAAAAATTAAAAGAGAATCCCACTTTGTGTAAAGGTATAGATACTTTTATATAGGAGATCATCGTCGGACACCCACGGGTGATCTCGTCTTTTGAGTAAAAGACGAGATCACGCGTGGGTATCCGACCATGATGGGAGATATGAACCTATTACAACAATTGAAGGGAGAATTGTGTGTGTGTAAGTCATTTGATAAAAAAAATTTTCCGTATCTTAAATGAAAAGCGAGAAAATATTCTCAGGTAAAAAAAAAAAAGTTGGGAGAAGAGGGGAGGGGGGGGGGGGGGCAGTTCTTCTTTCCTCTTCGATTCTACTGCTTAATGGTTTAAGAAAAGTGTTGTGCGCCCATGCATGTCTCCGGGAAAAAAATTAAATTTCTATATTGCGCATAATGTAAAACTATTACATGTGCATATAGTATGAAAACTTAAACTTTAAGTTTTCATACTATATGAGTTAAACTAAAATGTTTTTAAGCACTTTTTTGTTTCTTTTTTCACAGTATTTTCGTATCCATTGTACTTGTAAGAAAGTCCAAATTGAAGACTAGTGAACGGTGCAATTTCATGATCCTGGAAAGTAATTAAGCAATTTGCAAAAATGCTGATGAATTTCAGAATTGTCTCTATTTTGTACAATTCGGTCCGATGAAAGTCAGCATGAAATTGAGCTTGAATTTTGTTAAAAATTAAATACAGTTAATGTGGACCCCCCCCCCCCCCCCCCCCGAACTCCAAGAGCATAACTCAAAGTTGAAGAAAATAACAATTAAACATTTACATTGATGACAGTATTAATATTCTTGAAAATATGTTTGAAACAAAAGAAACAATAGATCTAGGCTGTCAAGAAATTATTTACTTCCAATAAATGGCGATATGACGACATCTTTTGATAGAAAAAAAGTACTAGTAGCAAATATAAAAAAAGTCAAAATCATCAAACAACTTAACATCAATCGTCAGCCCAACAAAGACAATCAAGAAATCTGCATTATGGAAAAGATAAAAAATGAGAGCACCAGTGATGATTTAACAGAAAATAGAAAGAAAATTCAAATACAACTTTGTAGCTGCTAATCTGTAGTTCGATGATCTGCATGAGGAAATCGGAATGGACAACCAGAGATTTACAGTGCCGCCCACTGAAAAAAAGTATATTTATTGCGTACAAAACAGTGCACTGTTTCAAGATTGATTTATTTCTCTGTATATATTTAAGCTGCCAGCTCAAAACTTTACAAACCCTGAATTCCTAACCTGCATTATACATGCTTTTAGTGCATGGTCATCTGGGAAACATGAGGACTTATTCAGCCAGGAAAATCATATTCCCCGAAGGCTCTGCCCGAGGGGGATATGAATTTTATTGGTTAGATACATGTTAACTTTATATTTCCCTCATGTTCATGAAATGAATTGTTTGCGATATTATAGCGAAAAAGCCAAGTCTTTAAAAGTAAATACAAACTTTCAAATTTGGCACCGCTTTCAAATTCACTTTCAGTTTTAAAAAAGTCAATTGTCTTCCACGCCCCCTTTTTTTCTAAGCATCCTTAGTTAAAAGAAGATCGCTAATTTCGTCACTGTTTTGTTGATGAACCTTTTAAACTATTATCAATTTCGTAGCTCTCGGGATTTTTTTTTTTTTTTTTTTTTTTTTTTTTTTTTGATTTGTTTTGCTCAACGAACATTTGCGAAAAAAAAAACGCACGAGGTTTTCAAATTCAGTGATTGCATATGACGAAAAGCAAAACGACGACAGAGAAATATGAAGTTTTATGACCCTGTCAAGTGACTGTCTATAGGACCAATCAGATAACACTTTGTATGTAGAACTTTATCTATACACTTCTTCTAACAACTTTGATAATCTTGAAATATGTAAGGAAGAGTTTTTATTAATAAATGACTTAAAATAAAAAGATTAAAAACACACGCAAACCTTTCAGCTGTAAGTGGTTAAAACATGACACGTGACTGTCGGCTAGATTTCTCTGTCCGGCAATAATATCTAGTAATATGATAACACAATAACACATTGCCAAATCAATTCGACATTATTTAGAATCATTTATTACAGAAACCAGTTCCTTAATGGGTTTTTTTTTTGTTTTTAATTTGTTTTCTGTGTTTGTTTGTTTGGTTTTTTAATTACGTCAAGGAGGGGGAAACGTGTGAATTTAAACTGTAACAAATTAAGACAGAAAAAATGAAAAAAAGGAAGTAATTTGACAAAAACTATCAATTTTATACACGAGAAAACTTTCATAAGACAATCCTTAGAATCATTATGCCCCTCTTTTTCCTGTTTATACTCCATAACTAAGGCAGGCGCTGAAGCAGGATTGTTTGAACACTGAAAACATACTTATTTTTCTCAGCGTAAGAAAATGCGCTTGGGAATAGAAAACAATATTTATAATATATGGTTTTTACGTACTATGGAATATACTATTTTGGAACAATTTTATACATTATAGCGTGAGAATATTTGTTCCCTTCGGATTTATCGGTGACACAGAGAATACATGAGGTTTTATTTTGCTGGGAGCACCCCCCCCCCCTTTCTCCGGGACATCTGTGTGTGTGTGTGTGTGTGTTTTTTTTTTAATAACGTATTCTTTTAATTGAGCTAGAATATCAAATATTAAAAAAAAAAATTTCTAGTGTGGAATTGTACAGTACATGTATTTTATTTTCTAATGAATATGATCCGTTTCTAGATCCTGTCTAGACACTCCCCTTTTTTCGAAATTACTGGATCTGCCTCTAGAATTGCACACATGTAAGAACAGAAGCAACTTCAGGGTATACAATGTATATTGACAATCTAGGAGCTTGAAAACAGACATCAAAATTTGTCTAGAATTTATATGTTTTATTAAGGTTATGTAAATAATGGAAGCTGAATTTGACGCACGCGACGTCATTACGTCCTCAATGAATAACGTCAACATTCTTTTGAAGCGCCTTACTAAAATGACCATAAAATAGTGAAAAAATGAGCTATTTAAAAAAGAAGTATATATTTGCATTCAGGAAGAGTTGCTCTATCAAAATTTACAAAAAAGTCATTTTGTGAAATTTTGACCTTAAGGGCCCCTTTCTCATGACGGCAGTCATTTATGTATATTTACATTCCACATGTATTTTGCTTATAAAGTAGAGATGGCAACGAATATTCGAACATTTGAATAATCATTCGATCAGTTGATATTCGAATATGAATTTAAGATTTGAATATTCGGTGTTTTTCAGATTTCATAAAATGAAGTAATGCGATTAATAAATTTTGATTAGAACAGTGCTGGAATTATCCCTGTATAATTTACTAGCGATCAATTTCGATCGCCTGATTTCTTTCACTACTTTCTTATCTTATAGATTTACTAAATTACATGTATTTTGTTTTGAGTAAGGTGTTAAAGAATTCTACATTAATGCTTTATGTATAATACAAAACGTACTTTCATAGTTTTTATAATTAAATACGATCGGATCTAGAATCGAGAACAACAAAATGAAAACCTTCTTAGAATATCTAAAAGACGTGAAGATTATCCTTTTCAAAACAAAATTGATCATTCAAATGAATGTCCAGTAGAATTAGACTGTAATTAATATTGTAAAGTGCTCAATTTCAGAATAAATGATTATATGTTGGGTTGTACATAATCCTGAATTTTATATTCATTATCAGGAAATTAGTTACTAGTAATTACCTAGGAAAATTGTCTATGGAAGTACACTGTATTTGTTTACATTGTATCAAAGATTATAATCATATCTCTTATTAGGCAGATAATTGTAATTTATTACACGTATTGAAATCTGGGCAGTATACCGTTACGAATATCTTGACTTTGGTAAGACGACTGGTTGGAGCTACTATAAATACACATATTTCATTTGTTAAAATTATACTTTTCTACATTTAAATGAATTATTTATTTCAAACATTGACAAATATCAAATGGAATTTCTTATTATACAACTACAAAAGTCTTCATACAATTTTACTTCCAATATAAGTATACCTACGCTAAACCTTTCATGAAAGTAGGATGATGCATATTTAAAATAAAATAGATTTTATTTATTTTATCGAATATTCGAATATATTCGAATACTTTCATTGAATATTGGAATATGAATTATTGACAAAATTGACATCCCTATTATAAAGTGTATGGAAAGTTACAGCATTCAAAACACCACAACACAGACAGGAAGGTCAAAAGTTTAAGTATGATTTTTATTTTGATGTCACAAACATTGAACCCCATGCAAGCGAAATTAAAAATTTCACACGAACATTGAACGTAGCTGTTGCAATGGCTTTTCCATTAATTATAACTTACCTGAAGGATAATACAGGGATTTTGGAATATAAATCACATCTACAGACAAGACACGGAGTTATAAAATGTTAAATATAAGCATTGAATTATTATTTTTTCAAAGATGTAGTTTCAAAATTCCAATGATGTGTGCAAACAAATTTTCATAATGTGCTAACGCTTGATACTCAATTTGTTTTCACACACCATGGCAGTTATGAGACTACATCTTTCAAAAAATAATAATTCAATGCTTAAATGTTTTGTTGTGATACATGTATGTGTGTCGTATTATATTGTTGATGAGATGTGAAAACCAGTAATGTAGCTCAACAAAAATGAATATGTCAGAAGCATAATGCAATAATGTTAGAATCTAGCATAATTATGATTTGGAGAAAAAAAGGAAAAAACTAAATTATTCTACCCTTTCAACACCAATTGTTCATATTCCATAATAGTTTGGAATTTATATATATAACTGTATATGGCAATCTTTATATGCCTCTAAGTTTCTTTTCATGAGATTCCCTTTTCTATGTTCTAAGATTAGGTAATTGAGGATGCCTTAAATTTTGTTTTTTAATCAGGTGAGACCATAGAAGACACAGTTAGACGTGAAGTTGAGGAAGAGAGTGGTGTAAAAGTAGGTCGTGTCGACTACCACTCCAGTCAACCATGGCCTTTCCCTGCTTCATTGATGTTAGGAACCATAGCATATGCTAAAACGGAGGATATAAAAGTTGGTATCATCATGTGAGAATGCAAAAAAAAAAATACGGCGGTTGAATTGTGAGATTTCTGGTGTACAAATTGTAGTTGAAACTTTTTATTTCTATTGTATCAATACTATAGTCACTGGTATAAACTTTTCAAGACGTCCACCAATACTGTAAGTTTTTTACTTTTGGGATGTGATGTCAAGATGTTTTATTTACAGTCTCAAATATTGATATCTTGAATACCATGGATATGTCAAAATGAAATGGAAGTTCCAACCATGTGTTTTTTATTGGGAGGGGGGGGGGGGGGGCATTTAATTCTCTGTGTCTCCAGGTTTTTTTCTCAGTCCAGTCAAGTTTGAGATAAGAATTTTTGACTGTACTACTTGTGAGATGGTTTGAAAAAAATCTGACCTTCATACTTTAGGTAGATGAAGATGAAATGGAGGATGCTCAATGGTTTAGGAGACCAGAAGTTGTTCAGATGTTGACACATCAGCACCCTCACGGATTGTATGTCCCCCCAGAGCAGGCAATAGCCCACCAAATTATTAAATCCTGGGTCAGAAACACTGCCAGCTCTAATCTTTAGTGGACCCTTTAGGATTTTTTTCACATTTATAATCCTAATCCATAAACAGAATCATATTCAGATGGACATACATGTACCTCATATTTATACATGTATATAATTGAATGATGTTTTTTATTTTAAAAAAAATTATTTTAATTTTTTTCATGATTTTTAATATGAACCAAACTCATTAAAAAAGTTTATAAATGATAAACTTTGTTTTGATATAAAGATAAAGGAATAATAAGTATTGATTTTTACTGTAATGCAATTCACATGCTTACACTGTGCAAGTCAAAAAGACTCTCAGGATGGTGCATTTAAAGTCATTTTGTGGAAAATATTAATAATTGTATTCAAATGAATTGTAAATACATGGCTAGTAGTAACAGACATGCTAATTTCAGGTATAGCTATGCATTATTTAGCATTAGGGGGTTCCTTGTCAACCTCCTGGCTCTGTAGTACTGTCTACACACCATCAGATGGAGAGCCAGCCTGCTTACATGTTACTGTTGCGTTTTGTGTCCTTAGACAAAGTTCTCACTGCTGAATGGTGTAATTTTACTACAGTCTGGTCCAGTGGAAGTATATAACTTTTACAGATGACCAAGGGGAATTGTGAATTATAATTTGTTATTAATGTTTGGCTTGAGAAAATTTAAGCACATGGTCTGATTCAACATTGAACATAGCTTTTAAAATGAAGTACAGTACTGTAAGAAATGAAATACATACTATATATATAATAGCATTACTTAGTATATGATATGAAATGATATGTGAGAATTGCAGATACAATCTAAATTAGATATATATACAGCATAAAGATTGGTTTGATTATGAAAATAAAGCAAGACAGAGATTAGCCGTTTTTAACTGAGTTGAATAATGCACAACCATTTCCTTGTTATATGATTAATTTTAATTACTAACAAAATATTTACCAAGTCTTAATATCAAGTTTTTAAAAATTTTATTCTGTTTGAAATCTCTATATTTTGTGTAATATTTTTACACTATCAAGGCTCCACCCTGACTCTCAAATGCAAGACTTGCATAATTTAAATCTACATGTACAATGTATACTACATCAAAATACTTGCAAATTACATGTAATATGTAATATTAACAAATCTTCCTAGAAACAGATTTGATAAATTTTTACTCATATTGTGGCTCAACATGGCCTTTAAAATATACAACTTTGAATTTGACTAATTGTTGCCTAGCTGCTCTAAAGAGGAAGATTTGAAGAAATAAAATGCCCATTAACTTGGATATCTTCTTCTGTCCCAACCCTAGCCTTGGGAGCCCTAATTTGAACAAAACTGAATTATTATTTTACATTACAGGGAGATGTCCTTAATGACTTTTTTGCATAGTAATTAAAATGATGTGCTTTCTTTTTAATTTGACCTATCATGAGACTACTATTTTGAATATCTGTCCTCATTTTTCAAATAGAATCGTTTGCATCTTCTATGTGACCATATCTTGTATTTTTTTTTAACACAAAAATGCTTACTTAAATTTACCTTATATAATTCTTTAAAACCTTTCATTTAACATTTTAGCGGATTTGTATTCAAAATTTCAATCAAATATGGAGGTTATATTTACAGTACTTTCTTTCGTTTGTAAGGGATTTATTGTACAGAGAGGCGTGGCAGTCTCGTCGCGCAAGCGACATTACGTCACAGGCCTTGTAAGTGTACATGGTGTTCAAACAAAGCAGAAAGTACGACGGAGATGGTTGCATTCATAGGCACTCCCCAGCTTAATTGTTAAAAAAAAAAATAAATCTACTATACTATAAACATAGTACAGTAGATATATACATGTATATTTTTAACAATTAAGCTGGGGGGTGCCTATGGTTGCATTGAAAAATCAAGCGATGTTAAACGAGTGAGCAATTGTATTTGATAGATTAATTTAAGCAGTATGAGTATTTCAAAAACCATAATATACACAGGCACAATACTGGAAACTTTGATCCGCCCGCACTTTGATCCGCCAGGCCCGTAGGAAGCAATTTCAGTTTCAAGGGAGGGGGGGGGGGCACAGCCATACATTTTCAGTTGAGGGGGCACTATCAACTACCAAAAATTCCTTGACAAGCCAAAAAAAAAAAAAAAAAAAGGTCATTAGGCATTTTCATTGAGGGGGCACAAGCATATAGTATCTATTTTCTATAGTACTCTATATGTAGGCAAAATTATTTGGGGGGGGGGGGGGCACCCCCCACCCCGGTTCCTACGGCCATGCCCGCTACATTACTGTTACTAGGAATACGCTTGCTTGTCCTGACAAAATCAGTCAAGTACGAATGTAGTGTGAAATAGTCCAAATACATGTATAAACGAACATGTGTCCGTTTGCATGTAACTCAAGGAACCCGGAAAACAGGTGCTATTAATCATGGCCGTAGGAACCGGGGGGGGGGGGGGGGGGCACGGGGGGCCGTGCCCCCCCCCCCAAGAATTTTGCCGATATATAGAATACTATAGAACACATAGCTACTATATGCTTGTGCCCCCTCAATAAAAACGTCTGATGACCCCTTTTTTTTTTTTTTTTTTTTTTTTTTGCTTGTCAAGGAATTTTGGTAGTTGATAGTGCCCCCTCAACTGAAAATGTATGGTTGTGCCCCCTCAAAGTGAAATTGCTTCTTACGGGCCTGAATTAAGGGAATCATCGAACTGCGCGTGTTTTCAATATAGTCAGATTTCAATTATCTGTTTTAATTTGAATATATGTATTTCATGAAATTCTATGTATTTTTCAAATTTTCGTTTAAAACAGTCAACTAATGAGTTTACATTATTCCTCTTGAAAATGGTTTTTTACGTAATAACTATGCATTTACAGATTGAAGGGTTGTTGTTGACTTTTGTGAGGTTTCTTCTGTTACCTCTGAATAGGTTGTATATTCTTACTGAAATTGAAGAAAAAATGTTCAGAAAGTGTATTGAGTACTTTTGGAAGTTATTGTATAGTACATTGGAAGTTATTGTAAGGCTAAGCTCCGCCCCCTATAAGTTATAGTACGTTGGAATTCAGCCAAAGGTTTTCTATTTGATTAAAAGTGTGGATAACATCAAAATAACAAGAGGCCCAAGGGCCACATCGCTCACCTGAGCACTGTGGCTAGGAAAAAAGGAAAAATCAGTTTAGTATTGAAAAGCTTAAATGCATAAGTGGTCCCAACCTACCCTAAAAATGGAGTGGGGGGTGGGGGGGGGGGGTGGGGGGGGGTGGTCGTCATGATTTGAACAAACTTGAATCTACACTATCTGAGGATGCTTCCGTATAAATATGACAAACCGTGGCTTTGCTGTTCTTGAGATTTTTAAAGATTTTTCCTATATATTCCTATGTAAAACTTTGATCGTCCATTGTGGCCCCACCCTACCCCCAGGGGTCATAATTTTAACAAACTTGAATCTACACCACCTGAGGATGCTTCCACATAAATATGACCAATCATAGCTTTGCTGTTCTTGAGAAGAAGATTTTTGAAGATTTTTCCTATGTACACCTATGTTAAACATTGATCGTCCAATGTGGCCCCACCCTACCCCTGGGGGTCATGATTTGAACAAACTTGAATCTACACCACCTAAGGATGCTTCCACATAAATATGACTAATCATAGCTTTTCTGTTCTTGAGAAGAAGACTTTTGAAGATTTTTCCTATATATTCCTATGTAAAACTTTGATCGTCCAATGTGGCCCCACCCTACCCCCGGGGGTCATGATTTGTACAAACTTGAATCTACACCACCTGAGGATGCTTCCACATAAATATGACCAATCATAGCTTTTCTGTTCTTGAGAAGAAGATTTTTGAAGATTTTTCCTATATATTCCTATGTAAAACTTTGATCGTCCAATGTGGCCCCACCCTACCCCCGGGGGTCATGATTTGTACAAACTTGAATCTACACCACCTGAGGATGCTTTCAAATAAATATGACCAATCATAGCTTTGCTGTTCTTGAGAAGAAGATTTTTAAAGATTTTTCCTATATATTCCTATGTAAAACTTTGATCGTCCATTGTGGCCCCACCCTATCCCCGGGGGTCATGATTTGAACAAACTTGAATCTACACTACCTGACAATAATTCCACATGAGTTTCATCTTTCCTGACCCACTGGTTCTTGAGAAGAAGATTTTTCAATAATGCCATTAATTTTTTGCTATTTCGTAATTATCTCCCCTTGGAGGAGGGCGTGGCCCTTCATTTGAACAAACTTGAAACCCCTTCACCCAAGGATACTTTGTGCCAAGTTTGATTGAAATTGGCCCAGTAGTTCTGGAGAAGAAGATGAAAATGTGAAAAGTTTACGACAACAACGACGCCGACGACGCCAACGCCGACGACAGACAACGGACAAATTTTGATCAGAAAAGCTCACTTGAGCCTTCAGCTCAGGTGAGCTAAAAAGTACCGCACCATGACACAAGATATCTTTTTTAATGCAAAATTAGTTTTTCATCTTTCAGTGAAATTTGCAGTGAATTATAAAAGAATATTTCTTTCCGAAATACTTCACAAGTACATGCAGTGAAATATTTATTGAAATTTAAAGACAATTGGTAATTTTCATTTATTAGTGATATTTTATTGTTTTTAATACTAGTAAAATTATATCAAAATCACCTGAACTGAAAAGAAAATTGTGTTAAAATAATGTGCTATTTTAAAAGTGAGGATATTACATGTGATTTGGTTAAAAATGTTCGGTTTTCCTTTCGCTAGAATATCGTTATTTCATTTTAATTATCCCAAGTGAACTTTGAACTGCATAGATTCAAATGGAAACACGCCTGTTCTTTAATTGTATTGACCAAAGAACTACCCATCACTTAAAACATGGACCTTGTTTTCCTATTACAGTACAAATCAGTAGGTATTTGAAAATTATTGATACATGTACTTGAAATGCCATGCCATAATGACGTCATAAATACTGCCTCTAAAATTAACGATCAAACAAGACAGAAAAATTCATGAACATGATGCCACAGTTAAATGTGGGTGCTTTCAGTACCCCAAATGTTAACAGGGCAAGTAGGTAGGCATGGTGTCATATTCCACTGAATATTATCTCCTTTATTTCTTGTGAAAAGCAGGGTCGTTTATCAATACTTTAATGCCGTTGAGCAAGCCACCTGTATAGATTTCTTGAGCAGTGGTCACCCACTGGCAGATATTGGGGGGAGGGGGGGGGGGGGCTTTTGTGACCAAAAATATACACAGATCAAAAAATCATATTTGTGTGTTGGATATTGCGTTAAAGCAATATGAGCTGCAACTTTAATGTCGGAAATTTTTGTGGCAAAATTGTAATTAACTATTTCAATGATAGAAGAAACGAAAGCAAACTTCTATTGTTCTTATTTGCGATGGAAGAACTATTAATAAGGTTTGATTGAAGCAAAATTACATTATTGTCATCCTGTACAACCTTGATTTCTTATATAATACTATACATTCCATTCTACAGAAATCTTTCTTCTGAAAAAAATTGCATACTTTATTTTAGCGTAATTGATCATAAAGGTTTGAATTACATACAGATTTATTATAACATCACATTTTAACGGCAAAATAAAATTGTCAAAAGTGCAACTCGTATTTCTTTAATTTTACATAAATTATAGCTAAAGTTAATCGAAAAACTGTTCCATAAAACACCCCAAACCTAAGAGCTTCCGGGAGTTTCGCCCCCCCCCCCCGGGCCCCCACCCAAGAGCCCGAACTGGTTGCCCTTCCTTTTTCAGGAATCCTGGAACCGCCACTGGTGGGTGATTTTTTATAACATAAATATAAACAATAAAATGAAAGAAAATAAAATGAAGAAAAAATGACATAATCCGCTTATGCGCGGGGTTTTGTACTTTTCTGCAACAGCTGCATGCAACATGAATTCCCATACTAACAACCAAAGAAAATATATTATTGTTTTAATAACACATTCTGAGAGGATATGGGGAATCATTCCTTCATCTGATGAAACTGAAAGTATATACTCTCTGCCCATTTAGATGTAATTTACATTAAAATAGGTCATATAAAAACACAAATTTTTTCATGAAAATAACTCAGAGTTCATTTAAAGTCATTTTAAGAAATCATTTCATTTTCTTTCTCCGTAGTTTTTGTTTCGTGGCCAATTGATTTTGATACTTCATCATCCTAACTCTCACTCTCACTCTAGGTTTTCTGTCAAAACTCACAAGGTCCATACATGGATTATCAATAACTGTGGAAGAATTGGCATTACTTCTGGTAAAATATATATCCCCAAACTTTGAACAATTATTAATCGTCATGATATCACTGTTGATTGAGGACGTTAAACCTATCCATTCTAGATTTTCAGTGGCATTTGCTGTCTTAAAAGTACCGTATTTGTTTTGAATATTTTGGAATTCTCTAATCTTCATAACGTTGTCTTCACTGTCCAATACACCATCAATGGTTTTCGTGCAATGGTTAAGAAATTTAATACTGTTGTTTAATGACTCCGTTTTCCTTTGCAATTCTTCTTTATATGTTTTAGTCTTGGTGGACAAATGGTCAAGAAAATCCTCTTTTAGCTTCCGTAAATGACTTTCCATATTTTTATGTAATGTTTCCACTTTTCCAGTAATTTCCTCTGCATTATCATTTATTTCTGAAATATTTCTCTCATAGGTATTTTTAGTCTCAGATAACTGAAGTTTTAAATCCTTGATACCTGTTAACAGACTTTCGAAGTGACCATTGCTTTGAAGTCTGTCAGCGGTTTGTTTGATTGTGTCAATCTCTTCACAAGATCTATGTTTCAT
The DNA here is from genome assembly GCF_033153115.1 of Saccostrea echinata. Classification (NCBI taxonomy): domain Eukaryota; kingdom Metazoa; phylum Mollusca; class Bivalvia; order Ostreida; family Ostreidae; genus Saccostrea; species Saccostrea echinata. Next base: position 12,552,498 of record NW_026889761.1, read on the forward strand.
AAAAATACAGTGAGTACAACACAAAACGTCATGGTCTCTACAATACATTTTTACTTTTTTACCTGAATGCATTTGACATTTATCTGATTCTGATGACAATAAATGAAAAAGTTTTAGTTCACCTAGTGGTACAAGCTTATGCTTTTTTGTAAGTAAAATCCGATGATGATATTTAGAACAAATTCTGCAAAGATTTTCCCGGCATTCTAAGCAAAACTCGACTGCATCTTCTTCTTCGTTTTCTCTCTTACAGGCATCGCACAACCTTGGATATACTGTATTTTCACAACTCTTTAACATGTTTAATGGAAATCTAATGGCCCACTTACTTAAATCTTCTGATGGCTCAACAGCAGGTATAAAATCGCGACATAACGGACAATGAAATCCCAGAGGTTTCACTTCTTTCCTTTCACACAAGGACAAAATGTGCTTCGATAGGCAGTCATGACAGAATGAGTGGTAACAGGGAAGGTACCGCGGTGTTTTAAAATTTTCAAAACAAATAGGACACTTGAAAGAATCTAAAAATTCATATTCTACTGACGATGCCATAGCCTTCACAAATACTCAGCAGATGTAAACTGAATGGTTATGGTACTTTGATTTGGCGTCGTTTCCGGTAACAAAGTTCAATAAACTTTTTTAATAAAAGCGAAAAGCGCATGCGCAAGCGCTTCTATTCAGCAGTTTTCATATACAGTCAATCAACGACCCCTATCGGCATGATGAATTTCTAAACATAGCATCTCAAATATTCCGGATTTTCTAAAAATAGCACCGCTGAAGTAGCGCAGTGCTATCAGGGACCTATGATCATGATAGGTCCCTGGTGCTATCATCCGTTTAACTTTACGAAGGATATAGCGGTGAAGACCAGTGAAGTTGCTCGCACATCTTTTAACAATGTTAAACATTGTCGCAATATCGGGAATGCTGTTGTAAACGAAATATTTTTAAAATAAACGACAACACAGGTTTAAAGGTTCAGCAGGTTACATTATCCAATAAATGAATAAACATTTCTATTTTTCCAACTATCTGCAGCTGCAAAATCAATGTACAAAACCTCAGTAATGTATACAATACTCTCGTGTTCATATAAAAATACAAAACACTAAAACATAAAATAGTCTCTCACAAATTAAGTATGGCTCCGTGTAAAAATCATGCAGAGGGTGATACATGGGTGGTTTCAGAATTTTTTCAAACTGTGCATGTTGGTAGAGTATGCTAAGATACTACAAAAAATAAAATGATTTTTTATCAATTCTGTGTCTGGTTGCCATGACAACAGTTAAACTGTTTTCGGTAAAACGTGACTGAAATTTCCTCTAAAAATAGGCAAAAATATCAATTATATTTCAGATGAAATTAAAAGAAAATCAGACAATAAATGAGTGGTAACAGGGAAGATACCGCGGTGTTTTAAAATTTTCAAAACAAATAGGACACTTGAAAGAATCTAAAAATTCATATTCTACTGACGATGCCATAGCCTTCACAAATACTCAGCACATGTAAACTGAATGGTTATGGTACTTTGATTTGGCGTCGTTTCCGGTAACAAAGTTCAATAAACTTTTTTAATAAAAGCGAAAAGCGCATGCGCAAGCGCTTCTATTCAGCAGTTTTCATATACAGTCAATCAACGACCCCTATCGGCATGATGAATTTCTAAACATAACATCTCAAATATTCCGGATTTTCTAAAAATAGCACCGCTGAAGTAGCGCAGTGCTATCAGGGACCTATGATCATGATAGGTCCCTGGTGCTATCATCCGTTTAACTTTACGAAGGATATAGCGGTGAAGACCAGTGAAGTTGCTCGCACATCTTTTAACAATGTTAAACATTGTCGCAATATCGGGAATGCTGTTGTAAACGAAATATTTTTAAAATAAACGACAACACAGGTTTAAAGGTTCAGCAGGTTACATTATCCAATAAATGAATAAACATTTCTATTTTTCCAACTATCTGCAGCTGCAAAATCAATGTACAAAACCTCAGTAATGTATACAATACTCTCGTGTTCATATAAAAATACAAAACACTAAAACATAAAATAGTCTCTCACAAATTAAGTATGGCTCCGTGTAAAAATCATGCAGAGGGTGATACATGAGTGGTTTCAGAATTTTTTCAAACTGTGCATGTTGGTAGAGTATGCTAAGATACTACAAAAAATAAAATGATTTTTTATCAATTCTGTGTCTGGTTGCCATGACAACAGTTAAACTGTTTTCGGTAAAACGTGACTGAAATTTCCTCTAAAAATAGGCAAAAATATCAATTATATTTCAGATGAAATTAAAAGAAAATCAGACAATAAATCACATTAATGTTTATTTCTCAATATTTACATTTCCAAATATTTTTTTTTAAGATTCTTTCCAAATTAGAATGCTGTTCATTTTCTCATGAACTACCATGGATCAGCATGAATATAGATCTCCATTGTTACGTCATAATACCGTGCTTGACGTCAAAACGTGCAAACTGTTTTGCTTCAAAAATGACAGTTGAATGGTGAAATTTGTGGTAACTCATCAGAAAAATAATGTAAATATAAGAAATGAATTCAATTTTTGAAGATTCATGAGGACATGAACTACGACGCTTCACGCCGGCATATTTCATGAAGCGCGTTTTTCTCATTAAAATACAGTCGCCCGCGTGGCGCAGTGGTTAGAGCGTCTGCTCTAGAGTCGCGGAGTAAGGAGTTGATCCTTACGTCGCGGGTTCGAATCCCACTGTGGGGCGGGGAAACCTGTTCTTCGGATGAGACCGTATAAACCGAGGTCCCGTGTCGCAGTAGGTGCTGGCACGAAAAAGATCCCTCACTGCTCAATGGCCGTAAGTGCCGAGTATAGGACAAAATTTGCAGCTCTCCACCGGCAAGTGGTGGCGTCTCCATATGAGTGAAAAATTCTCGAGAGGGACGTTAAACAACATACAAACAAACAAACAAACATTAAAATAAAGCCCAGATAGTAACTTTTCATAATTAATCAAAATATTTCCATGTCCAGTAAAATGTTCTAATTTTTAGCTGAAAAAGGGAGATTATCCATATTGACAAAAACAGCAAAATATCAATTTTATTAAGGATTTTCAGCTATCAAAAAATTAAAAAAAAAACCAACAGCCAAACCAAAAGGCCATGCTAGTTTCATAGACACCATACCCTATATCAAATAAATAATAAAAACATTTTTGTGCAAATGATTATTATTTTCCCAAAATGATTGATGAGTGCATCAAAAAATGACAATTTCACTTTTTTGTCACAGTCCAATGTATGCCATATATGTATGCATGTAAAAGGAAATTGACATTTCAACATAATTTCTTTACATTTCCAAACTCAAATACAACACAATTATTTACTTATCTTAATTAATCTAAATGTTTTCATGACCAGTAAGATGTTCCAATTTTAAGCTGGAAAGGGAGATAATCCATATTAACAAAAACAGTAAAATATCAATTTTTTGAGGATTTTTAGCTATCAAAAAATTATAAAAAAAAAAAAAAAAAAAAAAATCAAAAGCCAAACCAAAAGGTCATGCTTATTTCATAGACACCATACCCTATAGCAAATAAAATTATAATAAAAACATTTTTGTGCAAATGATTATTAATTTCATAAAACGATTGACGAGTTTCATACAAAAAATGGCAAATTTCCTTTTTTTTTTTTTTTTGTTACAGTACAATATATATGCCCTATACACATACCATGCATATATTTAAGGAATGTTTTTAAGTTTTGTGTGAGTTATTGGTGTGTATATCACACAGACTTGTCACGTAGGCATATTTCATGAAGAGCGCTAGCGCTTCATGAAAAATATGCCTATGTGCAAGTCTGTGTGATTTACACACCAATAATTCACACTAAACTTTAAAACATTCCTTATATTTACATTTTACAAATTTAAAAGCACCAATAATATACTCAATATTTGAATTTCTGGCTGCCCTATATCGGCATATTTTTATTAACGTCTCTGTAGCCTCATTGTGACGTCATTTTAGCGCGAGTTTCACCGTGTATATTTCTACGCGTGAGTATACACAAAAATGACTTTCAAATTAATTTCACAGTTGGCATAGCATTTAAACACAGCAAATGTAAATATATGCATGTAAAAATAGATTGACATTTCAAAACAATTTCTCAATTTTCCAATTTGAAATACAACACAATTTTACTTTTCATTAAATTAATCAAAATATTTTCATGACCAGTAAATTTAATTTCTTTTCGTTAGCATAAGTGAATTATTTTATATGTAGAGTGTTCGATATGTTTTCTCTTAAGCGTATGAATTAGATATGCGCTTTAATATGTGAGTAAAGTGTCTTGGGTATTTAAACAGTTGTTTGCCGATTCTATTCATTCGAGTTCATATTCAGCTATGAAATACAATGTTCGAAGAAAATCAGCACGAGCAAATAACAACAGAGAGAAATAACGACAGTAGAACGGATAAAGAAAATGACATTTCTATTTCTATAGAAGAGGCCTTATCCTTGTTCACAGGCAGACTCAAAAATGCATTAAACGACGAACAGGCTCACATGAGACAGGAGCTTGAGGACAGAGTTTCAGAAATTCGCAGGAGCTTTATTCTTAACAAAACGGAAGACAAAAATACTTTCAAATATACTGGTTGCAAGACTCAGTTTGATTTCAATCAAAACAGAATTGCTGAATTGGATTTGGTAGACGAATACTTGAAGTTTTGGAGAATTGAAGACGCAAAAGAAGTTATCAAGTCAGCCAGAGACAAATTGACAGAGAGGAATACGCACGTGCGTATTGCGGACAAGTATGGTTGGGATACATTGGACGAGTATTTGGGCGATAATTTGGTGGATGGTCCTGACGAGGCAAATAAACTTAGGAAAGCAGAGTCCAGGGCAGTCAAGCGTAGAAAGGAGAAAGCTGACAAAAAGCCATACGATAGAAACGGGGGCGCAATTATGCGGAACGATCTTTTTCGTCTCAACAATCCAGAAACTAAGCAGACAGCATTTCTCTCAGTACACAACAAGAAACTTTATTCGCCCGTGGTCAGCACCGACACAAGTTACCACATCTAGATTCCCCTTCGCTAAACCCACAGTCTGTTTCTATTGCTTCGAGGAGGGACACGTGTCAACCCAGTGCCCTCTTAAGATTCCAGGAAGAGTGTCAGTTCCAACGGCCACAATTACCAGTGACAGAAAAGAAAAGAAATCAAAGTAAAGAAATAAATGAAATGGTGAGCATTTTTTTCTGACATATGTAAATGTAAAGCTGAAGTTAAGGGCAGTGTTCGAAATGTTAAAGGTAGATTAAGAGAACATGTATATTTTTGGAAAAATGTTCTTAGAGCTAGCGATACAGTGTGCAATATTGTTTTTTTTCTGGATATATTGTACCTTTTTATCAGTATCCTGAAGCTAAATTGTGCAGCAACAACAACTCAACTCAGCAAAGCAGCATTCTGGTTTTGTAAGTAACAGTAATGATGAATAATTGTTGAACAAGAGCATGGTTATAAAGGTTAATGAAGTTCCGCATGTGGTACTGAGTAAATCCTCTGACGGTTTCGGTAAACACTAAAGGTAAAGAACGCCTTATTTTGGATTTAAGGCATGTAAATCAGTATGTTATAAATTATAAATTCAAACTTGAAGGTGTTAAAGAGGCCTTAGACTTTGTGCAAAAAGACGGTTTTATGTTTAAATTTGATCTGTCATCAGGTTACCATCACATTGATTTACATCCTTCAATGTACAAATATTTTGGTTTTTCTTGGAAAGGCTATTTTTATGTATTTACTTCTTTACCATTCGGCTTTTCCTCAGAGCCATTTATTTTTACTAAAGTTCTGAGGAATTTAGTCAGATTTTGGAGAGAACGAAGTATTTACATTATTGTTTATTTGGATGATGGATTTAGTTTTTCAGATAGTTATGCAAATTGCGAGTATTCAGCTGCGAAAGTATATGACACACTGATTAAAGCTGGTTTTGTTATTAATACAGAGAAGTCTGATTGGAATCCACTAAAATCCTTGGTGTGGCTTGGATTTATGTGGAACATGCACGAAGGTTCATTGGTTTGAACATATTTTATTGTATAAATAATATACAAATGGTTTGAACACAAGTTCTAACAACTTACGAGGTTCTCACCATAAATGGCTACAACTGTCAAGGTCTATATATAGAAAAAAAATATTGATATACAAACATGTTTGTTTTAAACATACATTAATTACATGATAAATATCTAACTAACTAGAGTTTTAGTGTAAGGCTGTTATAATTAATTGAATCTGCCAGAATCTCTTATAAATTTTTGTACAGATTGAAAATATATTTATTGATTTCAACATTTTGTGACTCATCTCCCCACAGAAGAAGGTGACAATAATATTCAATTTAATGTTTGGTTTAATAAGACACAGTAGGTTTCTAAATAGTTCCTCTCTAGCATGTTGATATTTATTACATACAAAAAAGAAATGATATGGGTCTTCTGGTGTACCACATGAACAATTAGGACTCTCAATAATGTTTCTTCTATAAAGATAATAATCTAAAATACAGTTATGTCGTAATTTAGTATGTATGATACTAAGTCGTCTGTTACCATAACAGAAATAAGGAGGTGGGTCTGCTGGTTTTTTATGTATTTTGTTTTTGAAACTACTAAAAGTTGAGCTGTTTCTTTTGGTAATACTAAAACTATTCCATTGGATTACTGTATCAGGAACAAAAGATTTCTTAAATATTTCGAGTCTGCATCTAGGAATAGTGTAGTCATCTCGATTACATGTGTTGTAATTTGATTCAACACTCCTTATTGAGGGAAAAATACTTTTTAAATTATCAGGTACCAAACTGTGATGTACTTTAAACATGGCATTTAGTTTTCCTACTTTACGCCTCTCTGCGAGAGGTTCCCATCCTGTTTCTAAATATAATGCATCTCTTGAGGCTATAATGGGTAACCAATTATTCTCGCAGCATAAAGCTGCACCTTTTCTAATTTTTCAACATCTTGTAGAGAGCATCCATCCCAAACTACAGAACAATATTCAAGCAGTGGTCTAATAAAAGTTATGTACATTTTAGATAGTGTGTTTCTACCAATGTTCTATTTTAGCTTTTTAGGAGGCCTAATCTTTGGTAAGCCTGTTTAACTATATTGTCTATATGTTCAGAACAACTGAGATTTTGGCTCAATAGTAGTCCTAGATGTTTATGAGAGTTTATGTATTCTAATTAACATCGTTGAAATTGTAGTTTAGGAAGATAATAATTAGATCTTAATGTAAAAAATAATGCTTTTGTTTTGGATGGGTTGAATTTCATAAGCCATTTGGAAGACCACCTATCAAGAATTTCTAAATCGTGATTCAAGATATATTCAATAGTTGCAACATTATATGAGGAACATTGCAACGAGTTGTCATCTGCAAACAATCTACATAATGAAATCATGTTTTCTGACACATCATTCACATAAATCAAAAAAAGTAAAGGACCAAGAACTGATCCTTGTGGTACACCAGCATTAATGTTTCTACTAGATGAAAAAATATCTTTATACATAACTTTCTGCCTTCTATTACATAAGTAACTCTCAAGCCAGGTAAGAATGTTACCACAAAAACCGTACGTCTTTAATTTAAAAAGTAAACCTTTATGCCACACTCTGTCGAACGCTTTGGACAGATCGCAAAATACCATGCAACAAAATTTTCCTTCATCGATATTCTTAACAATGCTGTGATAAGTTTCAAGTAATTGGTAAACAGTTGAGTGACCTGGCAAAAAACCTGCTTGAAATTTGTAAAATAAGTTATTTTGATGAAAGTAATTGTACACATGTTTAAATATAATTCTTTCCATAATTTTACTATAAAGCAACTCAACAATGATACCGGTCTGTAATTAGTTGCTACAGAAGGATCATCTTTTTTAAACAATGGTAATACATGAGCGAGTTTCCATTTATCTGGGAATACATTTTCTGCCAGCGACTTATTAAACAACAAACATAGCGGTTTAGAAACAGAATACATAGTAGATTTTAACGTTTTGTGGCTTATTGCATCAGGACCTATTGCTTTATTAACAGGAAGTATTGATATTATATCAATAATTTCTTGCTCAGTAATTAATATATATCACTCAGTGTATCATTGCATAAGTAATACAGTTCAGGTAATTGGTTTTGTGAGTCATCCACATTAGATATATAGAAGAAAAATACTTATTTATCTTCATCTGAGAAAGCTTTGTTTTCATCTCCGCTGTCAGAAATGTATTGTATAGGTGGGATATCTTTATTTGATTTTACATGAAAAGCATCTCTCAGCAGCTTCCAGTATAATTTAGTATTGTTAACACTCGCATCAGACAACTGAAGGTCAATATTGTCATAATAATTCGATAACGCGTATTTTTTCATGTTGTTAACTTGATTTCTGAGTTTTCGATATTTAGCCCTATCAGCTTCATTTTTCGTTTTTCTTGCTATTTTATGTAGTCTGTTGCGTATTATTATATGTTTTCTAAGAACCGAGTCAAACCACGGTTTGTCCTTAGGACGAATAGTGACCGACTTTTCTGGAACACATTTTCTTACAGACGATAAGAAATGAGTAGTAAAGTTTTCCGTAGCAGTGTCGACATCTTGCAATTGGACGTTGTTTATTAAATTGTCCCAATCGCAGTCGTTAATTAAGGAATTAAGTTTCTCAAGATCCGCTTCTTTATACAGCCATACATTGCGCTTGTACGCATGATTAATTTTGTAGTTCAAGGTAAGACACACATAAGTTGCTCTATGGTCGCTAAGATTCACGCTTACATTTAAAGTTCCCGACTCTGTTACGTCTACGCTTTGTGTAGTAAATATTGGGTCAATAAAGTGTTCGAGAGGAATTCGTGATTCTCGTTGGCTCGCTGATTCTGTTGATAAGATTACAATTGGATATTATATCATATATGATATGTGTGTGAGGAGTGCTTAGAAGATCAACATTTATATCGCCAACAATTATGATTTTGTCAGAAAGCTCACCTATTTTGTCTAAAGACCACGAAAAGTTTCTCCAAAAAGTGGAATCTGCGTGCGGAGGACGGTAGACACAACATAAGAAAAGTTGAGAGGTAGGATTATCAATTTCTAACAAGATAGCTTCAATATTGACAGGTTCAACATCTTTTCGTCTGTGAGCTCGAATATTGTTACTTGACAATGTGTAAATAAAGACTCCGCCTCCGAAAGAGTTTCGATCTTTGCGAAAAATACAATTAAAACCGTCTAAATAAATATCACTATTCAAAATGTCGTCGAGATGCGTTTCAGTGAAGCACACAATATCAAATTCATTTACTATGGCTTTAAGTGGGTCAATTTTGTTCCTGAGACTTCGAATATTTAGGTGTAAAATGTCAAGGACACTGTCATAAATAGGGCCTGGATTTGTTTCTATATCACCAGATATTAACAAAATAAAAGCAAAAAATTGCATGAAAAAAGTTATGTGTATAGACAGAATGTTACCAACATAAAAACTTTTCAAAAGACATTTTCGAGTCACTTGATGGAATAAGTTCAAAATATCACGCAGTGTAAGAAAAACAAAGATTGACGAGCAAGTTACACACCTACACACAAAGTAAAAAGTTCCTATTGCTGCGCGATATTGCTCTATGCTGTTACCCATTGTCTATAATGTCACGTCTAAGGACATTGTATTTGCCGCAAAACGGAAAATTATGTAAAAAATGTACACGATATGCATAAGGTCTAAGAGTTGAGTTTGTTTGTTTGTAATAAATGTGTTGACAGTTGTAGATATATAAAACTGTGGATGTGTTAAAAGCAAAAAATTTGAAACAAATAAACAGCATTTCACATACAAACAGAAAAAATATGAACAAAAACAAAAGAAAATCTACAATACAAATTTGATTGGGAAGCGACTCATCTACAAGTGAGTTCCCAAACAATACATGACAATATATCAGGATATAAGACAACGTAATGACATGCAACATTCAAAACTGATATAATTATGTACAAGGGTCCGCAATAAGTGAATACTTTAAATTAACTGGGATTGATATAGTTATATCTGTGAATTGCCCACTATATCTATAATTGCACTGATGAAATGTTTAATTTTGTGATACAACGGGTTGATGGTTGATACATATCTAGGAATTGGCTGTATCGGCGGCTCTTGTGCTGTCCACCGGTTCGTCTTTATTATTTTTTACAACGTCGGAGAACGAGTTACGTTTGGTTTGATCACTGATAGCTGGTTCGCTTGTTTCGTCCGTGTCTGTTTCACAGTCACTGTTCACTTGTTCGTTAGTGTTAAGTGCGTCTAGGTCATCTTGTGACTGAATAGTCAATTTTGCCGTCTGTAGTCCAGCATCCCTTTATTATCTGGTTTCGCAGCGCCTGTCTAGCTTTGGCATATAGGATTGCACGCCGCTGAGTAAGGGCTTCATTGATATAATTTTGTAACCATTGTCTTGATTTGTTTTGAACCCTTTAAGGTTGGATTTGTTTTTGTAAATTGTAGCTTTGTCATTATACCGCACAAACCGAACTATGATTCGGTTGATAGTTCCTTGAGAATACAATTTTTTATTTCGGGTTTGTCCAGTATAATGCTTGTGGCCTGTTTAAGTAGTTCTTTGTTACCAGATAGATTGTCTAAAAGGTTACTGAGCTCAACCAGGTCTTGTGAAAGATCAGAATCTGAATTTGAACTAGGTCTGAATCTTTTCGATGACTTAGGTTTATGTGATGACTCTTGAGTAGAGAACAGGATAGAAGAGGAAGGATCAGAATGAATATTTGATGATTTGTTACCTCTATTGCCTCTGTTTGAGCTTTTATTTGTTGAATAGCCTCTTCCACCCATCATTAATTTTCATACGATACACACAGATTTAACATAGAATCGCACAGTCACAAATTGATTTGGGTTTGCTAACAAAACACAAGTAAACACAAGTAAACTCGTTTGTATTTGTAAGCGATGATGCCGTTTGTACTTGTAGTGAACTGTACTCAACGGTGACCGTTGACCATTTCAACAACATTTAGGCTTTAAAATACCAGTTTTAGCATCTGTGTCTTGACTTTTCTGATCATATACAGTTACAAGATACATTTGTTACCTGTGACACTGATTCACTATGTGATCCATGATTTTCCTTTTGAAAAATTCACATATTTTACGGACCGACAAAAACTGTCGCCTACACCATGTCGTCACGTGACCAAGGTTCATTAGAATTACAAAAATTCAAAGTAGATGATCTTATTGTTTTAATAGATCAAATTGTAGATAATAATTTTTTCACATCGCAAGAGATTTAGCAAAAATTACAGGAAAAATTGTGTCATTTTTTGAAAGTTTGAGTTCTGTGTGTAGGTTCATAACGCGGCAAATGCATTTAGTTATTTATTTCAGAAAGTCTTGGGACGCAGTTTTCATAATGAACAAAGAAGCAACTGTAGAAATGAATTTTTGGAAAATAAATTGTAAACATTTACCTTTTAAGAAAATTTTCAATAATTATGTTTTGCCAGAAAAACTGCTTTATACAGATGCAAGTGACCATGCAGGAGCAGGATACTGTGTGGAAATTCTGGGGAAAATTGTACACAAGAGATGGTCAGAAGAGGAAGCACAAAAGAGTTCCACCTGGAGAGAATTAAAAGCAATTGAAATGACTTTAGAAGCTTTTAAGGTAGAACTTGTAGGTAAAAATGTTAAACTACATACAGACAATCAAAATGCTGCGAGAATTATTGAGGTTGGAAGCATGAAATCAGAATTACATGTTCTTGCATTTTCTATATTTCTATATTTAAGATTTGTACGTTGTTCAGAATATCATTAGAAGTTTGTTGGATACCAAGAAAATGTGATTGCGAATTTTTTCAGCAAAATGTACGATGCAGATGATTGTTTAATAAAAGGTGGGGTCCTTTTACTTGCGATTTGTTTGCAAATTCCTTCAATTTCAAGGTAAAGAAGTTTTATTCAAAATTTGCGGACAGTATGTCTGCTGGAGTTGATACTTTTACATTTGATTGACAATAACTGGATTGTTCCTCCGGTTAGATTTGTTTCCAAAGTAATAGCTCACTTGATTGCATGTAAAGCTAGAGGGGTGTTGGTTGTACCTAAATGGACGTCATCTCCCTTTTGGTTATGTATAGTAAATACAGATGGAACATATATAAATTTTTTGTTAAAGAGTATATAGAATTTGAAAATCCTTCAAGATTTTTTGTCAGAGGTTCACAGCGGAATAGTGTTTTTCGTGAAAGAAAGGTTGTTTTCAATGTGATTGTAATGAGAATAGATGCCAGTGGGAGATAAAGTAGAATCATTTACAGTGAGAATTCAAGTTTAAAAGTGACTGCTAATTAAGAGCTTATATACTATATACTATATGTTAAAGCCGTTTGGCATCTAGGTGAGTTTTTATATAATATTGTATATGTTTGACACATCTACGTGTGTTATATATACTATGTTTTACACGGCTATGTGTGTTATAAATACTACGTTTGACATGACTATGTGTGTTATATATACTACATACACATCTACGTGTGTTATACATACTATACGTTCAAATGACACATCTACGTGTGTTATTAGTCCCCTACCGGTGAAACCGGAGGGGACTATAGGTTTCCTCTGAGTCTGTCCGTCCGTCTGTCTGTCTGTCTGTCTGTTTGCCCACTTGGTTTCCGCACTTTTCTTCTAAATGCTTGCAGATATTGAGCTGATTTTTGGTATGTGAGTGTATCTTGATGAGTTATAGATTAAGTTTGCATTTTGTTCCGCTTCATTGATTTTTGACTGAATTATGGCATTTTCAATTTTTAACGGGAACCAGATTACACTTGCCGGTAGGGGACTAGTATTGCTAATGCAATACTCTCAGAATGCTTGTTTATACTATGTTTGACACATCTACGTGTGTTTATGATATTGTGAGTCCATCTACTGTGTACAATGTATTTATCTGTATTTGATGATTTAGAAAGTCTCTGAGAATTTAATCATTTCGAAGTTCATTATTTTTGTTGTTTTTTTTCAGGAGTTATCTTCATCCACTTCTCAATGGACCAATTTAGAGAAGATTAAGGTCGACTTTCCCGTGTTAGCTCCTTTAGTAAGCGAAGTTAAGAACATAGTACGGGCAAGTAAATCTGAAAATACCAACAAACAGTACGATTTTTATTTCAAGAAATTTACAGATTGGTGTTACTGCTATAAATTTTCTGCTCTTCCTGCGATGTTTGTACAGTTGTTTTGTACCTTTCATTTTTAGTACAGAAAAATGTTTCAGTGTTCGTTTTGAATTTAAATTTTTTCAGTATTTCTTGGAAACCTAATTTTCATTTAACGAAGAATCCATGCGAGGAAAAATTTGCTGTGTTTACCTTTGAGGGTGCAAGGAGAATTTTATCAAAACCAGTTAAAAAGAAAGAACCAATTACGGCTTAAATTATGCAAAAAATGTATGATTACTTTGGTACATTTTCTGATTCGTTTAAGTTAAGAAATTACTGTATGTTTAGTTTGGCTTTTGCAGGTTTTTTGAGATTTAATGAATTGGTAAACATAAGATTTTCAGACATCAAATTTTGTGCTTTACATGACAATACATGTAGAAATTTTTATTCCAAAAAGTAAGACAGACATTTTCAGGAAAGGAAACAAGTTGTATATAGCAAGAACTAATAATGATACTTGTCCCGTCGTTTGTCTTGCAAGATACATTCGGGTAGCTAAGATAAGCAGAAAAGAAGAATTTCTGTTCAGAGCATTGCAATCTAAGCTTGATTCAAATTGCCTGAGTACGTGTAACAAACCAATTTCTTATTCCAGAGTACGAGAATTGTTTAGGTCTGTTTTAGATACAATTGGTTTAGAAAAAGAAAAGTTTGGGTTGCATTCCTTGAGAAGTGGAAGCAACTTCTGCAGCTAACAACTCGGTGTCAGACAGATTATTTAAACTTCATGGACGGTGGAGATCTGAAAATGCAAAAGACGGTTTTGTACAAGATGATGTTAAGTCTAGGTTGTCTGTTTCTTTCAATTTAGGAATTTAATACAAACGCTTTGTGGTTCGAGTTGAGTATATAACTCATAACTAATAAATGTTTTGTTTATTTTGAATTTGTTCTTTTTCAATTATGGTTCAGAAAAGAAATGTTTTATTTGCGGATGAGCAGAGTGAAGGAGAAAATGATTTAATTTCTTTTCGTTAGCATAAGTGAACTATTTTATGTGTAGAGTGTTCGATATGTTTTCTCTTAAGCGTATGAATTAGATATGAGCTTTAATAATTATGTGAGTAAAGTGTCTTGGGTATTTAAACAGTTGTTTGCTGATTCTATTCATTCGAGTTCATACTCAGCTATTAAATACAATGTTCGAAGAAAATCAGCACGAGCAAACTGAATTATTTAACTGTTATTTTGATATTACATTTTCTATCGTTGTAGAATGTTAAGTTTTCACGAAGATGATAAGTACCGTCCTTGATCTACGATTTATATTTTCAAAGGATGATATTAATTTCAGAATTGTATATTATAAGTAAAATTAATGGATATCTTAAGAATTGTCCATTAAATCTTAAATATAGATTAAGATTTCTCCATCGGAATCTGCTGCGGAAGTCTTTATACATGTATATAAAATCTAAAATTGTACATTATAGAACGGAAAAAAAAACAGAGAAATATTTTGTGTAGAGCTGAGTATATAACTCATAAAAGCTGAGTATATAACTCATAACTAATAAATGTTTTGTTTATTTTGAATTTGGTCTTTTTCAATTAAGGTTCAGAAAAGAAATGTTTTATTTGCGGATGAACAGAGTGAAGGAGAAAATAAATGTTCTTATTTTAAGCTGAAAAGGGAGATAATCCATATTTACAAAAACAGTATTAAATCCAATTTTTGAGGTTTTTTACAGCCTTTAACTTTTTTTTTAAATCCAACAGCCAAATCAAAAGGTCATGCTTGTTTCATACACACCATACCCTATGGGTATGATATATAGGGTATTATACAAGAATTGAAATTGCATCTATTCATTAATTTATTTATCTATTTATTTATTTATTTATTTATTTTTTATTTATTTATTTATTTTTTTTTTTTTTTTTTTTTTTGGTTTTGGTTTTTTTTTTTTTTTTTTTTGGTTTTTGGTTTTTGGTTTAATATATTGATCCAACAACCATCGAGGGACAATATTTACTTCCTTCTTTAGGATCAGTGAATGCATACACCTAGGAAAGCTAAACCATTGTAATGTCCTCAAAAACAGAAATAATTGTATAATATACAACTTGAGTTTTATTTTTATGATAATATGAAAATCATTTTATGTTTCCCTCTTGGTTACGCCTTTCAATATACACCAAAAGAATTTTGACCGAATTTTTAGTGCATGCAATTACATGTATTAATTAAATGAATGATATTTTTTTTACACATCATTACCAAGTCATCTGCTTGTTTTGCATTCAATTGTACCAGTTTATCCCACATCAAAATTATTAATTACCGGTACATGTATCAAAATCATTTATTGATAGATGTAAACAAAATTTTAATAGTTTACATCTTTGTAAGATAAGCAATAATACTGAACAGAATATCACTAATCTCTGATGCTCCTCTTTTGTAGTAACTTACTATCCTTTGTTTATTTATGAGTCTCTTCTAGTGAAATATAAAACTGTAATCTAAAAGTGCTTAAGAGCCATGGGTGATGAGAGTCCATGTCTGATTATCTTTATCCAAAGTACCAGCATTGAATCCATTCTTTGAACTCTAATCTTTGTTATTCCTAAAATAATAGTTACATATATTTATCATTTACCACTTAAGAACTCATTGTTCTACGTTGATTTAAAGGTATTAAAGGGTTTTTTGAATTTATAAATTACTTTACATGGAATCTCAAGTTTATGTAATGCAGTAATTTCATGTAAAATCTCAAATGGTTGCATGTGCATGGCATATAGTCCCCCACCTTTGGAGTCATTAGTTGGTGATGTGCAATGATGTTTTTCTTGCTGTCTTAAAAATACTGTCAGCTTTTCCTTCATAACCATGATGCAAGCCATCTTGCGCATCTGTGAAAATGATATAGGGTTTTATTTCAAAAGTATATAATTCAAATTACTAATTTATGAAATATCTTTACTATATTTTCTATCATTTATGTCTCAGGTTTTAACCACATTACAATTTAAACGTAACCAGTTATGAATTCTGTAATCTTTCTACTGATTAAATTAAAACTGCAAAATCAAATACTCTCACAGTACCTGTTATAAAACACTTTTGGGTCTTCCCTTTTCATTCTATCTCTTCAGTCAAACAAGTTCTTGATCATTCTGAAGAGCAACAAGGAATATTTTTCATCTAGATTTATATGCAATGTGACGAACGTACATAGAGAGAAAGAGAAGGAGAGAATAGGTATAAAGAATCTAAATATACCTATTTAACAACCCTAAATTAAATTTACCTAGTGATTACAAAGCACAGTACACTGTTTTCCAAATACACTAGCCTGATTAAAGATATTGTTGGGCCAGTAAAATGTATGTCAGGAATAGCTTGACAAGACTAATAGAATTTTCAGTGACATATCTTTTACAAATTATACCATCAGTAATGTTAAAAAATGTGCATAAACAGCCTTGTATGAAAAATTATATATTTATTAAATAAATCAAACTTTATCTGTTGTTTTTATATCTTGGTTGATTTTTTTTTCTGTCCATACTTGATTTTGTGATTTAGTTATCATTTCTGATTAGTGCCATGTTGATGGGTAGAGCAAACAAGAGGCCCATTGGCCACAATGCTCACCTGAGTCAATATCTTCATCAGCAGATTTTTCTAATATATTTTCGTATGTAAAACTTTGATCCCCATTGTGGTCCTACCCTATCCCAGGGGTTCGTGATTTCAACAGATTTGATTCTACACTACTTTAAGATTCTTCAATATATACATGTATCTGTATGACTAATCATGGTTTTACTGTTCTTAAAAAGAATTATCGCTATCTAGTGGAAACTTTGATAATAATGTAGCTCAATAAAAATGAATACGTCAGAAGCATAATGCAATAATGTTTTAAAATTTTATTTGTTTTGAATCTAGCTTAAATATGATTTACAAAAAAAGTTCTAAAAAAATTATTATTCTACCCTTTAAACACCAATTATTCATATTTTGTAACAGTTTTGGCATTTCTATAATTGTAGTTGCCAATCTTTATATGTCTGTATGTTTCTTTTCAAGAGATTCCCTTTTCTATGTGCAAGATTAGGTAATTGAGGATGCCTTAAAATGTTGTTACTTAATCAGGTGAGACAATAGAAGACACGGTTAGACGTGAGGTTGAGGAAGAGAGTGGTGTAAAAGTAGGTCGTGTCGACTACCACTCCAGTCAACCGTGGCCTTTCCCTGCTTCATTGATGTTAGGAACTATAGCATATGCTAAAACAGAGGATATAAAGGTTGGTATCATCATGTGACAGTGCAAAAGAAAATATGGGGGTTGAATTGTGAGATTTCTGGTGTACAAATTGTAGTTGAAATTTTTTATTTCTATTGTATCAATACTATAGTCACTGGTATTCACTTTTTAAGACGTCCACCAATAAGTTTTTTACTCTTGGGATGTGATGTCAAGATGTTTTAACTACAGTCTCAAATATTGATATCTTGAATACCATGGATATGTCAAAATGAAATGGAAGTTTCAACCATGTGTTTTTTATTTGGGGGGGGGGGCAGTTTTAACCTTTGTGTCTCCAGGTTTTTTTCTCAGTCCAGTCAAGTTTGAGATAAGAATTTTTGATTGTGCTACTTGTGAGATGTTTTGAAAAAAATCTTACCTTTATGATGTAGATAGATGAAGATGAAATGGAGGATGCTCGATGGTTTAGGAGACCAGAGGTTGTCCAGATGTTGACACATCAACAACCTCACGGATTGTATGTCCCCCCAGAGCAGGCTATAGCACACCAGATTATTAAATCCTGGGTCAGAAACACTGCCAACTCTAATCTTTAGTGAATCTGTTAGAAATTTTTTCCACATTTATAATCCTAATCCATAAACAGAATCATATTCAGATGGACATACATGTACCTCATATTTATACATAATTGAATGGTGTTTTTTTATTTTAATTTTTTTTGTTTTATTTTCATTTTTTTACCCTGTGATTTTTAATGTGAACCAAACTCATTAAAAAGTTTTAGAAATATGATAAATTTTGTTTTGATATAAAGATAAAGGAATAATAAAAAGCTGCACTGTCACACAATACATATACTTACAGTACACAAGTAAAAAAAAACAACTCAGGGTGGTGCATTTATTGACATTTTGTGGGAAATATTTATGATTGTATGTATATGAGTTGTAAATACATGGCTAGTACATGTAGCAACAGACGTTATGCTAATTTCAGGTATAACAATGCATTCTCTAGCATGAGAGGTTCCTTGCCAACCCCATGGCTTTGTAGTGTAACAACAGTTACTGTAGTCATAAACTATCTACACAACAACAGACTGAGAGTCAGCCTGGATACTATAACTGTTGCATTCTGTGTCCCAAACTAAAAATTAATTATTATTCTTCCTGTCAGATTCTCTCTATATAGTCAATACCCAACTATTTTCGCATAGTGTTCTAAGGATTTATGTAGCGTAAGCACACCGCCAAAATATTACACAGCTTCTTTTTCTGAAGACAATCCGACAGCGCCTGACCTGGATTTGAACCCGGGCCCCCTGAATCTCCAATCAGGTACTTTACCAACTGAGCTATCTGGCCAAAGGCGATCGAACCCGTCTGACCGCCACATTTTAAAATTCTCTCCCATTACATTTGGTGCCGTACCAATGCCCTGGACGTGACAGGTGAAAGACCTGCAAGGGAAGAGCGTGTGTTGATGTCTTTGGAGAGGGAATGTGGCGGTCAGACGGGTTCGATCGCCGGTGGCCAGATACCTCAGTTGGTAGAGCACCTGATTGGAGATTCAGGGGTCTCGGGTTTGAATCCCGGTTTGGTCCGTCGCATTTTCTTCTCTAACGTTAAATAATGTATATAAAGGTACTAGTAGTTTCATATATTTGGCATATTTTTTTCATGTAACTCTTCCCTCTTTAATCAACTTAAATTCTTGAGACTATCTGTACATAATACCTAACTGCATAAAACATTCAAAAAATATTATGACGTATACATGTAGCATAAGGTGATGTCACAATAAGGGTTTAACAAGTTAATCACCATAAGGGGTGATAAACGATATTGACATTCAACAGGTTTGCTTATTAAGTGTGAGAAAAGCTACGGCATTCAAAACACCATAACACGGACAGGGGGTCAAAAGGTTATTCAAAACACCATAATACGGACAGGGGCTCAAAAGGTTAAAGTATGCATTTTATTTTGACGTCACGAACGTTGAACGCCGTGGAAGTGCAACGTCATAAGCGAAAATCAAAATCAAACACCTTTGCAATCAAGGCAAGGAGTTAAAAAATGTAAATATAAGCATTGAATCATTATTTTTAGCTCACCTGAGCTGAAAGCTCAAGTGAGCTTTTCTGATCACCTGTTGTCCGTCGTCCGTCTGTCTAGCTGTCTGTCTGTCCGTTCGTCTGTAAACTTTTCACATTTTCAACTTCTTCTCACGAACCACTGAGCCAATTTTAATCAAAGTTTGTACAGAGCATCCTTGGGTGAAGGGGAGTTTAAATTGTTAAAATGAAGGGCCAATCAAGAAAAGACAGAAATAGGGTGGGGTCGTCAAAAAATCTTCTTCTCAAGAACCACTGGGCCAGAAAAGCTGAAACTTACGTGGAAGCATCCTGGGGTAGTGTAGATTCTAAATTGTTCAAATTATGGCCCGGGGGTAGGATGGGGCCACAATAGGGAATCAAAGTTTTACATTGAAATATATAGGCAAAATCTTTGAAAATCTTCTCCTCAAAAACCACTGGGCCAGAAAAGCTGAAACTTATGTGGAAGCATCCTGGGATTGTGTAGATTCTAAATTGTTGAAATCACGGCCCCCGGGGGTAGGGAGGGGCCACAATGGGGTATCAAAGTTTTACATTGAAATATATAGAAATTTCTTTAAACATCTTCTTCTAAAGAACCACTGGGCCAGAAAAGCTGAAATATATGTGGAAGCATCCTAGGGTAGTATAAATTTAAATTGTTGAAATCATAGCCCCCGGGGTTAGGGTGGGGCCATACTAAGTATTAAAAAGGGGGGATCTGGTGAAGAACAACAGGGCCAAAGCAATGCAGGTGAGCGTTGTGGCCCATGGGCCTCTTGTTTTTAAAATATAGTCTCTTAATTGCAACGATGTTTGCAAACAAATTTTCATAACGCACTAACGCGCTATTACTCAATTTGTTGGCACACGCCGTTGCAATTATGAGACTATATCTTAAAAAAAATAATGATTTAATGCTTTAAGAAGTTTGTTCCTTAGCTTTTGAGCAGATTTTTGTCTTGACTTCTATTTAAAAAATCTGCATAATATTTTAGTTCTTACAATAAATTTGGATTCTACAGTGCTAATTAAACGATATTCAATTTAAACCCCATGATTAAATTCCATAAAGAAAGCATTAAGTTACGAACGATATTTTGTGGCTGAAGGTTTTTTTTTTTTTTTTTTTTTTTTTTTTTTTTTTTTTTTTTTTTTTTTTTGAAAAAAAAAGATCAATTTTTCTCTTTCGAAGTATTTACAGTATTGCTAAGTTTGGATTCCTATTTTTACATGCATCCTGCACATAGAGTTATTTTGTGCAGTGAAATGTTTTATGCTGGTCCAAAATTACATATTAAATTAACTGTCATGAATTCTATCATCATATTTGATAAATATAGCAAATAATTGTGTCAGTCCTTGGAAAAATAGCTCAATTTAAGCTTAAATTTAACACTATTTTAGTAATATCTAAAAACTAGCATCACAGACCCCCACTTTTAATTTTCTTTTCTGAATATATATGATAATTTTAACCATTCTGCTTAAATTCAGAAAAATGTCATTACTTTCAAAAGATTTTATTGCTTGTTAAATTTCAAATGTCAGAAAAATGACATTTTCTGAGTGCAAAAACAAATTTTAACGTGACTATTCAAGGTGAAAAAAACTGTGTTTGTTCACATAATTTATTTTGATAAAAATATTGGAGGAAAACTTTGAAAATTGATTTGATTTGATTTGAACATATTTTATTGTAATGATACGTACAAAAGGATTGGATACAAGTTCTTTCAACTCAATAAATCCTCTCCCTATTATACAAACAATGAATACAACATGATTGTCATAATAAATAAATTGAGATAATTTACGAAAATTTATGTTGTACATGCAAAATATATAAAAATCATAAAGACACATACTCTGAGTAATCTACCAGAGCTCTAATGTTACATATACACTGATTACAATGTTTATTGAACAAGAAGCTTTCATATTTGCTAAAACATTTAAAATTTTCATTCTGCATATACTTATTGAAATCAAAGACACTGTTTTGAATTAGAATCTATCAGATTCTCGAATAAATTTCTGGACACTACAGAAAATTTGAATATTTGCATCGGTAGATCAGACAAAGATTCGTTTCCACACAATAAAAAATGAGTGTCTATTATATTTTGCTGGTTAAGTTGAAGAATAGTGTTTATTAAGTCATTTCTTGGACGTTCATATTTCTTGCATACAAAGAAAAAATGATAAATGTCTTCAGTTTGGCCGCAAGTGCATTTGGGGGAAGAAATTATATTTCTCCGATACAAGTCGCTATTTAAGATACAATTATGTCTTAATTTAGTGTGAATTATATTCCAAAAACGTTTTCCATATATATGAAAAATAAGAAGGAGGTTTAGAGGGTGGTGTACAAATACTTTTCTTAAATTGATTGATGGACTTTAATTCCCTCACTCCCAGATTGAGAGAATTCCAGTTGTTAATTACGTCTGGGACAAAGGATTTTTTAAAGATTTCAAGTCTACATTTCGGAATTGTGTAGTTTTCTGTATTAAGAGTATTATATGATGAAATGTTCCCTCGAGTATTTGGAAAAATCAGGGACAGTGTTATTATGTATTTTAGACATTGTAGTTAATTTAGCTTTCTTCCTTCTCTCTATAAGAGATTCCCATGCCGTTTCTGAATAGAGCTATTCACTAGAAACAAAATTAGGGAGACCTGTAATGATTCGTGCGGTAGTAAGCTGAACTTTTTCTATATTTTAATATCATATTGTGTACATTCATCCCAGACAACGGATGCATATTCGAGGTGAGGCCTAACAAAAGCTATGTACATTTTAGAAAGTGTGTTATGTCCAAGAGTGAATTTGAGTTTTTTCAAAAGACCAAGTTTTTTTATATGCAGTATTTACTATGCTATTAATACATTCAGACCAACTTAAGTCTTGTGAAAAAAAGGAGTCCAAGATGTTTATGCGTGGATACACACTCTACTTGACATTGTTGAAAATATAATTTTGGAAGCTCAATTTTTTTTAAGTGTAAAGAATATAGCTTTATTTTTGAAGGATTAAATTTTAGTAACCATTTTTTAGACCATTCATCTAAAACTTCTAGATCGTGATTAATATTATATTCTATAATAGCAGCATTTGAAGAAGTACTTTGTATATAGAATTGTCATCTGCAAATAATCTACAAAGTGATAACATGTTTTCTGAAACATCATTTATGTAAATAAGAAATTACAAAGGGCCAAGGATTGAGCCTTGGGGTACCCCGACATTAATAGTCTTGCTAGAAGACAAAGTATCTTTGTACATAGCTTTTTGAGTTCGATTGTTCAGTTAACTTTGAAACCATTCAAAAAAATTGCCAAAATTCCATACGTTTGTAGTTTAAAAAGAAGACCCTTGTGCCATACTCTATCGAAAGCCTTTGATAAATCACAAAATATCATACAACATGATTTTCCCTCATCAATACTTTAGCAATACTGTGATATGTTTCTAGCAATTGATAAACGGTTGAGTGACCAGGTAGAAAAAATGCCTGGTATTTGTAGAATAAATCATTTGTGTGAAAATAATTATACACATGCTTAGAAATTATTCTTTCCATAATTTTACTTATGCAACTCGGTAATGATACGTCAGTAAAGACGACCCGTCTTTAACATCAAACTATAGTTTGATGTTAAAGACGGGTCGTCTTTTTTGAAAAGAGGCAGTACATGAGCTAGTTTCCAGTGGTATGGGAAAACTTTTTCTTTTAGAGACCTGTTAAATAGGTTACATAATGGTTTTGAAATAGTCGGGATTGTTGCTTTCAAGATTTTATGACTTACGCAATCTGGTCCTTTGTTTACCGGAAGTATGGATATTATATCAGTTATTTCCTGTTCTTGAATCACAATATCACTTAGCCTATCATTACATAATGAATATTTTTTCGGTAATTCATTGCCATTGTCGTCTATATTAGAAATAGACGAGAAATAGTTGTTCAGTATTTCAACCTTTTCTAGATCAGAAAATACTGTTGCATCATTTCCACTTTCGGATATACAGTGAATGGGCGGTATATCTGATGAAAGTTTAGTGCCTAAAGCTTCTTTCATTAGCTTTCAGTATAATTTGTTGTTATTTTTATTTGAATCGTTGATTTGTATATCAATATTGTCATAGTAATCTGACAGCGCATGCTTTTTCATATTGTTAACTTTGTTCCTAATTTTACGTTAGTTAGCCCAGTCAGAGTCATTTTTAGTTTTCAACGCTTTATTTCGCAATCTATTTCGTATTCTAATAAATTTTCTTAGTAGGGAATCAAACCGAGGTTTGTCTTTAGGTCTTATAGTAATTGTTTGTTCAGGTATGCATTCACGAACATATGACAAATATTTTGAAGAAAAAAGCTCAGTAGCGGAATTTATGTTTTCTGCATTACAGATTAGCTCATCCCAATCACAAGATTCAATTAAATTATTTAATTTTTCAATGTCTGCATTTTTATACTGCCATATTTTACGTTTATATGCACGATTAAGATTGTAGTTTTGTGAAATTGATATGTAGGTTGCTTTGTGATCACTTATAAAAGAGTCTATATATAGAACACCTGAATCGTTTGCTTCAATGTTTTGTGTTGTTAAAATGGGGTCAATAAGTGTTCGCGTGGTATTCGTGACTCTCTTGGTTCATGGATTCTATGTGTGAGGTTATTGTTGTTGATGATGTCGTGTGTATGGTGTGAAGGAGGAATGTTTAAAAAATCTGTGTTTATGTCACCAACAAGTATTATTCGATTGGATAATTCGACTGCTTTATCTATGGACCAGGAAAAAATTCTCCAGAAAACATTTTCAATGTGTGGTGGGCGGTACAGCACAGAAGATAGTTAGAGGTAGGGTTGTCTATTTCAATCCATATATATACATTCAATATTTGTAGGTTCTAAATCTACCCGACGACGGGCAGAAATAGCATTTGATAGATAAATCATCACACCGCCCCCAAATGAATTCCTGTCTTTGCGAATAATACAGTTAAATCCTTCGATTTGAAGATCATCATTTAATATACTATTGTCTAAATGAGTTTCATTGAAACAGGCGATATCAAAATCATGAATAATTGTATTTAAATAATCTATCTTGTTTCTTATGCTTCTAATGTTTAAGGGAGAAATGTCGAGGACACTCTCATGAGTGGGACCAGGATTATTAATGTAGCCATTAGTAGGGTTGTCATTCCAGCTCTTTAGGTTGCTCTTGTTGTTGTAAACAAGGGCCTTGTCGCTGTATTATACAAATCTGACAATAATGTCCCTTGGCCTGTCTTGACGAGGAGGTCCAAGACGATGGGAAGTACTGATAGCATTGACATTTAATGAAATTTGTCCTTCATTTAAAATACATTTGTTGATGGTGTTAAGTATTACATTGTTGGTGTTTCGGGAACTCCAGTGAACTTTAAGCATGTTTTTCTGCAGTATTGCTCAAGATCGTCAACTCTATTCTCTAGTTCCGATACCCGATCTTTGAGATCCCTAACTTCATTAGCCAGTCTGTCTATAATGCTGTTCTTGAGAGCTGGTTTATTTAAGATGATGTTTGTTGCTTGATGTAGTAGGCCATCGTCATTAGAGATGTTGTCAAGAATGTCACTAAGATCCGAAAGATCATGAGACATGTTTTGAGAAATATTGAAAAATTCATTTATGTGTTAGACGTAATTACATTGCAAAAAGGTCATTAAATGCTTCGTAGCGCCAAAAGAAGCGCATTGATCCCCATTTTTTTGTTTTGATATTTAAGGTCAAGATTTAAACTAATTTTTGGTGCTAGATCCATTATGACGTCATAATTTCAACTTTCTTTTTCCCATACTTTACGGCTGCAATAGAATTATGTGCAAATTAAAGTATTTTCATGGAATTCAATTTGAAATTATGTGAAAAGTAATCCCGATACCTATATTCAATTTAATATTATTTTTGAAAAGAGGCCAAGAACGTACAAATTACCGTTTTCTGAGAGATTGTAGGCAATCTGGATACTTTTTTTCGTCTGATATGGGAAAAAAAACTCCTGTATTCATGACTAGTTTTCTTAGTTTTCATTGAAAATGACAGTTAAAGAATATGATTTTTCGTCTTGTTTACCTACAAATTATGCCCCGATACATCTTATTTGACCAAACTAAAGATGTAAAGCATCATTAAAGGAATTTATTTCTCAAATCTAAGAAATCTTTAGGCACCGTTCATTTACTAGATCTGGACCTAAATTAAGCTTTGTGTATAGATTCTAAAAATATACTTGATAAAAAATTCTCAATACTTTTGATAACAGGATCCAACCTCCTTATGTGGAAATGGAAAAAAATATTCTTAAGTGGAAATGGAAAAAAAAATATTCAAACAAATTTTGTAGTTATTTTTATTACAGTTTACACATCAATACACAAACTGAGTCCAGGGAATATAGAAAGCGCTTGATCGTATAAAGCTTAGTAAAGGAATAAATAAAATTTATCAATGAGATTATACCTCTGCACACGGGGATTTATTTAAGCTGTCGTATTCATAAAACAGTCCTCATAATAATAACCATAGTGTTGTGCTTTGCATGTATATGTACTATGCCTAAATAGTAGTTAGGGTTTGACACGTAGTGCCCTCGCCCCCGGCTCGTGCACCAAGTGTCAAAATCTGACTACTATTTAGGCATAGTACATGTACATGCAAAGCACAGGACTATTATTATATAAGTATCATCTTGAAAGATCCCTTTGCTGGAAGGTGTAATTTACTACAGTGGAAGTACATAATTAACATTAATTTACAGAGGACCAGGAGCATTGTAGATTATACAGTTATTTAATGTCTGATCAATCAATAGACCAGAATATTTTCTCCAAGGTGCTGGGAACAGCTCTATGTGTTCTATTGCCATAGGCCAACGGTCGAGTGAAAATTTCATATTTTTGAAGATCTGTTAAAATTCAATATATTGACCTTTAGATTTAGACTGTATATAGTAACTTTTGCGTGACTAAGTTATAGTCACGGCTGATGCTGATAAAATATGTTAGGAGTACAGCAGATAAAATGTAATGATGCCAAAAAAATATGTATGACAATTAAGTTAAGAAAGGAATTTTGAAAGTGTATAACAATAACCGATATACTATTAAAAAGTTTAAAATGAGCAGCATTAATGAAAGTCAAATATCTGTGGATACTCAGTTATTTCAGGAGTGCAAGATTTGATGTTTTGCTCTACAACTTGGAAAAATTAAAAGCATTGTGATATTCTTAGTGATTAAGATACTTGGTAATCTCTCTCTCTCTCTCTCTCTCTCTCTCTCTCTCTCTCTCTCTCTCTCTGACTTTTCCCGAATCTCAGGAGCAACATTTTTAAAAAATAAATATGTTCTTTAATAGCATGAACTCTGCTTGCCTACTGATTATTTACCTTGAAAATGCATATAATTAGGAGGGCAGTAGGTAACGATTCTTATTAATGTGTCCCACTTGAAACTTTCTTTCGCAGTACAGCGTCAATTGAAAACAGTTTTATATTAAAGGATATTTATAGTTTGCTAAGAGAGCAGAATTTCATGTCCTTTTAAGGCGAAATTTAATGCATTATGCTTTATACTTCCTTTTAGAGTTTGTATTTATATTCTATTGGCTAGAAGACAAATATAATTCAAATTTACTTCGTTGCGAACTAAAATGTCTATTGACATTAGCAAGTTAATAACTCCTCGTCTATGTAAGTATCAGTGAAAGGGAACAGTCAGGCATCCTTATTCACTTGAAACAATACCGTATAAGCAGAATTTTTAGCGAGGATTCTATTTTGGCGTGATATGCCAGGATGCCATGATCACTAAAATTGAAAAATATCGATAACGATTCATTCCGTATTGGTTGTAAAAGGTATCTTTCTTGTTATTATTAAATCGCTAAAATCGTTTCTGGCTAAAAAAATATACAAATTTTTAAGGATAAATCACACTAAATTTGCGTCTAAAAATTCAACTTATACGGGACAGAAGTACCTTATTATTACTTTCGATATACCTCTACGGATTTTTCCCTATAAAGAATCAAATCGTTTAATGTCAATAATTCGTGTGTTGGTCAAGTGAGTTAATCCCTGTTCCTGAATCTGTATTGGTATAATAAAACAGTTAAAAAGCATATCATTGAGGGATGATTCTCCGAAGAGGAACCGGAATCTTGCTAACCCCTCAGTGATATAATTTTACTATATAATACATGGGATATTTTTCAAACCGAATGTAAGTACCGTTTTAAAGCATTATTTTATAGTCCATACTTGATTTAATTTTTAAAATTCAAAACAAACACGATAATTTACAAAATACACACTTCGTACAAACAGGCTACACAGCCCAGTCCGACTTTGCGCTTGGTTAATTACAGCGTCATGAATAGGGATATCCTATTTTCATCAAATAACAGTAGTTTTCCACTTCTTGTAGTGTCATTAAATTGTACACACCGTTAAAAAATAGTACATACCAATTTCAAATTAAAAAAAAAAAACATATTCCAATAATTTCCAATTGTTTGAATAAATATTTTGTCTCTGACGTCGTTTCAACCATATTTTGAGGGGTTATCTAAAAGTTCGTGAACTAGCGCCATAAAATTTTTTGACCATTTAATGAGTATAATCTTTTCTATCTGTAAACTAAACTATAAATCATAAGTTTTACTTTGTAGTGAATTGTAAATATTTTGTAAGCAATGGTTTATCCAGGCGGCGCAACCTCGAACATGCCGAATTCTTTTTTTCACCTTAGTGTAACTGAGAAAAACTCTTCTAATATGAGCATTTGTCATCCAAAAATACCATTGATTCAATCATGTGATATGACACAATTTTTTCCGTAAAAGTTGCAATTTTTACATCATTCTGTACATTCTATGAAATATTATCGTAATTTTTATATTGAATGTCCAAACAATAAAGGGGTTAAAATGACGTCGAAAGGGGGTAGGATGTCATTTTACAACATTCTTTAAAGTTTCAGCCCCTGGAAGACCTGGCATGGACTCCCTGTTCATTTGATAAGAAGTCATCATATATTATAAGACAATTACAGTCCCTGAAACGTTCTACTTTCCCACATGAACGGTGAGCGAACGCTGAACGAACGGTGAACGAACGCTGAACGAACGCAGAGCGAACGGTGAGTGAACGATGTGTGAACGCTGAACGCAACTTGGTGAACGATGTGTGAACGGTGAACGGTGAGCGAACGCAGAACGCGAACGGAGCGCAAACGCGAACGCAAAGTGAACGGTGAACGAACAATGAACGCAAGATGAACGATATATTCGGAATGCTTCTGATCTTTTCCTTGCATTGAAACTATTTTATTGTATTATAATGTCAGGTGCAAAAAAAAAAAAAAAATAATAATAATAAATAAGTAAACAAATAAATGAATGAATAATTAAGTCAATAAAATAAATTCTCCAAAATTGTCCTCAGAAAGACGATGCATGCACATTAAATTTTTAATCACACGATTTTTATCGCATTAAAACATTGCAATTGTTGCCGAACGCTGAAGTATAAAAGATATTGTTTTTAGTTGGAAAATAAAAATGTTTATTTTTAGTTGATAACAAATCAGAGAAATCTTATGATTTATAGAATGAATTAAAATGGTTGTAACTTATATTCATATATATATATATCTCCGTGTCAAGGCCATTTCGTGTAAAGTAATGAAAAAAAAATTAATTACATTTATACGCTCGTATTTTAAATATTTAAAACAATAACATATTATGTGTCATTTCTATTTTTCATTATGATTTATTGAGCAGACGTCTACATGCATCTCTAGATGGCCGTGATTATACTCGGACAAGATCATGATGATGCAAAGATACATATTCATATTATTTGTTATAAATTCAATTTTCAAAACTTGATATTTAAGTAATATGGTGTTATAGTTTTTATTAAACAGACAAATGAGAGAGAGAGAGAGAGAGAGAGAGAGAGAGAGAGAGAGAGAGAGAGAGAGTAATATTCAGTTTTAACCCCCCCCCCCCCCCCCCGCCTTTCAGGCTTCACCAAATGTTTGTACCTATATCAAACAAAAACTCGGAAATTTTTTTCTAAATATATCAGACAGTGAAAGTAGCTTTTTTTTTAATCAACAAATCATATCCATTTGTTTGACAGTCATACTCGTTTTTTATTTTCCTGCTTCAAGTTCAAACGAAGTCCACGTGCTTGTCCTGTCAATCAAAATCATTCGACACTGTGCAGGTGTGAAAGTTTCGTCACATCGAAGACGAAGTGCGAGTATTTCCAACAAGTTATAACATTTATTTTTATCATTTCTAGATTTGATTCCAACATTTGAATAATAAATTAGTAAAATACATTAGGCATTAACACTTGAATGTGAAACATACTCTCTGCCAATTTCAAATACTACGCCGACACTTGTACATTTTGATCTACTATTGTTTTGTGACTTTTTTAGATGCATGTTTGTTTTGAGACTGAATTTTTTTTTCTAAAAAAGACCGTAGTTTTTTTTTAAAACGTTAATTAAAACAGTCTGGAAATATGGTACTATCTAAGTCACCGATTTAGGGGGAAAGGGGGGGGGGGTATTAATCATATCGATTAGCAAACATATAAAGTTACGGTGAAGAAAGTTTTTTTTTCTCTATAACTATAGACTTCACATATTACAGTAGAGAAATTCTGTAGTGCATTACATTTTAAATAAATATTTCCTTTAACCACACTATCAATTTAATTCGTTCTAAAGATAATAAATTAACAGGATATCCGCAGTACTATGTATAACTCTCAGAACTAGTACTAGTTCTATTATATTTTCCGTAGTAATTGAAAAAAAAAAACGTATTAGAAATAAATATTTTCGTAATTTTGCTGCGTAATTATTTGACTTGAATAATTATATCTCCATAAACGATTTTTCGTCTTTAACAAAACAACAAAATGTTGCAGTGCTTGAAGTATTTGCACATTGCCCTTAGTTAAATTTAATATTTCACATCGTTCTACATAGGTACAGAATGTGCTTGTAACAACATTTATTTTCCAGAGTAATTTAATAAATAACCTAACAGCTAAGTTAAAATAATAAGAAAATATTTCGTAGACATTTTTCCTCATGAAATAATGATTCTTCAAACACGATATGTTAGTTAATAAATTAAAAAAAAACTGTAACTCCTTAACTACAAAAAGATAAGTCCTTTCACTTCGGAGTTCCGAATGGCAATGAAAACTGAACGATAGGTGAACGCTGAACGCAAGGTGAACGCAAAGTGAACGGAACGAAGAGCGAACGCTGAACGCTTTGTGAACGGTGAACGCGAGCGCACGGTGAACGGTGAACGCAAAACTGTGAACGGAGAGCGAACGGTGAACGCACGGTGAACGAACGGTGAACGCACGCTGAACGAACGGTGAACGAACGGTGAGCGAACGGAAAAATGGGAAAGTAGAACGCTTCAGGGACTGTATTTGATTAACCTATGGCATAAAGAAAATAGCAGCAAAATAAAGAAAATATAAGAAGAGATCACTATCTCAACATTGTAAATAACATTGATCAGAGGAAAAGTATAAACATTTTTGCACATTATTTAAATACATGTAATTAAATATTAAAAAGGAAACAAGAATATTAACAGCCTCTTTTGAAGTCATCATTTCGCAAATTCTATCGTCGAAACAATGACATTCTCAACAAATACAATATGTCATTAAATCGAATGTTGACTGAGGTTTTTCATACAAATTATAACACTGTATAAGCCATTATTTTCACACTAAATTGTCTACGAATTTTTCCGTTTGCTCGATAATGACAAGGAGCAGACGGCGGGTGTGACCGGTCGATAGGGGATGCTCACTCCTCCAGGCACCTGATCCTAGCTCGGATGATTTTAGATTCCGTGTTTGCTTTGCTTCAAATTTGTATTGTTTCAATGAAATTTTGAGTTTGATAACTATTCGTACTGTTCATATTTCATGCAAGACATCCCCCTAAATTAAGAAGAGTGTGCTCTCAATGTTCAATATGCAGGTGGATGAAAATGAATATCATGTTTTGCTTATTTGTCCAAAAAATACAACAATGAAAGGTTACAAGGAACGGATTTTGTAGTAGTACATGTTAAAACATGTATCTTTACATTTAAATGTTCTTTTATATTTCAAAAATAAATTTCGAAAACATGCATATACATGATAATCCATGTACATGGGATCAAAATTTTATTGATTGGTGAGGACATAATTTCGTGGGTGAATCGTGCATACAGAGCTAGGATCAATGAACCGATACGTTGACTAATTATTGTTCACAAGGATGTGAATTCGTGGGTGAGGGTGACCCACGAAATCCACGAACATCATCCCCCCCCCCCCCAACAATGATGATTCCACACTATAACGTGTACATGTATGTAATGAGTGGAGGCGCTTCTTTGCATTTATTTAATAAAAATACAAACGTCCATGCTGTTGATCGGTTTGTAGAACTATAAATTTTAGGGGTTTTTTTCTTTGTGAGCAAGTTTTCCCCTACATTTGAAATGAGATAAAATCATTGTTTAAACAGATTTTATTTTTCTTTAGGCAAGAATCATAAATGGATGCTCGAATGAAGTTTTTGTTGTTTGTTTCATGGTTTATAACGGTCAGAACCAAAGGTAGGAGAAATTTTTCAAAGCAATTTATTTGCTTAAGTTTTCAGCTGTAAAGTTATATGATGAATGAGAACAATTCAATGCTTGCTTTTAGATAAAGGATTTCTGAAGGTCTCTAGATCTAAACGTAATTTGTAATACTTTTCAAACATTAGTGACCATATTTGTAATATTAGCTCACCTGATCCAGAGGCTTATCTGTTGGAAGTCTATCCATCGTCCAGTCTTGTTTTCCGTGTGTCTGTAAACGTTTTGCATTTTCACCTTCTTTTCGACAACCACTTGGCTAATTTCATCCATACTCAAAACAGAGTATCCTTGCGTGTAGAAAATTAAAATTTGTTCAAAGGAAGGGCAAAGACCCTTCCAAAGGGAGATAATAAAGAATACTTCATTGCGTCAGCTAAACTCATTCACCAGGGGATACGTACTCCTCTATGGTATCTGATCCCACATTTGATCTTTTTAAAAGTTTGCTCTGTTCACAATTTGTACTGTTACAATGTACTTTTGAGCTTGATTATTGTTCCTTACTTTCACTTTTCATTACAGTGAGGCTTATATCGGGAATCTGTTGTCATACATGTTTGATTTGTGTATATGGGGAAAAATCTTTAAAACTTTCTTCAAAACAGCAAGGCCACATTAAGTTATGTTGATATTCAGAATTCTCATGAAGTATAATTAATTCAAGTTTGGTAAAGTCATGACCCCCCTTGGCTAGTGTTGGGCCATAATAAGGGGTGAAATTTTTCATGGAAATATAGGCAAAAAAGTCTGAGTCAGTCTTTTATCATCTGCTGTCTTGATCCCGGAAAATTTATAAATATGAATTTAAAAAAGGGATAAAGAATCAATAGTAAGGAGCAAAATGAGACTTTATATATTTCAGAATATGCTGTAGAGGTAGAACAAGTAATCAGAAGAGAAGAGCGTAAGTAATAGCTCAAAAGGTTTCTCAAGTCTTTTTTTGTAATATATTTAGTACGACCATTACTGGAATAAGCAATCTTTAGATAGATAATTCATTTTCTTTGTTAATAATATGTATTGATATCCTATTGCAGCATTTTTCAATAGGACAAACTATCGAGAAAGATGTAAAGAGCGAATTGATGGTGAGTGTAGATCCTTTGAGGTGCATTAAATAAATCTTTGTCAATATGTAAATTTTTACAGAAACCCTACAGTGCAAAACAGTGAATAAAAATAAATAAATGAACTAATAAATAATAAATAAATAAATTTGAATTATATAACAAAACCAGGAATCAAATCCAGAAATCAACAATTTGATAATGTACATTATTATACTTCTGTTAAAATGTTTCCTATATAAAGTTAAGAAGGTAAAATAACTATCTTTTATAGTCTGAAAATTTCCACGCATAGCAAAGCTATACCCCGGGGTATAGTTTTTGTTATTACCTAACCTACTTCATAAATTGTAATTAGGCATTTTGAACTGTTTCCTCATTCATTTAATGTTTTTTGCACATCATGAAACAGTCAAAACTGTTTACCTGGTCACAGAATGAACTGTTGCATGACTGAACTGATCCATTATGACGTCATAATTAATTTCCCATACTTTACAGCTATAATATTGATTTATGTATAAATTGAAGCATTTTCATGGCAATAAATTTGAAATTATCATTTAAAGAGTAATCACGATACCCATATAAATATATATTCAATTTAATATCATTTGAAAGAAGAGGACAAGAACACCTTTCTGAGGGTAATTTTGGGGAAAAAATGTAGACCCTTTCACTCTCTATAGATCTTTGCCTTTTAAAATGTCTGACTCAGTGTGCTACATTCAAACATTCAAGTAATCTTATGTTTCTTATTAAACAATACATGTATACATCAATATTTATTAGGGCATGATAACACTAAGAAATAATGCATACTTTTGTCTATGTGTCTATATCAGTACTTTAAGAAATTATATAGTAGGTTAGGTAATAAAACATTTATTTCATGACAACTCGGGAAACAGTCAAACTGTTGTCCCTCGATAATGGGAAGACCTGGGAAACTGTTGCCCTCGGCCTTCGGCCTCGGGCAACAGTTTCCCAGGTCTTCCCCATTACCTCGGGACAACAGTTTGACTGTTCCCCTCGTAGTCATGAAATAAGTGTATACTATTCACCCCTCGGAAAATTTTCATGCAATTTTTGCCGCCAATTTTGATTTCCTATAATCAGTCTATAGACTGAGCTGATGATGTCATCCTGACTTCAGTAGCATTGTGACGTCATCAAGATTTCAGCTCATTCAGCAGTGCTATCTTATTCAAAATACCTGCTCAAAACTATATTAATTATTCTTTTCATGTTTTGCCTATGAAACTGTAGTATTAGGTAATACAAACCGTCTGAAATTATTATATACATCAGTATAATAAAACGCTTATCCACTGGCTGTGAGTGGGATAGCTCTTTCATCAAACCCTTGACAGGAACTTTTCCCCTCGGGCAAGCCCTCGGGGAATAGTTCCTGTCGCGGGTTTGATAAAAGAGCTATCCCACTCACAAACAGTGGATAAGTGTATATTATTTCTTTATTCGTATATAAAATTACAAGAAAATCCTGGCTTCTTGTAATTGCTAAGTGGCCAAGGTAAATTGAAATTAATGTATAGAAAAACCTTTAAGTGATACGGTCCTAAACTTTAATTTGTGTACATTTCAATGGAGAAAAATACTTCTCACAGAATGTGTTTGTTCTTCTTAGACAATGATATCATGATAATTCTGATACAAAACCTCGCGACTCTTTTGAGAAAAATAAAAATCTTTAAGGTCAAGATATAGTAAACGAAAGGTGCCTACAGATTTCTCAAATTTGAGAAATAAATTCTTTTAATGATGCTTTATAACTTTAGCTTGGTCAGATAAGGTGTTTCGGGGCATAATTTGTAGGTAAACAAGACGAAAAATCATATTTTAAACTCATTTTCAATGAAATTAAGAAAACCAGTCATAAATACGGAAGTTTTTTCCATATCAGACTATGGAAATGTATCCAGATTGCCTACAGTCTCTCAGAAAACGGTAAGTTTTATGTTCTTGGCCTCCTCTTTAAAGTAATATTAAATTGAATATAGGTATCGACTTTTCTATGATTTCTTTTTAGGTCACCTGAGTTTACCCAGGTGCCCTATTGCTATCTGTTTTCGTCCGTCGTAGTGCGTCGTGCGTTAACATTTGAACATTTTCAGCTTCTTCTCTGAAACCGCTCAACCAATTTCAACCAATTTGGCATAAAGCATCTATGGGTAAAGGGAAACAAAAATTGTGAATTTCATGGTCCCTTCCCCCCTGGGGCCTGAGGGATGGGACCAAAACCACTAAAATTAATGCAATCTTTAAAACTCTTCTTCTTTACTCCTGGACATCAAGCAGTCAAACGGTTGGCATAATTGTAAGAAGCATTAAGCCTTTTACCAAAATTGTGAAATTTATGGCCCCAGGGTCAGGGGTTCTTGTGCTAGGGTAGGGCTCTGTTGAATATATTGGGAAAATGCATTATTTCTTTAAAAAAAAAAATATATATATATATATATATATATATATATATATATATATATATATATATATATATATATATATATATATATATATATATATATATATATATATATATATATATATATATATATATCTATCAGGGATGGGGTAATTGAAAAAAGTAATTGTAATTGACTGTAATTAATTACATTTTTTGAAGTAATTGGAAGTAATTTGTAATTGAACATTTTTTCAATTACTTGTAATTGTAATTTAATTAATTACACTGAAAAAATACCATGTAATTTCAATTACTTTTTCAATTACATTCAATTACTTTATATATTTAAATACACATTCATGATATAATGTTACCTCTACCTCCCCATTTTACATGTACTGTTTTTTTAATTGTAAAACATATCCTCAATCCATCAATTAAGCAAAATCTTAAGTTATACTGTTAATGTTTACAAACAAATAATTAAATGATTGGCTTGATAAATAATAATCTAGTTTCTTTCTAATCATTATGTAAATTTGGAATTTTTTGATTTATGTTTATAAATCTGAATTTTGAACCACCCTTCTTAGGTCTATTCAGCTATGAAACACACATTAAATTTCAATTTTTGTTGTTTGATCAATAATAAAGAAAAAGAAGGTGTGTGTCATTAATTAAGTTCTCTCTTAAACTTGTTGGGAAGAGATAATCGCCCTCCAGATCACAGCTGTAAATTGCAATCAAAACAAATCAACTCCTCTAAAGAGATATTCATTCCATGATTTAGAAGACAAAGCCATAGAGATAATTATTTCAATTTAAAATGCTTCGCTAGCTTTAGAAGAGGAAAAAAACCCTTTCAATTTGATAATTATTTTAACATCTAGTAAACAGATTTTTATGAATGAATTTTCTATCTGTACAGGCATTATTTATGAAGTAAAATTGTTCAACATAAATAGCAATTTAGGATGTTCAGGTTACCTTCAAAGGAAATATTCAGTTTGAGGCGTTACAGTTGCCACTCATTTTACTCTATTGAAATTCCCACTTTTAATCAAATATCAAAAGCCACGCAATTTGTGTACATGTAGGTTTTGTTTGGTGGAAACTGCATTAAACTGATCTCGGATATTACTTAAGAGATTCTTTAATGTTTTGTAAATAAATCATATAAATTTAACCACAATGATATACAATACCTATAGCATATTATTTCTTGTACTGTTTGTGCAGAGGCTGGCTTATATACAAATAAATGATGTTCTGTATATTCATTGAAAAGGATTATAAAAATTTTCAGAAAAATTAAAAATTTGATTTGTAATTTAATTAATTACTTTTGCAAAGTAATCGTAATTTAATTAATTACATGTCTAAGCAAGCCTGTAATTTAATTGTAATTTAATTGAAGAAAAACTCAAAGTAATTGTAATTTAATTAATTACTTTTTAAAGTAATTGACCCCATCCCTGATATATATATATATATATATATATATATATATATATATATATATATATATATATATATATATATATATATATATATATATATATATATATATATATATATATATATATATATATATATATATATATATATATATATATTACAACAGTAACCTGACCCGAAGGGCCTTATCAAGTCGAGGCGCAGATCATCAGATCAAAGAAGACACGAAACGTCGACTCAACGAGACGTGATACGGCTCTTCGGATCAGCTTACTGTTCTAATGATTTGTTTATTATATATCCCTCTATATAGTTAGCAAAATATAATAAAAGAAAACTTTTGAAATCAATTATACAACTTATATCCATTCAAAAAAACATTTTTCAAGGGACTCTGATACGCAAGGAAAAAAAGCGTCATGTATATTTTGTACTACGTCATCAGTTTCAGAGAATGGTGATATGGATTCAGAAAACCACAGTGTGGTGATCCGGAAAATCGAATCACACCGTCATATGATTACGTGAAATCAACAGTAAAAATCAATGATACACAATCGGGTATATAATAAAGGTATATATAATATGGAAAGTTGACGCAAAAAAGTTAAAGTCACCACGTTTATCATAATCAATGAAAGGTATTGTCATGTTTTGAAAAAATGAAATGACTGTGAAGTCCTCTCAAAACACTATTCAATCAATATTTCAGTTACTAGTATTTTAGATAAAATTTTGTTCATTTTATACAGTAAACAGTGCTGTGTTTTAGTTTTATTTTAATGAACAAAGTAGTGATTATAAGAAATCACTAAGATCAATTAAACCTGGTTTATAGGTAGACAAAAGCAAGGCTCACATTTGCTTATAATTGTTGATTCTACAGCTTTTTAGAAAAGAAATTTTAAAAATAGTTCAATGTGCTATTCCTCCTACAGTTTTAATTTGATATCAACAAAACTTATTTCGAGTATAGAAAAAATAAGCCCACAAAATTCTGTAAATGCAAACCTATTTTTAAAAAAACGAGAAATTTAAGACAAGGTACTACTTTTAAGACCAAACCAGTAAAGCTAAAGTGTCATTCAGAATTTTCTGGCAAGAGGACTCTGGTTCTAAAGCCTTTATTATAAGAGCCAATCAGTAGAACTACGGTTTCACCAGAGACTTCTGCTTTGTAGATTACACTGGAAAAAGGACGTTGTGTGGCGGCTACTTCCTGAACCCAAAATGTGTTTGTTCTTTCTACATGTACGAATTACAAATATGGGACGTGTGCGATCTTTCGGATCCCAACAAGAATGGTAGCTTGGAACACGTGTCAGGTACATTTTATATGTTCCTACTCCTCAGGTATTTGAAGAAAAATATGTATTAATAATTTGAATACTGAGTTAGTCAAAAGAGTTAGTGCAAGTCTTCAAAGGATTCAAATCTATGGTAAATATTTTTTTTCTTTCCAGTGGACTTCTGTTTAGAATACAGCTTTACAAAAAACGGACCCTGTCAAAACAATGGCACATTAATTCCCTCTTCAAATTTGGCAAAGGATGACGCAAGGTGTAAATGTAAAGAAAACTATACAGGAGAATTTTGCGATATGTATAACGGGGTAAGTTTAATAATTATTTAAGTTCCTGATTAAACTGAAAATGATATTTAAAATGAAGTAATGAATATAAGCAAAATGCAATTTTTCATTTAGAAAATTAAATGTCAAGATACCAACCCAGGTGTGCACTCACCTCAAAGCTGTGATGTAAAGGGATTCAATGGTCGATATTGTTTGCTAAAAGTGAATGGAGTCAGTTTTTGGTGTGATTCGGAGTCCCCTGTTTCAGGTATAGGTTCGAAAAATAAATTGAATCTAATAATTATTGAAATTAGATAATGATATTGAATATTATGTAATATCAAAATTCAACTGAACAATTACTTAGGGAGTCATGGTCTACTTTGTTGAGTATTCAAGGGCATTTTCGACAGTTTGAAACATGGGATATTTTGCATAACGGACGAAACCCTTAATGTAATATAATAAAATTGTTTTTTTTTAATGTAATGTAAGTAAAGATGTCTTTTCTAAGCCTCCTTCTGTATGTAAAGTCAGAGTGACAAATAGTTATCTTACACCAATCACCGAATACATACATGTATGTTATTTGACAAAAAGGGTCGCGCAAAATTTATTATGAAATAGCCCCTCCATTCTGTGTTTGGTGGAGGTATAACTTCTCACTGGTGTCCAGCATTAGGTTGATGATTGAGGAGGGAGAACACAGGCTTTTACTTTAATAATTTTGTACTACATACATATATACATGTACATTTTAAGCCCAACGATATGGTGAAAGTTTGCATACCCCATCTTAAATGATTTCCTATTTTCTATACTTTGAGTAGTTCGTTTATTGGTTGGTAAATGCTACTTTATGTGTGTGTTAAATATCATAGTAATGAAAAATGTAAAAATAATAATAATAATAATAATAATAATAATTATGACAATTTCACTCATCTATGTATTTCTCTCTAGTGAAATCACCAAACGAATTAAAGCTTTCAGTGTCCAGTTTACGGCAGAAATTTTGATAAAAATGAATACTAACAAGTTGCTGTCCTTTAAAAAAGGACTGCAATACGTGGACCATATGCATATGTTTCTAACCGAAATCCAAAGAAAATTTCTAGATTTATTGAATATACATGTAGGTGTAATTAAATTTAATTATCTTTTTACTTGTATTTTGAGATTTTCATCGTTATGTAAGTCTAATTGCTAAATGAAATATGTGGAGATAACGAACAGTATTCGAGCTCAAAAGTCCATTAAACAATTAAAAAATAGGAGCGGAGCAAACACGGACCTCCAAAACATCGGAGGTGGGATAAGGTGCCATGGAGGAGTGAGCATCCCCTGCCGACCGGTCACACCCAACATGTGCTCCCTGTCATGTTCGGGAAAAAAAGCAAAAATCCGTCGACAACTCAGTGTGTAAATAATGGCCTAACAATCAGTACGAAAAAAAAGTCAAATTAAGCTGTAATAATAAAAAAATATGAAATGTTGATACAGGTATCTATCACAACTGTAATGAAGCCTTTAAATTTAACAACAGAATAAAAATAGGTATCGTAATAGTTGGATTATAACTCCATTGGCGGATCCAAAAAGGGGGGTTTCAGGAGAGAGAGAGAGAGATTGTGTGTGTGTGTGTGTTTTCTGTAATATAGATATTATCATGTCTAATAAGTACTTCAATCTCTGCCCTTTGTGCTCGCTAGATAGAGTTTCTATTATTGCTTTCCTCCGTGTACCTTCACAATCCCGGCCCCTGATCTCGGGCCCAACCACACGTAACATGAAAGATTTCACTATGATATCATCAGAAGATTCTGGCGAATGTAAGCTATGCCATTTCTGGACCATCTTCAAGCTGAAGAAGCTAACTTTTAGAAGTATACATAAAAAGTCATTAAAGGGAGTATGCATAAGAGAATATTTATTTCCTTATATTATTAGGATAT
Source organism: Saccostrea echinata (assembly GCF_033153115.1). Lineage (NCBI taxonomy): Eukaryota > Metazoa > Mollusca > Bivalvia > Ostreida > Ostreidae > Saccostrea > Saccostrea echinata. The sequence continues at coordinate 12,593,417 of NW_026889761.1, forward strand.
TTTAATCAATGAAGAGAAAGGTTCAAAATGTCACAGAAGTATGCAGGGGATGGGGACTCACTTTTTCCCTAAAAAAAAAAACAATCTTTTGTTGTAGTTTCAATATTTGTTTTGATTTGCATTGGAAGCTACGGACGCCGGTAGGTGCCAGGTATAAAAATAGTTTATCTGGCGGCCGCTACATAAATGACTGGCGGCCGCCAAATAATTAACTGGTGGCCGCCAGTTATTAATGTGGCGGCCGCCAAATAAAATATTTTTTTCTACCTGGCACCAACTGGCTTCCGTAGGAAGCCTCTCCGCACTTATTCTGCGGGAAGGTCAAAACACGGAAAATCAAACAATCACAAGAAATCATCAAAGTACTGAAAGTACTGGGAAGCGCTAAGCAATGTTTGAAATTCATCAGAATTATTTTGAATTTAAATTGCCTGTTGTATTGGAAGAAGTATTATGTTGACAGTGCGACCGCGCTGGGGCGAGCACAGTTCTTCGATACGTACATATTCACTTTAAAATAAACCGCCTTTTCAAACCGCAAGGGGAAACATTTGAAGGTTCGAGATTCTCCGTTTCTTTAAAAAAAAAAAAACAATATATAAAAATTAAATAACAGATGTTTAGTCCAAACAGTAAGGTATTTCTCAAATCTAATAAAAAAAAAAGAAAGAAACGAAAAAAAAGAACATGTAAAAATATTTTCGTTCTCCGTCGCCTTATAGGAGACTATAAGAGGTAGCTTTGCTTTGTTTGTTTGTTTGTTTGTTTGTTTGTATGTTGTTTAACGTCCCTCTCGAGAATTTTTCACTCATATGGAGACGCCACCACTTGCCAGTGGAGAGCTGCAAATTTTGTCCTATACTCGGCTCTTACGGCCATTGAGCAGTGAGGGATCTTTTTCGTGCCAGCACCTACTGCGACACGGGACCTCGGTTTATAAGGTCTCATCCGAAGAACCGGTCTCCACGTCCCACAGTGGGATTCGAACCCACGACGTAAGGATCAACTCCTTACTCCGCGACTCTAGAGCAGAAGCTCTAACCACTGCGCCACGCGGGCGACGAGGTAGGTTTGCGTATAAATCGCAATTCATTGGAGGGGGGGAGGGTTGACTATATATGTAGCTATAAATTTGCTGGAAAATGTATATTTTTAAATAATTTTGAACACTTGAAAATGTCGCTGATATTCCTCTCATTAATGTGCAATACTGATAGCTAAAATGTTCTGGTGATAATTTTTAATAATTCATTCCGTGTTTACGAGTGTTTCAAATTGAAGATTGGCTGTTTGTGATTGTGAATTAATTTTAGAAAGTGCTCCTAAAAAATAAAAATGTTAATTTTTATTGCGTCGATAAAATATTTCCTTATTGATAACATATTTATTCAAGTTATGAATTAAAGATCTCAAAAATATCGAATACTAGTATTCTCACTTAATTGTTTTAGTATTCCTCTTTTTTTCATATTCATGAGCGATTTTTAAACTTACGAATCTATAGAAAGGATTTTGCAAGAAATACATTAATGGAGTGTGTAAGATATTTACACAATCGCTACGAGCGTCCGGTATTTATTAGTGATAAATAAGACATAGACTATATATTTCATTTTGTTTTGAATATGCTACAGCTGTGCATTATACATTTTTAACACTTCACATTCATCGCGCTGTGCAGCATATCGGCATCGTCATGTGAAAAAAATCTATTCAATGAGCACCCGTAGCGTTTACGTCATTTTGTCAGAGATGATTGGTAAATATACATTTTGATTATAAGGATATTATATTTGTCTTCTTCGTTTGATGATAACACATTCAGAGCTATCCTTTACATCTGATTTTCATATACATGTACATGATTTATGTATTTGCATCAAAAATAAGTCTTTTCTGTTGATCTACAATATATGTATCTGATTTGTAAATTTTACTTTTTTAAAATTAAAAAAAATTATTCTTTTCTTCTTCGGAATAAAAATATGTCATTAAAACCCCAAAAGTAATTTAATTTTTGACTCTTGTTGAAATACTTAAAATGCTTCAATATTTTTTTTTTTTACGGATATTTGATACTTTACACCAATCTTTACTTGTTTATGTATGAAATTAACTACCGCGCAAAACATGTTGAGAGGGAAAAATATCCACAGCACTGGTGTTTTAGATAAAAAGGAATACTAGTACTGAAAATGATTGACCCGTAATTTTCTGCTATTTCCATTATAAATAATTCAACAGCCCAAGAAAAAAAGACATTATATTAATCTCAAGTATGAATAAATCTTTATGAAGGTATGCAACATTGTTTTATTCTGTTTATATGTAGTCCTCATTAAGTCGCTTAGCAGTCAATTCGGCAACACACGCACATCTTAAGCTAAACTATTTCTTTCTAGGTTCCTAACACAAGTATGCTTAACATTTCATCAGCGCTATTCCTGTCCATTGCAAAGAATGTTTAATTAAGGTTTTTGCATATCCGCCAGATCTTGCGCACTGCACACACACAATTTTAAAGCACAATATTTGTCATGAATATTTCCGAGAAATTAGTTTTCCTATCTAAATGGATTCGTTGAAAACACAGCCACCACGTTCCCTACATGTACGTACAGCCGCAAACTGCCTTTCTTTGCGAATTATTTACATCGTATTTTTTTACCCATATTACAAGTATAGAATACAACACAAGTAAAAACAGTTCATGAATGCATTCCAGTCTGTTACTAATTGATACCAAGATGAGAAAATCAACTTCATTGATAGCTCTCTGCATGGTGCAAGGGTGATAATAGGAAGACTTGTTTTTAGTTATATTGTCTGAAATAAGGATCTAGAAGAAGAAATAGTAGTTAATATGAATATAAATTATATAGAACGTACATATGTAGCTACATTGTAAATCAATTTTATGCGAAATTTTCTACTAAATAACTTAATTCCAGTTTGAGTTTTAAATACTTAGTAAAATCCCATTTGAGTTTTAAAAATATGTACTTATTTAATCTTTACATTATATGTACATGACATATAAATAACCGTTTTTAGGTATTTGCGCCATAGATGCAGCAGTTGTTAGCTACATGGTACACAAGATTTTAAATGAACTACAATGTATGGAGATAAGAACCGCCCCTGTCTACTAACAGTGGATTTTCGTACAATGTACATGCATACTCTTTACCTTACTAATTGACTCCTATTATCAGAATTTCACGTAACGCATTATTACACTAAAATAGCCGAAAGAGCGTCGGGGATTTCCAGTTGCATATTTTTAGAAAACCCAGTGGAGTTATCCAACTTGCTTAGTGGCGCTGGATCGCGAACGGAAGTAGATTTAAGATGACAGAAAGCGCTTTGCGCTGCGCTTAGCGCTTAAAAATGTACCGAAAAGTTAGAGGAAGCCCCCCTCCCCCCCCCCCACTCCCCCACCCAAATAGGATTTTACAGAGTAGTTCACAGGTTGCTATTTTTATTTATTTAATTATTATTTTTAAGCGCAAAGCGCTTAATTACTGTTAACCTGAATCTACTTACGTTCGCGATCCAGCGCCACTAAGCAAGTTAGATAACTCCACTGGGTTTTCTAAAAATATGCAACTTGAAATCCCCGACTCTCTTTTGGCTATTTTAATGTAATACTGATTATACGTGCAGTTCTAATAATAGGAGTCAATTAGTAAGGTAAAGATATGCATTCATATTGTACAAAAACTAACTGTTAGTAGATAAGGACGGTTCTTGTCATGTTTATCTCTATACACTGTAGTTTATGGCACGCCGATTGCACCAAAATTATTTTCTGCACAACGATCATGATTTTATACACAAGGTTAATGAAAAATATATACGAGTAAAATAAAAATGCACGTATAGGTAAAAATTGCACACAGTTTGAAAGATTTTTACACAAACATAACGAAAAATACACGAATCCGAATTTATTTTACACGATTAAGGTGTATAAAATGCACAAACGTAAAATCAAAAACTGCACGAGCAGAGGAAACTAAGAATTACACAAACAGTTTTACTGCGCACACAGCTGCGCATATCATTATTATGCACATAGAATATTCATTGTGTTCTTTGTTTTCTGTACTCTTTATCTCTTCATGAATGCTGGATGTAATGGAGAGAAAATGGCGTTGACCATGATATGCATGTTTGTTTGCTTCTTTATTTCTTTGCTAAAATTCGATCCGATTTCTAGCTAATGCCAATCGAACGAATGAAGTGTTTTCTTGTGAACTGTGTGAAAAAAATTAAAAGTTGCTCGGAGATATCATATTTTTCTTACATTGACCGAGATCCTAGCCAAAATATGGAGGTATTATATGATGCCGGACATAAATTGTGGCAAGAAAGAAATGTGTTATAAGCGGGGAAAAAAAGTACCATTGCATATGATGCACTCGACTCCGAACTAAAAGTAATACACAACAAACTCTAAATTCCTAACGATAAACAGATCTTGCTTTAAAAAAATTGATAGAAATATTTAGTTACTTTTTAAATATACGCTCTATGGCCTTTTAAAATTCTCTAACTGATAGATACAACTTTAACGGAAAGTACTTGTATAAAATAAAATTAACACATGCATACTAAAACGATTAATACAGTGGATTCTTCATGAAAATGATGGCAGAATTATTTCTGATTATAATTTATTTTGGTACTTCTCATTTATACTAATTATGAATTCATTTGGGCAGATTTTTTTCATTTAGGAATAGGAAATTATTCAGTTGGCTGGATATATTTTTTATTTTCAAAAAGATTAAAAAGTGGGGATTACCTGACCTTAGATATACACAGTATGTTTTTAAAGTCAAACATAAAAAATATTTTATTTCTAATTATACATGTATCTTTACTTATAAAATATGAGGATATCAATTTTGGTTGGATATCTGTAGCCTACACTGTTATGAATTCCTTCCATGATATCGCATATTTTCAGTCATAAACTACTCAATAAAAGACAAGACATTCCTAAGGGTAAGCGTTACCCTCATTCGTAAATGCGATTACTTGATAAATGTTTTCACTTTAAATAAATAGGACCAAAGGGAAAACATATATACTCTATGTGCTTTAGTACCTGCGGTTTTTGTGATTTGTTACTTAAAAAATTTGTCCAAATGAAATAACAAAACTCTCCTCAAATGATCCTGGTACCGGTAAAACATATCATCAGTGGCGGATCTGGTTCGTGGGTTGATTGAGTCGCAACATCTGAATCTATGTATTTATTAAAGTTTCAAATCATTGGACCATAATGACACATCAGAAATTTTAAAACATAGCGAATTACTAAATATATCTACGTACAATGTTACAAATAAGAAAATGGCAATGGGTATTATAATAAATAGAAAGAACATAGAATGTGTTTTATCGCTCTTAAATAATGCAAGTAAATCATGTTCTTTATGGAGCTCAAATATTTTCCAAGATAACAATTTCTCTTTACATTTCGAATTCGTATGCATAAAATTTTAATTATTTTCCGAACAATAAGTTTTTGTAATAACACTTTTTTTACCCAAATCTATATATAGTCATTATAGAAAGAACATGACTGTATAATTATAAAATGAAAATAATCTTCAATAACATTCAAGGAACATTTGATACAAGATCCACTTTTTAAAAAGACTATTCATGTGCATATCTAACGTTTTTGAAAATTCAGATTATGAGTTAAAAAGCCTAATCTATACAATTTGTATTTTGTACGTATACATGTACAAGTAATTAAAAAGTTTGCTTTATAGCAATATTGTACATGTGTATCAATGGCATCATCCAGGTCTTGTTTTACTTCGAGCATGACTACGAATAAATATAAGAAAACATATGATGAATATAAACCTCAAGAAATCTTGTTTTATTACCGTGTGCAAATTTATTATTGTCAAAATCTGCGTTGAAAATAAATATGCATGTGTAGCCAAGTCCCAGCTAATTAAGTTCATCTTGTATGTCTTCTTGAATTTGGTCTTACAATATCGTTACATGCAGTTCAGTTGAATTGCAATCCTGATTTAGATAAACTATTTTATGTACCCTTAAATTATTAGAAAATATTTCAGGCACGTAGCATCAGGAGGGGTCTGCCCCCACCCTTTTTCCAAACATAACCTACTTCTATTGTATATTTCCACTGAAAAGCTGGTTGCTCCCTCCCTTTGTCGTAGGATAGTTTAAATCAAAGTAAGTTGGTATTATAATGTGTTTCGAAAAGAAAGTGGAAGGTAGAACACTCCTCCCCCACGAAATGGGATTTTCGAGTTTGGACACTTTTCCCTATTTTTTTTTGCTTGTCAAGGTTTATTCAGGTAGGTTGTCAAAAAAAATCTGACTGCCCCCCCCCCCCCCCGCTTTCAAAAACAATACTACGTGCCTGTATTTTATAATTTTAAATTTTCTTAACTCCTTTATATGCATTTTAACTATTCAAAATAGACTACTGCCGATACATTAAAAACAACATTAATTCAACTTTAATTCACATAAGTAAAACGACTGTACATTTTTTTCTACATTTTCATGGAGTTTTTATGAAATCACCACACGTTGCACAAAAGTTAAGACTACACGTACTACATGTACTTTGTTACATACATATATCAAAAAGTGAGATATGCGTTTCAATATTAAAATTTAAGGTGCACAATTATTTGCCCGATTTTCTTTACTGTTGACTTCCAAAAAGTTTTCGGTCAAATTCCACATCCCAGATGATCGCAACATTGCTTCAAAATTTTTGTATGAATTGCTAGTAATATAATCTTTAATCAAAAGGTATTATTGGTGTGTCAAGTAGCTATAAATCGATTAGCGTACAGGTGTCTTTCGTTCCAGAACCAGCAGGGAGGGATCTCTGTATGAAAAGGTCACGCATGCACATCCTTGATTATTACCTAAAGTACACACAGTGGGTGGTGGAGGAGAAGAGTTTGATTTGTTGTTAACTCTCCTGTATTATATCACATTTTTTATTTATTTTTATTTAGGCCTATATGTCATTGTTTAAAACTTTCAAAAGAAATTGCTATAAAGAGGAATGACATACTTTAAAAAATCCAACAATTAAACACACAACTGGCAATACACATCCCCCTTTTTTACGTTGTCTATACAATTATTCTGTGTAGAATGTTTTTTTTTTTTTCGGGGTTGTTCATTTACTACAAGTTTAAGATTGTGTGCCTGTCAATTTATCTACATGTATAATATACGTTGTACATATTCTGGAGAGTCTAGCGGAATTTTAAAAGAATCTTTTTTTAAAAAAAGATTACTAACACGTTACTCCTCCTTTTGTAATTATAGTATGTTTCAAGCATCCAAGCCACATTGAACTGTTCTCTAATGAATATTAATGAAATCTGCGCAATGAGGATGCGTAGCATATTATGTCGATGTTGTATTCTCACTCGTGCAGTTTTCGTTTTTCGTTACGTTTGTGTAATTTCCTCACTATATCATGTAAATATTTTGTTGAATGTGCAGTTTTTCTATAGTTTGCGTAAATTTCAATAGCTTCGTGTATATTTTCCTAACTTTGTGTAAGTTTTTACTTACTCGTGTAATTTTTGTTTTACGTCGTGCAGAAAATAATTTTGAAGCAATCGGCGTGCCATAGTAGTTCATTTAAAATCGTGTCGGCACTCATCACTTGTGTACCATGTAACTAACAATTGCTGTATGTAATACGTGAAGAAAAAAAAATTTAAAAAAGAATTTAAGAAAATCACTCCCCCCCCCCCCCCCAGAAATGCAAATAAAAAGTATTTATCTTCCTACGAATGTTTTAAAATCATTAATTTGTGTGTGCTTTTTTCTCTTTTTTTTCAACAACGGAATAGTGATATAACACCTGCAATCGTAACTTCTCGGCAAAAACAACGTGTTTTCCCGAGGTCTGAGAAGATACGATTGACAAACTCATCGCACGTGTACGCACAGGTGTATGTATGCACTGTTTGCCAGTGACGCAAGACTGGTAACAGTAAGTGCTACGGACATGAAGAACTACATGTATTCACCAGTTTCATAACAAGTGTAGATTTTTTTTTCTTAGAAATCATCTGAGCACAGTGAAAACTCGAGTATATTAAAAGTCGAATATCAAGGATACGGGGTCTTTATAACCTTACAACGACCGTCAGTGCATACATAGACGAGTACATTGTTACTCTGAAAGGTGGCACAGGTTAACCTTTCGTAAACATTTTCAAAAATGATCTGCCTACTTTGAGTAATACATTTAGTACTTTCAAAGCAAAATTGCTAAATTTATTTTATCCCCGATTGGCCTACATAGTACAGTTTTGTCATTTTAAAAAATCGGGGCTGTTTCGATATTTGTAACCCACAACGGCAGGGACTTGACATCTGTTCCGGATTTATACGGAAGATTCTATCATTGGAAAGATAGATGGTACACGTGTAGCAATGTGTAGTACGCAATTTTTTTTCGGAGACTTCTCCCCTCCCCTACATTGAAAAACGTTGCTACAGGCCCTATCAAGCTATATTTGGATAGCTGCATATCAAATTATTTTGCGAGCCTTGATGCACAAAATGAATACCTAGTCGTTGAATTAAGTTTTTAATTTAAGTTGTTAAGCTATCTATATAAGTTCTTCGGTAGAGTCTATTACTTAACCAGTCAAGCAGTTCGGGAAAATTAATTCCCCTCTCCAATCACATAATTTAGAGTCATACCGGAATTTGTTTTTCCGAACTGCCTGACTGGTTAAGTAATAGACTCTTCCGTTACTTCATATTTTTAAAATACTTGTACCATATCATAGAGTGTTTAGTTTGTATATAAAGATATATGTATAAAAGAGAACTTCAGATCTTGGATACGCCAATGAATATATAAATACGATTTGAAGATTTTAAGCGAGGTTTGCCAATGATTGGCATAATCTAATATCGAAAATGGTGAATTATTCTACGGGCAAGTTGTCTAAGAGGCGAACTCTCTACCCTAGCATTCTTGCGCATGTGTAGCCTGACGTAAGCCCATGGCATACCGATTAACCTCGCTCATATATTTTCTGCGTGCTGAGGTCCACGCAATGAGTCTCCTGTTTATAATGTCAGAGTGACAAAACGTGTTATCATACACCAAGCATGAAATTGTACCTAACAAAATCGAATACACACACGTATGCACTTTCGCAAAAGGGTCGGTATTTTAAAGCGCAATTGTTATTGTTAAATACCCATTACAAACGAGGCCCCACCATTCAGTGATGACCGGAAAAGAGATGGGAAAGAGAAATTTATGCATTCATTTAGATTCATTAGACACTAACTCATTTTAAGCTCAGTTGATTCATATATTGTAACGAGCATAACTGACTGTACCCAGCTCAACTGCATTTCTGAATTTTGGAGCAATCGGATTTTAACAATACTCTTTATTGCACCAAGATAGACAAGCTGAACAGAGTTAAAATTTTGAGATGTTTCTGATCGTTCGGATCCAAACAGAAATGTAAGTTTGGAATACGTGACATGTTTGTTATATATGTATTCCTTATCATTCGATGAAGAAAATTAATATCTTAAATTAGTGAAAAGATGTGCAAGACGATATTTAGTATTTTTTTCCCCTTTCTAGTTAACTTCTGTGTATTTCAGCTACACGAAGTACGGACCTTGCCTAAACAATGGCCTATTAAATTCTTCATCAGATTTAAATAAGAATGCAACATACACCTGTGAGAAAAAAAAACTATAAACTAAAAAGAAAAACTATAAAGGTGGTTCTGTGATGAATACTATGGAGTAATTCTATTTACAAAGAATGTTCCTGAATAAGCAGAAAATCACTTTTTAAAAGACTTAGTTCAAACACATTCAAAGGAAAGTAGCTCAATATATTAAATTTCATTTAGAAAATTAAATGCCAAGACACTAACCACTTGTGTCCTCACCTCCAAGGGATTCAATGACCAATTTTGTTTGCTAAATGCATAGGGAGTCAGGTTTTGGAGTGATGCAGAGTCCCCCGTACCAAGTATAAGTTCGGAAAATAAATTTAAGAACTATGTATATTTATGTAATACCAAAATTTAGCTAAACTGAATGTATTGAATCAGCACGACACTGAAGTTTATAATTTGTTTGATAATTTCTCAAAATAGCATACATGAATGAGTGAAAGAGTTCCTTGATGTAAAGTACAAAACCGGTAATTATTAGCATAAATAACGGATCTAGAGTTTAAAAAAGAAGCCAAGATGCAAACACATAGCGCATACCATATACCAGCCAATAATATCACAAATTACATACATGTATAAAACTAGGAAATCATCACATAAGACAAACTCCCACCAATTTGTTGGAGGTAATATACATTACTTCCGTTCAATAAAAAATAAAATGGTAATTTTTTTTAAATAACTGACATGAAAAAAAAACGTTACATGTAATTCCAAGCAGAATCAATGGCCTCCGTTTCGCTCTCTAACAAACAGACCGATTTAAAAAAAAAAAAAACTGTCTGCCCGAACATCCTGCTTTTCATAGAACTCATTTGCAGAGACAAAGAGAATCAAAATGGAACATCAGACATTTTTAAAGCAATTTTTTTCTTTATCAAAATTGTTCGTGTGTATTATAACGTGGTAGATTTATAAAACAGTATCACATGTTGAGACACCATTCGAAAGCCACTTCCGCTAGCCTGTAAGGCCAATTACCAGAAATCCACCATCTTTTGTCTATTAAAATTTATGGATAAAGACCGAGAGTAATAGAGAAAGGGTCAACTCGCCATAAATCCATCTAATGTCATTGAATGTTACTTCATTCTTTCCGAAATTTTAAGTTTACTTGCCTCATGTGCTGAAATGAGCCTCTCTAGCCGAGGTATGTACTACCAACTAAACTGTATTCCTTTAAACATGACGTAGAATTTTCATATGTTCAAATTTTTATCTTTAATGCAATCCATTTAATTTTATTGACAATAAGTATTTCTGGTTGTTGTTTTCTTCTTTTTTATTGTAGCAATCGAATTTTCCTCAATATCAAGATGCAGAAATGTTCTAAGACAATAACAAAATTCAAATGCATTTAATAAATTTGTTAGTTTGCAAAAATACCTACCAAAGGTGTATCAATCAAAATTTTGAAACCGATCTATTCTCCAGTAGCCAAATTTCTTCAAATCACAATTTATTTAGCTGTCTTGTGAAAAGCTAGCTTTCTGGATCTCAAAAGAATCTAATGTCCGTCATTATGTGGGCTGAATTGTAACAGTTGAAGATCAATCCTTCGACAAAAAATGTTGAAAGTTTTAACTACTCCTGACTGAGAAAAATGGTAAAATGCAGCAGAAATTGGATTCAGCTGAATGGGGTCAGGTTTTGAAGCAGCATGTTTATAATCAAGCATATAGACAGTCTTAAGATTAAAACTCTCGAGCTCAAAAAAATTACTATCATCACAATATTTTTTTCTGAAAAGCAATAATCCGCATTTTAGTGACCTGATCAATTCTTATCGACTGTCAATAATGTGTATGTATTTCAAGTATGGAAAATGATTCTCGCTGCTCTTCTGTATAATTTATTTTGTCTTTTGCAAACCTTTTCTTTGCACCACTCCAAACTGTAGAAGATCATATATAGAACACTTTAAGGCATGAATGAACATGAAAGATAGTATCCAACGTAAAACGTTTTCTTCAACTAATTATTTCTTGCATAAAGCATTTTCATGTGTTAGGCATCTAAGGCTTTATTTCGAGAACTTCTAGGAATTTAGCACACGGCTCATTTTCTGAAACTGTATTACCAATTTAATTAATTACTTCTACATTTTCATACCCATAAGCATATTGTTTTATATTGTTACATGTATTTTTTGATTCATAACAAGCTTGTTTTTGATATCTATACCTTTGTGTTGCATGTAATTTTTCCTCAATTAAATCACATTTACGCAATATCTTAAGTTTTCTAAAGTTTTCAATTTCAATCATTTTCACTTATTTCTAATTCAAAACACGACAATTTTCATATTTATGTTGTGATATAAGAGACCAAATCCATCCGTATTTCTAAATTACATAGTAAATGACGTAGTTAACAAGTCTAAGTTCAGAGCATTCTTTTTAAATGTTATAATTTCAGAAATGAAAACTTGTTGAACTGCCGAAATTTCACCCGATGTTAAGCAGCGCAGGTAAAGGTTAAAGTAAATCAATTTTGGGATATTTCTGTATTTCATCCTTTCTTTGATGTAGCAAGAAAAGGAAATTTCTTCTTTTCAAAACGTAAAATCTCAACATTTAAGAATAAATGTTTAAATTGTACAGCAGAAATTCTTTTTAAGTAGTGGCACTTGAAAGATTCTTAGGGTTTTGTAGCTTCATTGAGCCAAAGGCTTACGTGGGCTTTTCTGACCGAAGTTAATTTACCCATTGTCTGTCTGTCTGTCTAATAACTTTAAACTATTTTCATTTTAGGTCACCTGAGTCACTCAGGTGAGCTATTGCTATCTGTGTTTGTCCGTCGTCGTCCGTCGTCTGTTAACATTTGAACATTTTCAGTTTCTTCTCTGAGACCGCTGAACCAATTTCAGCTGTTTTTAGCATATGGCATCTATGGATTAAGGGGTACAAAGTTTGTGAATTTGATCTTCGCTCCTGGGGCCTGAAGAGTGGAGCTAAAGCCATCAAAATTGATGAAATCTTTAAAATTTTTCTTCTTTTTTATATTACTAGACATCGAACAGTTAAAATATTGGCATGGTTGTAATAGGCATTGAGTCCTTTTACCAAAATTGTTAAATTCATGGCCCCTGGTTCAGGAGTTCTGGAGTTAGGGTGGGGCTTTATTGATCATTCAGTGAAAAAGGCATATATTCTTAAAATGCCTTCTTCTCTCCCCAGTATATTTAGCAAACAAAAAATAGCATGGTTATATTGAGCAAGGTTGTCTCTTCGGAAATTTTGGCTTCTCAGTAGATTTTATCACGTACCAATCAGGTTCGTTTCTCAATGAACTTTTTAACCTTGTTATTTTTTACTTATATTTACATTTCAGACGAATATTCGAATAGAGACATTACACGTTTTTGTAACACACAGTGACCTAGAACTGAAAGTTATTTGGTCACGAAAGTTCGCCTAGCTCCAACATTTGAATATTTCGCCGTGTGATTATGGCGCGCTATGCCTCTGACCTAAGTTCATACAGAACTGAGCATTATCTCTTCAATAAGTTCATATAAGGAAAATACCTACAAATGTTAATATATTAAAATGATACAAAAAAACATTATCTTCGTACATTATATACTCTTCGCAAGCCAAGAGAGGCCAATGTGTGATGGAATGTGTAGGGTTTAACACATGTTCTCCAGCACTACTGAATTGTTTCGTCCGCATGATGACAGTGACAGAAGGGAATGTATAAGTACTAGCAAGTAAATTATAATTTATTACAGAGTATTATACTAACATTTTTCATCCCTGATTATCATATTTGCTTTCTTTGGGGCAACAGATCTCACCATCAGTTATTTTGTTTTATTCTTCTGTGGATCCTTTACAGTGTTGTATTATACTCAGGTGATGTGTAAGTCCCATGTGCCTTGTTTTTACTTCTGGGTCATTTGAAACAAGCTTAACGCAGAGTTTCTTTGTTTTGGCAATTAAAGTTTACTCAATTAAAGAGTCATGTCTCTTTAAAAAAAACAATAAAAATCAAAAAACAAAACAAAGAATCGCTTCTCCCCACATCGTCTGGATTTATGTTTTTCAAATTATGAACATTTGGTTCATAAAGTTGAGAAAATCGATCAAATTTCACTATACACGATATATATGGGAAACTCTTCTGTAGGGAGCAAGGCGATATTAGTTATACTGGTACTGGGAATCCCCTTGTAGTGTGGATACACGTTTGGTTAGGTCATGAGTTCTTGGGACTAGAGAAGGCCACAATACGGTTTCAAAATTCTAAAGGGATGACAATGGGAAACAAATCCTTGAATTATCTTCTTGGAAATGAAAGGTGCATGGTGACTGAGGTGAGCCTTATGACGCTTGAACCTTTTGATTGAAAAATGAAAATGTTGAAACAACAAACCTGTGTAAGAATGTTTAGTTTTTTTTACCATATACGTTTAATGTCGTCAGCGTTACAATGAAGAAATACATGTTAATTACATTACATTTGTTGTGTTGTTTAAATATATTGTTTCTTTCAGCTGCAAAACCTCATAGAAGAAGAACTGAGTGAACACGAGACTATCCCTAGAAGAATTCATCCACAAGATCCACTCAGATGTTTATAAAGATACATATGAATAACACCATTCTCTTTAAATCACATATTTGATTGTGACACGTTTATAATCGCTCAGAATAAGACCAACTCTGCATTTGGATTCATCGGTAATACATGTTTTGTGTACCTATTGATGATTTTCCTTGTTATTTTTTAATTTTACGATTAATTGTATAAGGGGGATTACCAGCATTCCATCATATGGAATTTTTTTTCATTCCTTACTGTTTATCATTTGTCATTTTAACTTTTTAAGACATGAAAAGATGTTTCAAAAATTCTGTTTATCAAGCTCTTTAATTCTTATTGTTTAAATTCTTTGTAAAGCGAGAGAACCTTTCCTTAGTCTACATATTCATGTAAGTAGATCTATAATATGAATTATGCAAAAAATTATTTTCAGAGATGCGAGGAATCTGTGGATTTCCTATGTTCCAAACAAGTCCAGGACCGTGTTTTGTAGGAGGCGTAGTCCATTAGAAACTTTTTTTGGTTTTAGCAAATTTAAGACTACCAAGTAATGCCAGTAGAGGAAAGAAAATGGTTGCAGATATCAAGGAAACTCGAGTTTAATCTTAAAGACTCAAATTGCCAGTATTTTGAAGAGGACGGTTATAATTAGGGAATATCAAGCTCATTAACCCTAACGCAACATGACTAAAATACAATTTATCTTTATATATGCATATTCTATTAGCTGTCAATATTTACGTATAATAGTTTTTCCTTTTGGTTGGTTTGAAGTAGAAAATTAATATATAACTTAATTTTGCACTCTGAAACACATGTCAATTTAATAAATAATTTAACTTTTACTTGTAGACTAGTGTACATTGTACATACTGTGTACTGAACTACGACTTCAATACCCCCTTTTTAGACAAAAGCTGTTTAGATTCATTTAGATAGGTCAGAAGCCATTCTATCATTATTTTGTTTTCTAGAAAGTCACTTAAATTGAGCATTTGAATTTGAAATTTGTCTTATTAAAATATTTACAAAGACCTCATTGAAGTTATACCTGGTCTTGTTTTTCCCTTATAAGTCAATGACATGTACTTTTTAAGTACCATATTAAACATAAGTATTATTCTTTGAAATGAACTAATTTAGTATTTCTAACGTTTGATTACGGTCTTTTGCGCTGTTCCATACAGGTTAAAGTTATAACAATTCAAGAAGTCATCATGAGTGGACATAACGATTAGTAATCAAGCCCAAAATTCCATTGAAACAATACAAAAACTCTCAAAAATTGATACTCTCATAGTATTGGAAGTAACATTTGGCAGTTTCTTATTTTGGTTATAGTTATAGACTGTTTATTGTCTTATTTGCTATACTGTAAAGGTGGAATAAATTGCAACGGTTTTATTTTGATCAAAGAATTTTTCGCAAAAATTAATTCGTCGTGAATTTTGTTGACATATCAATGTAGCATTTACTTATTTATTACATTTTCAAAAGCGAAATACTGTAATTTATTTATTGAATAAAAGTGATATTCCGACACAGATTGAAAGTGATATTTTGTAACAGTGTGAAAGAATATCAGAAATATGGTAAAACCCTCAATTTTCCTTCTCTACACGAAGATTGTTGTAAGAAATACTCCCTGTTATAAAAAAGAGAGAGTAAATAAACCATCCTGAAGAGACCGAAATTGTAAATGCAAAAGTTTCTCCAAATACTTGCTTCTTAAGGACGCTTCCTGTCCCACTGGCGAAATAAGTTCTATATCCAACAATAAAATACTGAAAATCCTTTATCTATACACTTTAAAATGTGAAATTTCTTATTCTCAAGGTAAAGAGCTCCATATGTAGGTCCCAATCCATATACTAAGAACAAACTTGTCAAATTTTCAAATTTGAAATAAATTAAAAAAATCAAAAACTTTTCACCAAGTGTTTGGAACTGAATAATACACAAACTTCCATCTACATGTGTTCAGGCCTGGACACAGTTTGAACTTAATATTTTTTCAAAGAAAATGGGCGTATTTGTGTGTGATCTACAAGAATCATGTGTATGAAACATTCATAGTTAAAATGTCCACGATTTGGTCGGCTGACCACATCTGGACAGGCTTTACAAAGTTACGCACATAGGAAAATGTTTTAGTCTGAAATAACATGTTTAATTTTAATATCTTAATAATCAAATTATAACACAATAATGCTCATCGTCGGAACCCACGGGTTTTCTCTCCGTTACACTACATGTTGAATGTAGTGTAACGGAGAGAAAACCCGTGGGTTCCGACGATAAGTAAATAAATGCTTCACATAAATAATTAACACCTACAAGATAATTCGGGTATACATGTAGTTAAATGCAATTACAAGTACATGTGTATATTAAAGTATCAGTAGGTTGGAAGAATTACTTTCGCTCTCGATGCAACAGAACCAGATTTTATCATCGCTACACATAAAAAATGGATTTTAAAACGACAATGAAGCACCGCATTGACGCATTGGAGTTTTCTTTGAAAAAAATTGATTTTATGGTGTCTGGGTCTTCTGTCCATTTTTTTTTTAAAAATGATTAATTGTTTCTTTGAATTAGAATGCATACAAATAACGTTTGAAAATCAGAGAGATAACCCAGAGATAGAACATTTTTAGAAAAACGCGTTAAAAAAAGTGACATTTTGTACCAAATGAATCATCTCGCCTTTTTTCAAGTTTGGGAAATCAAAACATATTTCCCTTTCCTATTTCACAGGAACCCTGTGAATTTTTTCAAGAATGCTAAAAATTTCATGTGACAGAACAATGAAATTTTAACTTTTCAAGTGCGCCCAAATTCCTGCCGAATGCCAATCAAAAGTGCCTTTGTTCTTTTCTGTATAATATCATAACTTATATGCTGCTATAGCATTTCAGACTAAAATAAAATAAAAAAAATTATTTTATCTGGAAATTATTGAAACTACGAATTTCGGGACTTGTTTGACACATTCTTGCACTTTCACAAAGTAAACTTTATCCTTAATACTTAAGAAAAGTAGAAATTTTGTTGTTTTCTCATGAAAAATATTAAAACCATAATCTAGAAAATTCAGATAGCAAAACCAACTCACCAGTATTATCAGTCCGTGCTCAGTGATGCATGCAGAGTTTAACAAATTAAACACCTGGTGAAACGTAAACTGTTTTTGGAAACAGGGCAAGCGCTCTGTTATTGGTAATGTTTAACTTTCACCGTGTGTGTTCAATTTGTTAAATTGTTAATTAATTAACGAATTAAATCAAATTAATTGAACCGCGAATTAATTTTTAAATTTGATAAATATATAAGGAAAATTGCTTTAAAACCTCTTCAAAAAGCTGCATGGGAGTTAGCTTTATTACTATGCAAACATCTTCATAAAAGGAAGAATCCATTTTGTCCAAATCACGTCCCCAGAGCTAGGGAAGAACCAGGAAAAAGGATTGAAGTTTTACATGCGTGGGTCCAGGAAATTTTCACTGGGGGGATCCAAACCCACTTAAGAACAGATAATACGAACAAAGCTTTTTTCAAAAATCTTGTAAATTACAACTTAATTCATGTTTATATAAGTAAAATAAATAAGTTTAACCGCATAGATTTTTTAATTTCATTTGGGATCAGGTGCCATGGAGGAGTGGAAATCCCCTGCCGACCGGTCACACCCGCCTTGTGCACCCTGTCATGATCGGGAAAAACGGAAAAATCCGTAGACAATTCAGTGTGTAAATAAATTAAATGGCCTAACAATTAGTACGAAAAACGTCAGTCAGCATGTGACATAATGATAGATTTTATTTATCACAATTGTATCGACCATAGAATTTGCGAAATGGTGACTTTAGCCGAGACTGTTGATATTCTTGTTTCATAAACTTGTTTGTCAATAGGTTGCCTCGTTTTAGAAATTATTATTCCATAGAGCATGCTCTTACGTAATGTATCAACCGAGAGGCATAAACCCCATATCCAGATGATAAGGTATATTGCTACATAAGTAAGGGAAGGTGACGATTGAAAAGTTGAAGTCATCACGTTTATCATAAAGCTTGATTATTAGGTTATCATTAACGTCTTTTTTAGGTCACCTGAGTCACTCAGGTGACCTATTGCTATCCGTTCTCGTCCGTCGGCGTGCGTCGTGCGTCGTGTGTTAACATTTGAACATTTTTAGCTTCTTCTCTGAAACCGCTTAACCAATTTCAACCAAATTTGGCATATAGCATCTATGGGTGAAGGGGAACAAAAATTGTGAATTTCATGGTCCCTGCCCCCCTGGGGCCTGAGGGGTGGGGCTAAAACCACCAAAAATAATGCAATCTTTAAAAATCTTCTTCTTTACTCCAGGACATCAAGCAGTCAAACTGTTGACATTATTGTAACAAGCATTGAGCCCTCTACCAAAATTGTGAAATTCATGGCCCCAGGGTCAGGGGTTCTGGCCCCAGGGTGGGGCTATATAGATCATATAGTGAAAGTGCATTATTTCTTTGAAAATCTTCTTCTCTGCTCCTGAGTATTAAATAAAGTAACTAAGTACATAGTTATGAAGAGCAAGAGTGCCTCTTCCAAAATTGTGAAATTCATGGCCCCAGGGTCAGGGGTTCTGGTGTTAGGATGGGGCTCTATTGATTATATAGTGAAAATGCATTAATTCTTTGAAAATCTTCTTCTGTGCTCCTGGGTATTAAATAAAGTAACTAAGTACATAGTTATGATGAGCAAGAATGCCTCTTCCGAAATTGTGAAATTCATGGCCTCAGGGTCAGGGGTTCTGGCCCCAGGGTTGGGCTATATAGATCATATAGTGAAAGTGCATTATTTCTTTGAAAATCTTCTTCTCTGCTCCTGGGTATTATTTAAACAAACTAAGTGCATTGTTTTGATGCATTAGCATCAAAAATTCTGAATTTCATGGCCCCAGGGCCAGGGGTTCTGGTGTTAGGGCGGGGCTCTATTGATTATATAGTGAAAATGCATTGATTCTTTGAAAATCTTCTTCTGTGCTACTGGATATTATCTAAACAAACTAAGTGCATGATTATTATAGGCAAGGATGCCTCTTCCAAAATTTTTAAATATATGGCCTCAGTTTTTGGGGTTCTTGAGGAAGGGGGGGGGGGCTCTATTGATTATATAGTGAAAAAGCATTAATTCTATTAATTAATCGGTAATTAATCCTTTCTGCTCCTTAGCGTTGAGCTGATAAATAAATTGCTTAGCTATGATGAAAATGGGAGTTTCGAACAGAATTTTTAAATCTTGTGGTCCTAGGGTCAGGGGTTCTGGTATAAGGGGGGGGGGGGGCTTTTGATAATATAGTGGAAAAGTGTTAATACTTCGAAGTCCATAGTTATGATGATGAGGGTAACTCTTCCAAATTTGTAAATTTCTTGACCCTTGGTCTTGGGTTCTGGTGTTAGGGTAAGGCTTTGTTGAATCTGTAATGAAAATGCATTGTACCTGTGAAATTCTTCTCTGCTTCTGGGCATATCGGAAGAAAACTGAGTAAAAGTTTAAATGATATAAGTAAGCGTATTTTTACCAGATTTTTTAACATCTGGACCATTTGTCTAAGCATTCTAGTCCTGGGCAGGGCTCTATTAATTTGTATTCTACTGAGAGAAGTTATTCCCCTTTTCCGTTCACCTTTGATAGTTAATCACTGTAAATAATGTATTTGAAAGGTTAATAGAATAAGATAATTATGCAAGAATGTTTATCATATAATTCAAAAAGTATTTTCTTAGTTTTAATAATCAGGTAGACCTGTAAGTAATAGATAAATAAAAATGAGACAAAAATAACTTATCTTATTAAAAGTTCTTCAAAGACCATAAGAGAGGTCAATGCTAGAGGTCTTAATATGGGTTTAAAAATAGTACAGAAGCACTAATAGTTTGTTAATAGTCTGCATGGTGATAGTGTTAAGTGGGGAAAAGATTAGAACTTAAGTTATGAGTTGATACTGAATACTAGACTAATTATTTTGTTGATCCTGATCTTCCTACTTTTCTTGCTTTAGGGCAACAAAGCTTCATCTATCAGTGTATTTAACTTCTAAATTGTTGTATTATACTCAGGTGACCGTTAAGGCCCTTGGGCCTCTTGTCTAGTAAAATATCTAAATATGAAACGATGTGTCAGACTCTATGGTTAATTTTATTTCAAACTCACTGGGATATATCGAGTCGACATATGAATGGAATTAAGTATTGTTAATTGATAATACGTCGTCGATATATCTAAATGTCGAGTTGAAGGTCACAAGTGTTTTCTTCTCCTTATGTATAAGATTTTGAAGGTCTGATTCTCATAACCAACTTATACTGTATGAGGGGTTTCGTTCCGTACCCCTTCTAGATCCTCTAGTGGTTATCCAGGAAGTCCTTACGACAGACCTCATAATAAAAGTTACGAAAAGAAAGACTCTTACTACAGAACTGGCCGTGGTTGAACTAGGTACATCTTGACTTAAGGTTCATTAATTCTCTGATAAGAGAGATGACTTTCAGTGGCATAAATGACTATTATTCCTGTATAAAATTGTCGAGTTAAAAGGTCTCTTCTATTAAATTTTGCACAGCTGAAATTGTATGCATTTTAATTATAAACTAGAAGTACTCTGTGCAATGAGCTCAAAAAATAATACCCCTGCTACCATATGAGTATAATGGCAAAGTCCATGTTTAGCTATGGGAAATCCCAATTATGTTTCCGTTCAAAATGTTCACAATGGCACTATATAATGAAAATTCTGGGAAAGTCTTCTTAAATTTCATTCAGTAGTATACATGTAGATGGAGTTGCGGATATGAGATGGGTACCCCAATATTATAGAAAGAAAACTACTGTCAATATTTCATACTGGAAACCCAAATATGTGGCTCATAAAAATGTAAAATATGAGGTACACAATGACAGTCATTAAGATTCTGGGAAAGGCTTCATAAATTTTATTCAGTGATATAGTAAATGTTGCGGATGATAGATGGGTAAAACCCCCTCTCCCCCCAATGTTATAGAAAGAATGGCAAAATCTATGTTTTGCCATGGGAAACCCTAAAGAGCGTAAAATCGTTCGAACTGGGAGCCGTGTACTGTATAGGGGATTAATTTCACGGGTTGTAATTTTCACGTTTTTCTCTCCTCGGACACGATCGCGGTTTGTTGAATTCGCGGAATCAGTGTATAACAAAAGTTCACTCCCTTGTCTTTATCCGTGTAATCCATAGCTAGTATAGCAAGAACGAAATTTATCGGCGTTATGTATTCACTTCACGAACAGGGTAGGTTTATATAAAATTATTAGATTTAGTAGTTAATTGATTATTAATAAAAACAAGTGCCATTATTAAAATTTTTTGACTATAAACGTCAAATGACTTTCCTATATGCTTTTACGGTGAGTGCATGTGTACACATCTTTCCGAAGGTATACACATCGCATCGAGAGAAAAAAAAAACACTGGACGCTAATAAATGTTTTAATGTAGGTGGACATAATAATATCCTTCCAGCAAGTTCGAAAGTTATTCGAATGATATTCTTTTAACCAAAATTTCCATAAAAACTAATACGCATAATGCTAATGCAGGTAACAATTACAAGTGGTAACGTTATCCACGAATAATCAAAACCCATGACCCATGTGTTTTGATTGATGAAACGTATCTATCAAAACAGCTTTTTAACGATAAATACAGGTTATAAGCTGCTTATTTGAATTAAAGTATAGCGTGATAATTAAGATAATTGGATAACAAGTACTACTCGTAATTACTGAATGACCATGTATTGAACGTACATGTTTATATAACTATCATAGTCTATTCTCAAATTTCCAAATAAAACATTAAGGTTTAAATATTTAAAACTTATTCACCGTTTCTTGAATTCACGGATTTATTAACACCGTGAATATAGCGAATATTAACACCGCGAGTTATTTTCCCCCTATACAGTATTGAGTTCAGGTCAAATTAGAGTTAGGACAGTTTGATAATGATATATGTAGAGATGGAGTTAATTAATTAATAGATTGGAGCTAATGTTTTAGAAAATCATCTATTGAAGCTAAGATTCGTATATAATAAGTGTGAAATTTTCAGAAGCCGGGAGTGCTTTACTAGGATTTAGACAGTACTTATGCTACATAGGCGTAGTCACAGGGGGGCGGGGGGGGGGGGGCATCGGATTTATACCAACAACTGGCTATGTATATGGAAATCAGAAAGTTATAATTGCTCGGTCACCTCCGTGACATATTTATAAATACAAATACCGCTAATTTGATTGCTACAATAAAGCTTTGAACTGGACAAGACATTAAACCTACAGAACTGCATGAAAACATGATTAAATATTTTTGAACTTATGGCGAAACTTATTGTCCTATATGGCTGTAAGAAATTAAGTCATTAAGGCATTTAAAAGAAAGACAGAGGTTTGTATAATATTCTGACTGGGGAGGTTGAAAACTAAAATATTTGAAAAAAAATTGGAAAACATGTTTAGGATGTTGGAAAGATAAGTAACGATTTTGTGATGATTTCAGAATTTTGTAGATATCCCATCTTTTGCTTAATAGTACACTTTCAAAGACTTGAATACGATGTATGTCAAAAATCATCTCTGTTACAGACTTCCTAAAAGAATATGAATGAGACATCATACAATATGCATTTACTGCTAGTTAGGGAGATGTGAAGATTTATTCAGCCAAGAAAACTTTTAAAGCCCGAGGGGAATATTATTTTTCTCGGCTGAACAAATCTTCATATCTTCGAACATCCATGCAATAAATTGTTTATTATACCAAATCGAGCCAAAATTTAAAGAATAAACTAACATTTCAAAATCGCTGCCTCTCTCAAATTCACTTTGAATTACAAATTTATTAAACACGATGAAACGGAGTGAATCCTTTGATGAGCTTGAGGAACATTTCAACCTTGAAGGTCACAAATGAGGCACATGACAGAAGTAGTTATTGACCATCATTCAAAATGCACAGAGGAAAAGCAGAGATAAGTCCTGGATCCACAGACTGAATGTATTCCGCCCTAATAGTATGAACAACTTGTATGACCTCAATAACACGCTAAAATTCATAGAAATGAGCTATACATAGTTAACAATTGATAAACTAGGTTTATCAGTTGTAACGTATAGTTTAGTTTTCAGTTTTTAGATTGATCAGTAATTTATCTTTTAAAGTATGAGCAATTTTCAAACAGTTATCAAGATATGCCTTTCAGTTGTACAACGCTAAAATGTAATTTATCTATCAGTCATATTATTTGTGTGGCTTATCAATTTTATTGCATTCCAAGGATGACAATCAAAGCTGGTTTAAACTTGAGCATTTAGAACCCTCTTGACACTGCACACTACATAATTTTGATTCTGTGGTATTCATTATGCAGTAAGATTAATATGTCCATTGAACTAAAGTTAAATAATTTGAAATATACAGGTTCTCACTAGGATTTTGCCAGCTTGAGTCCCAGGACTCTCGATTTCTGAGAAGGTTAAGCCTCAGTTAAATTTGATGCGTCTAGGACGCAGATTCTCGTGTTAATGAGAACTCTATTAAGGTCAAGATCTAGTAAATAAAAGGAGCCTACAGATTTTTCAAATTTGAGAAATAAATTCCTTTAATGAAGCTTTATATGTATAGCTTGGTCGAATAAGGTGTTTCGGGGCATGATTTGTAGGTAAACAAGACGAAAAATCATATCATAAACTGTCATTTTCATTGAAAAATTAAGAAAATCAGTCATGAATATGGAAGTTTTTTCCATATCAGACAAATTAAATGTATCCAGATTGCCTACAGTCTCTCAGAAAACGGCAATTTTGTATGTTCTTAGCCTCTTCTTTAAAATAATATTAAATTGAATATAGTTTTCGGGATTACTTTTCACATGATTTCAAATTGAATTCCAGGAAAATACTTTATTTTCTACATAATTCTATTACAGCCGTAAAGTACGGGAAAAAAGAAAGTTTAATTTGATTATGACGTCATAATGGATCTAGCATAAAAATGCAGTCTAAAATCATTTACTAGATCTTGACCTTAAGTATAGAATATATTACTTAATTTTGAAACAATTCAATCATTCGTAGCATTTTGATTGGCCATGATAAATCGATTGAAAACTTTATCTAATGTTTTGAAGTTCGAAATTTACTTGAACGTTGTACTCATCTTACAGAATATAAGAGAAAAACAAGTATATTTTCCTGTCTTCTTTGCTCTTTTGAAAATCTGTTGTGAAGTGTAATTAACCATTAAGTCCTTATATGATTATTGATGGGAAATTTTCCCATAATGGAAGAATTTAACAAATGTAATCACGTACCAGCCGTTCAATTTCAAGAGGTCAGAATATTATACGGAAACTTATGATAAGCATTCTTACAATGATAAAAGGATCCACCCATTTCTGTGCGAAAACTTTAAATTTTATAGAATGCTAATTATAAATCCCGAGCACAATACTGTTACTCCAAATTGTCTACCCAAAAGCAATGAAACGGTATGTCGTAAATCAAACGTAATGCTAGTATCTTTCACCGTATTTACAAGAATGGTGATACTCTGTGATTGACTTAAGGTTTAATTACTCTCTGGCACTGGACTTCTTATCTGTAGAAACAGTTAATTACAAAAAAAAAAATAATAATTAACACATTAAGTCAAAACCAGAGCATATCAACGCAAAATGAATATAAAAATGATTACAATTAGTGTGATTTTGCAACACTTTTTAAAGTTTTTTTTAAAGATCTGATGATTTTAGGAATAAATGGAATAAGTCGTACATTGGGCCATCTTTAAAATAATGTTTGTTTGCCCTTTTCCAACCCAGGGAAAGAAAATTGGGTCGGTAGGTAGGTGGAAAAAAATATTCCCCAGAAAATTTCAAAACCATTGCTTAATTTTTAAAATATATTGAAATAATTTTTTTTTAAAAATATCGTTTCCTGGAGTTAAAAAAAAAAAATTGAGTTGGGCCATTTTTAGCCAGTCGGTCGGGAAAGGGCAAACATTTTTTTAAAGATGGCCCTGTCTTTTGAATAATGTTTATTTGTAAAATTGAGAGTATATTAGCCAAATTCCATACAGCCATATAAGACATGGTGTATTCTGTTGTTCTTTATTAGTGCTCATCAAATATCTTTGTCTTAAAAATCATATTTGTGTCTTGGTGTTACTATTATTCCAATAACAGCGTGTCACTTCGCTTGATCAAGAACTGGTTGATAGGCGCTCAACACATTCTATATCTGCATGTGTTCTGTTGTTTCTTCTCTAAAATACCCTACTCATGAGGGGTAGCATCTCCTTTCAGTTTCTTTCTGATGGAATCAAAGAGGAAGTCAAAATCATTCCGGAAGGAAAATTTGGCAGGAGTTGGTGAGAGTTGAGGATAGGGTGGTTGCCGTTCCCTTTTTAGACAATGTATTATGTTCTTTGCAATTGCCCATTATTGTCTTTTCATTATTTATTAATCTATTTAAGGAATGAAGCTTATTTTAGCCTATTTTATACGATATAACATAACTTGGCTCAGTTTACGCTTTAAAAACCGCGAAGCAGTTTATGAAAAAGCGTAAACTGCCCCAAGTTATGTTATATCGTATAACATAGGTTAAAATAAGCTTCATTCCTCATAATTTAATTACAGTGTAGACAATAAGACAATTTTTCCTCCAAAAATGTCTTTGAATTGAGCATATTTTAAAAGTAACGTCAATCGGAGTAATACGTTTTTGACGTAACTCATTATGACGTAGGTAACTTATGTTATACGATATAAACGAAATCTTTTATCCAATCAAATGACATGTTACAACTAAAATTAAATTATATATAAATATTTATATCGTAAAAAAGTTATTGCTCAGATGTAGAGGTAAGCCTCTTAAGATCAGCGCTTTCCGCAAAAGTCTATTTGTATTCGTTGCTGTTCGACAGTTACGAAATTTACCTAGTTGGATCAGCATTGAAGTAATAAAAAGATTTATAACAAATATATATTGACTATATATATACTGTGTTCTATGGCAAATGAGTTTTGCCAAATCCTTGAACCAAACTGTTTCCTTTCGGTCCAACGACCCCAGATAAACAGTTGCCATCGATACTAGTCAATAAATGTATAATGTTATCTAAAAATAAAAGGTCTTAATTTAAAGTGTAATCAGATAACAGTACTGAGGTTAGCTGCTGCATCATTTTCAATGCATGAATAGTTTGAAGACCTAGCTGAAACCACGAACGTATATTCTGAGATTTTCTAATATAAACATTTTGTATGTCACGTGGTCAAGCTGGCTATCTCCAAAACACACAAAAATTCAACTTTACAAAAAGAAATTTATTTACAAAAAGAAAGAAAAAAATTGATAAAGGAATTTTCAAAATCACAACCACCCTATGATTCACTCACTCTTTCACAATATGAAACAAACATAAATGAAGCAAACGTTAAACCCCGGGTATGCTCTTCGGTTAAATAAAATATTGCCAAGGCTTTATATATTTCGTTGTTTTTTTTTTTTAATTTTTTCATGTTTTATCATTGAACTTCAATACAGATCTTGAAGTTCGGATTTGGGAAGAATGAAAATCTAAGACTGATTTCATAGAACAATTTCGTGAAAGATATGTTTTAGCAATAATAAAGGCTGTACATATACTTTTATACTTTTCTATAGCATATTATTTTGAGCATGCTATGTCCTTGAATGGACCCAAGATGACTAATGAAAAAGGTGAAGATAACGAACAGTAATTGATCTAAAAAAAAAACTACAAACAATACAAATCAGGGCATGAAACACGGACCCCTGGAAATTCCAGAGCTGAGATCATGTGCCTAAGAAAACGGTAAACACCCCTGTCGACAGGTCAGACCCGCCGTGAGGCCTGATTTGATCAGACAGACAGAATATTCCGTAGTTAAATTTAACATTAAAACAAAGGCCTAACAAATGGTATGTCAGTCGAAATATTATCCAATGATCATATATTTTACGAAATGTTGACTTTAAACGAGGTTGTTGAAAATCCTGTAACATCAGCTTATCTGTCAGTAGCCTGCTTCGATTTAAATATTGATTGTACTCAAAGCATGCTCTTGAATATCGAATAATTTGACGATTGGAAAAGCTGAAATCATCTTGTATTTCATACAGTTTAGTTCTTAGTTGACCCTTATCGTCTATAGTCACGGGTCACGTAGTCTAGTGGTATTTGTAAGGCGTTCGCTTCGTGATCGGGAGACTTGCGTTCGATTCTCATTCGCCACCCCACGTCAAACCTTAGACGTTAACATAGGTAGTTACTGTTTCTTCGCCAAGCACCCGGCATTAGAAGTAAAAAATCACGGGTCTTTCGGGTGAGACCTTAAAAGCCGAGGTCCCGTGTCACAGTAGGCGTTGGCACGGTAAAGAACATCACTGCTCAATGGACCTGAGTCCTTCACCGGTAAATGGTGAGGTCTCTATATGATGGAAAGATACTCGAATGGGACATAAAACAACAAACGATCAATCAATCGTCTAGAAACTCCAAATATGAAACAGATTTGCCAGACTCTGTGGACTCTGTGGTGTCTTTTATTTCGAGCTCACTGGGGTATATCAAGTCGACATATGAATTAAAGTAACTGTAATTGTTAATTGACAAAACGTTATCGATATATCTGAGTGTCGAGTTATAGGCAACAGCAAGTGTTTTCTTCTTCTCATGTAGTAGGTTCTGACTGAATAAATTCTGCTTCATAGACATATCAAACAGGTCGGCTAGTAAAGGAACATAATTAGTGCCCTTCGAAATTCCAAGAGTTTGTTGAAAGACCTGATCTCCAAAGTATAGATAAATTTTGTCAATGAGGAACCATAGCATCCTTTTAGTATTAACTTCAGATTACTTAGGTGTAGAATCAGGGTGATATTTAAGAGAGTAATTAAGTTGATGGCCAATCACAAGACATGAAAATTTTCGAGTTCCTTTTTTATTGAACAAGCAGTTTTACGTATTTTATTTATTGTAATTTCCAAATTCAATCAAACGATAATATCCGAAGTTATGCCGTGAAGTGGAAACTGGAATCGCTGTATTTCCCTACCCGCCTCACTATCAGATCCATTTCTTCAAATGGCGCTAAATATAGTTTTATTGCTATATTCTCATGAACTTGGCCCTCCGGGTCTCGTGTGAATCATTAAAATATGGGATGGATCTTGACAGTATAAGATTAATCCTTCTTCAACACAAACTGCCTAAAGTTTGAAACGTTCCTGGCTGAAAAAAGGTTGGAATGGTCTAGCAAGTGGGTTCAGCTGAATCATGACATGTTTAAAAGCAGCATGTTCAAAGTTAAACATTCGCACTGTACAGATAACCACTCTCGTATTTAATAATAATTACTAACATTACAAAAATACTTTTTTTCTAAAAAATGCCATAATCAACAAACAGAATGTATATTAGTGATCTGAACAATTCGAAAATACTATGATCATTGGGGTGTATGTATTTCAAGTATTAAGAATGATTTTAGCTGCTTTAAATGTTTTCTCTATGTGAGATTTGCACAACTACCCATTATGATAAGTAAAATTTTAAAAACATGACAGTATAAAAGACATATGAAAGAAAACATCATTTGAGAAACAAGATCGTGTTCTTCATTAATAACCTTTATGTGACAATTCTTAGCGTAACCGTGACCGTGAAAAACTTCTACAATGATGCGCATTGAAATGTTGTTTTTTTTTTTCATTTGAATAGAACGTTGGGTCTTTCTTATCGAACGTCAATTGTTACATAGTGACACACCCATTTCTACAGAAACGAGAAAGCAACATTCGTCGCAATGCTTCAATACACAACACTCTCTGCAACTAGCAACAAGAGTTTTGCTGAAATTGGGATTTTATGAAGTTCGGAGGGAGAGTTAAAGACTCGTCGCTTCTGTAAAACTCACAGGTCTTTATTACGAATATTTACATAATTATGAATTGATCATGTTTATTGAACAGGTCGAGACCACTAGATTTTCTGACGTCAGTATAAATTTGCATGTAAATTAGCTATCTGTTTACTTTACCCACTAATGAATGAGTCGCATTGCATTGTGGGCTACTACAAGTACTCAGTTGTGTTGAAAATAAAGGGCAACTTGAATTGGCCCTTGGAAACTCATTTTCAATTCTTTTTTTGAGATTTATGAAAGAAATGTTATAAATGATGTATAATCTTTCATTCCTATGCTCACATTTACAAAATTTGCTTTATGAAGCCTTATATCAGCATGTAATACATCGGCCTAAACCATTGTTCAAAGAGACGTAGATGCTATCGTGTCGATAAAGCATTGAGTTTGTTTTTTTTCACGTGATATACATGAACATAGTTTTAGACAGCAGTACAAGGTGCTCAATTATTATTTAACCCCTCTGTATCATCAAAATGTTTTTATTTACATGCAAACGTCAAAGTGTAGGTACGGTATTTGAAGCAACTATTAATCATCTAAAACAACTCCAATATTAAATGTGAGCATGGAGCAGTGTCTTTGGAATATAATCTTTCAATTTCGGTGTTATAAAGTAAAAAAGAAGCTCTGCGGTTTTTCCGGTGACGAAGTAAATATTATGCGGTAAACCGAGGAAAACCACATGTCGCTATTGAATCGTAAACACGTAGTAGACTGTCATGCTTTGGAACTCATTCAATTGATTGGAGAACGGGTGTGACGAAAAATCGTCACGTGTTGAAAATTGCCTTCCATATAAGGTAGTGTACCCGACCTGTTGAAGTTATCACAACACCTGTATCGATCGAACACGTGTTTACTCGGAGTTTATATTGATGGCCAATCTGATTAGCTATGTATTTTTTTTTAATACAATAAAGCGCATTGAAGTGGTAAAATTTTCCGTTTGAATGGAACGTTTTGAGCTTACATAATGACACGCTCATTTCTTCAGAAAAGGAAAAAGCCGTCACATGCTTCGTTTGAATACCGATGTAACAGGTATTATATTAATACAATAGCCAATCAGATTACAGTTTACATAAACATCGAGTAAACATGTGTTCGATCGATACATGTGTTCTGGTAGCTTCAGTAAGCATGATAAATTTATAATTTTGTACATACATGTATTAGTTGCAATACGTGAGTTTTTCAGACTCAGGGTCTCTCATTCTCTCCTAGCTTCAAAAAATCCCCATTTCAGCAAAACTCGTGTTGCTAGTCGCAGAGAGTGTGGTGTCTTATAACATTGTCTTCCAACAAATATTGCTTTCAAATTTTTTGAAGAAATGGATGTATCATTATGTAACAATTGATATTTGATTAAAAAAAAAAAAAAAAAAAAGAAGACCCAAACGTTCCATTCATACGAGAAAGAACCACGCACGCTAACTCGAGATTCCCGCCTACATTTTGCACAATATAAATGGCAGTATGGCCATTAAAACTTGATTGAATGCAAAGAAGAATTCATTATTAATTGATTGATAATTTTAAAACCAGTGTCAAAAACTTAATTGCTCTTATTTACGACTCTATTCAAAAGGGGGGTTGAAAAATTTATCCATTGAAACCAGGCTTTAAAAATCGCTAGATTTTCAAAAACGCATGGAAATGGATAAATGACCCTTAAATCTTTCCGTATGTTTAACTTATGTATTGCAGTTTTTTTGTCTATGAACATATGCCTCCTCCCCCCCCCCCCCCCGCGTGAAAATATTTTCCGTTTTCCGTTGATTTCTAAAGTGAAAAACGCTATTTTTACCAAATTCAAAGAGTTATCTCCCTTTGTTTTCGCAAATAAGTTATGTTTTATGAAAATTCACATAAATATCTATATAAATATGAAAACTCATTCAAATGTGTTAACTTTTGAAATTTGACTTGGAGGTAGGCGGTAGAACAATACTATCGTTCGCAGTTCTTTTACCACTTCAATTCTCTTCATTGTATGTATTCGCCAAGCTTGCTATTTTCGTCCAAAGCACATTTTCTGAAATTGTATCACCAATCTGGCTACAAATATAACATTTAAATAATAACTACAATGTATTATACTGTTCCAATAAACAATGTTTTATTTTTTCTTTTTGCTTTACTAGTTTTTCTTTTTAGGTTCATAACAAGCTTGCTATTTTCGTCCATTTCGAGCTTAAAAATAAAAATTGCATGTAGTGTTCGCTAATTTACATCAACTCATATTCAAGCAGTATCTTTTTAAGTTTTCGTCATTTACTAATGAATTTTCACTAATATTTGATCTTCAATACGACAATCTATTTGTTGCGATATGAGTGAGAAAATAAGCTTTATTTCCAAATGACATAGGAAGCAAGTCTAAATCCTGATCATTATTTATTAACGTTTTAAATTTAGGTGCGTTGAAAACTGGTCTGTCCTATCGCCGATATTTGACTCAATGAGCATCTCAGGAGCAGGTAAAGGTTAGAGTAAATAATATGAAACTTCTGTATGTCATTCTTTCTAGCAAAAAACAAATTTCTTCCTGTCAAAACAGAGACTTGCTATCTAGGATATAAATGTGTTAATCATTTGGAGGATTTTTATATTTTAGTCCACCTGAGTCAAAGGCTTTAAATGTCTTCTCATCGAAGTTTGTCAATCCTCCGTCTGTCTGATTTCATTTTTATATTTTTCTAGTTCTAGACAAAACTTGGCACAGAGTATTCTTCATTTACGCGGCTTAACGTTTGTTCAAATAAAGAGCCATGGCCTATTCCAGGCGGGAGATAATTGAAAAAGGCAAGTAGTAATGATATAGTAATTGAAAAAAAAGGAATTGTAATCAAATGTTAGTTATTACACTTTCAAAGTAATTAAGAGTTATTTATAATTGACCATTTTTTCAATTACTTGAATTACTTTATATATAATTTATATACATGATGTAGCCAGGACAATTTTACCTGCATCCTAGAATACATAAAGAAGGCATGCCAGGTCGTCCTATTGTTAGCGCAATTGGAAACCCCACGGAGAAAATTTCTGAATATACATTGATTTACATCTCCCTCCACATTGTGTTCCAGATTATACCCTTCTCGTGACTATGAACGTTACATCTCTGTACACCAACATTCCGCACGATGAGGGTATCGAGGCCTGTAGAGAAGTCTGGAACAGTAGATCAATACAAACTCCTTCCACTGAGTCCCTTGTCAAGCTCCTTGAACATGTTTTCAAGTATAACAATTTCATCTATACTACTATATTAAAATAATAGACTCGAATTTTTGGCCTTTAATACCGATAAATCGGAAGAGTACTGTCTTTTGTTTTATATATTTTAAACATAATTGGTACTTGAAGATTACCAATTTGTTTTTATTTTTTCTCAATTAGCCTTCGCTAATTAATAATCAACGAAAATTCCACAAAAAAATCCGGAAATCATCTTGATTTTTTGGATTTTACAATCTTGCGCGCGCGCATTACATTCACGCTAAATCACGGTGTTCAAATCAGAGAAGACAAAAGAAGTACTAAGTAGATATATATTTGTTATTTTATAATTTCTCTAATAAGAAATAAGAAATCATAAATATATATGAACAGAATATATAGCAAATTTCCAATGAAAATTTACACGTATTTGTATTATCAGGGGCGTAGCTGCCTATACGCAAATACGCAAGTGCGTACACATCATTTTCAAAAAAAAAAAAAAAGAAAAGAAAAAGAAAAAAAGAAAAAAAAAGGAGAGAGGGGGAGTATTCGAAGAAAAAATCTCCTTTCTGTACCATCCAACAAATATCTGTGTTTGTGTCATACTGTTTCGATTTGAATTTTATCACAATTATATAATAAAATTTGAATTCCTTTATTGAATCATTGCCAAATCCAAATAAATCATCCATTAATTTTTAATTGTTCTTTAATACACTGATAATACTTTTTTTAAAGATCTTTTAGAAATTAAATTTCTAACACATCGTTGAATGCTCTGATCTACTTGTATACTAGTATGATTTATATTACGATATTTTTTGTTAATAATTAACTTTTAGTATACGTGTTTTTGAACGTTAAAAAAGAGTATATGATACCAATATATCGGTTAAATATTAAGCCTAACTTCATGTACAATAAGATTTCAAGGAAGTATTAATTTTGCGTTAAAACAATAAATATTAATATAATGTCTTTTATTTTCTAAACAAAAGCTAAATGACAATATTTATATTTTGCAAGAAAATGAATGAAATATTTGGTAAAACTCGGAGCTTCTGGGCCCTCACCAGCAGGCACGTAGTATAGGGGGGCAGGGGGTGGCCTGCCCCTACTTATTTCCATACCTAACCTATTACTATTGAAAATGTTTATTGAAAGGGTGGTCCCCCCTTTTTGTTGTAGCATAGTTAAATCATGGCAATTTGGTAATGTATTAATAAAATTTTGATTTCTGAAAGTTGGACCCCCCCCCTTCCGTTCTCTGCGTACACTTTATTTCCATGCTGGCTACGCGCCTGATTATCTTTCTGAGTTTACCCATACAAATGTGATATTGTGGCCACGTGGGTAATCATTCGCCATCTCGGAGACACATTTATTATATGTTATTTATGTCTCTGGCCATCTCAACGGGGGCAAAAAGCTCATGATCGTAGGAGCAATGTTATTATAACTACCCGATTTTATTTCATCCTTCCTTTCTTT